>NC_136511.1:86238865-86631365 GCF_053919585.1 Euprymna scolopes | reverse complement strand
TGATTCGCTAACCCACAATTTTGTGAAACTACATCTTATGTCACTGAGGTTGATTTTGGAAGCTTCCAGCTTGGAAATTGTTCAATTTTTTAAGAATTTTCGACGTAAGATGGCGTCGTCATAGTCTTATACTAATACAAGTTTGTTTTTTTTAAACTTAAAGGGAACGAAATACCAGTTTGTATTACAAAGTGTGGTCAATGGTAAAAAAAATGATCGTCAAAACTGTGTATTTTTTGGTTTTGTTTTGAAG
The DNA here is from genome assembly GCF_053919585.1 of Euprymna scolopes. Lineage (NCBI taxonomy): Eukaryota > Metazoa > Mollusca > Cephalopoda > Sepiida > Sepiolidae > Euprymna > Euprymna scolopes. The sequence goes on along the minus strand of NC_136511.1, from coordinate 86,631,112 downwards.
GAGAAGAAGATCGTGTGTGTTTAAACTTTGTAAAAGAAAGCAAGTAAATTTTTATTAAACGTTCGTTTAATGATTTTTCCCTCTTGGATTTTCCGATCTCACATGACTGAAATGACCTATGCATTAAATAAACTTTACGCTGGGCGAAATAATATGTTTCTTAGTGATGCCGTATTTTTATATTAGTAATCGTTCGTTTATAAAGTGAATAACTGGATTCTGGAATGTGAGAATTATCGGAGCTCAGCTAATGAGAATGGGCAAACTTTGGCGATGGAGATTATATCGGAAATTTGAAAGATTATGTTAGATTTATGTATGTATGAGCCAGTTACGATCAGTGTAACCACAGAATCTGTGGAACGAGTAAAATTCCTCCCGGTGACTACTGGTAGCAGTGGTAGGACTAAATATTTCGAGAGAAAAATAGGGACTCCTTCTTACAATGTTGCTATTGTGATGGTGTTGGTCGTAGGATGTTATGTAGCATTTTATTATCACAATTGAATGTGTCTGGAATGGTGTTCGAAAGCTAGATAGGATAGTGTTTATTATACTGGCTGTATTGAATTTGTATGTGGCATCTGTTGCTGCAAACCTACGATACTTTTGAACAGAGATGAATTACTGCGGCTACTTTATTAATATAGATATCTACTCAGACAGCATTTCTTACCTTTAGTTCGCCTTGGAACATCCCGTCTATATTTCTAGTAGTTTACGAAGTGCTATTTTATTTCAACTTACGTGTGCTTAATCAGTTTCACCTGGTTATGCAACATGGTTTTCATATGTTAAAATGTTTCTTAAGGTTTCCAATGTTTTACTCAGTGATGTGATTAGTATTGCATCAATCCTTCTTTTGATTTTGAGGATTTCTAAACTATTTTAGTGTTCCTTTAGTTATTAGCATTGCAATAATACTTTCGTATATATACTTCGTTCAACTCACTGGCAAGCTCTGTGTATTTACTTACTTTTCAGACTCCTATTTTCGCCGTATGAACCGCTACAATGGTGAAATCTACTTGAATAACATCACGCCCTGTCATCTTCTTTGAATGAATTTATCTGTTTGCATTTCTGTGTTATTGAGGATGTATGCTTTCGTCTTCCAACAGTGGTGCCAGTTTGTATGGCTTTCAACACGTGGTTGGAGTTTAGTTTACACACTTTTTCACATCGCTTCTGATAGTGAATGATGATAGTTTGACGACTCACAGAGTCTTTTTGAACATGTGTATAACAATGGAGTGGTACATATGGTGGCAGAGACACAAATAATTGTAGTATTTTATTAGCATACCGGAGCAACGCCGAGTAACCTGGTCGATTATTATATTATTAGAAAATTAAAACAATTACATTTTGGAAAATGTGGATTTACAGCTTGGAATGTTTAGTCAGGAATTTAATTCAGAAATTAAAATAAACAAAGTCGATTTAGGTATTTTCGGAGTTGTTATAGAATTTTAGCTAACGATAATATAAACTGTATATATGTAACAAAAACCCGGCAAGGATCTTTAGACGACGTGCAGTCATTACGTAATGAATTTTATATATACGCGTAGTTAGTCAGTTAGTTAACAGAGATCAAGCTAGAGAGATGGCGAGAAACGCGTTAGCGAGCAAACGTGTGGACGAACCCATTAGCAACAGAAGAGGAAACCATTAAAAATGTACAAAGAAACTCAGCGTGCCAAACTAAGACAATGGAATCCATAAGACGAATAAAACTCGTGTAAAATATTACTCGTTTTTTTATGGTGTTATTTTGGGGGTTTTGACAGATAAGAAGGCATGTGGTTCTTTTGGCATGAGATAAGCTGACATATTGTTATCGTTTGATTGTAAGGACGCTGTCTATAAAATTTTGATGTTTGTTAACTACGTGAGTTTGTGAAGATGTGCCCACACTCACAATTAAAGTTTTGCCTACATATAACAATGAAAGAACATTTTAACCACTAAACCACACACTGTATACGGCACAACGTTAAAGAGAAACAAACGCTGTTTATATAAACTGACAATAATGTTATACAATACGCTACACAACACAATTAGATTTTGTTAGTGTCCTTCTTCAGAGTTTTTAAAAGTTCAGACTATATCCTCCTCATTAGACTCGAAAGCCATTCTAATCTACCATCTCATTGATAGAGAAAAATACTTTTAACACATAAACATACAACTTTTCTGTTTTGAATTCTTTTTAAAATAAATATTGGATAAGTTTTAGTTCAAATGGTGTTCTTGAGTGTTTAATGCAATTTTTAGTTTCTAATGCTTTATGTAAAAATAATTTTGATTTATTATTTTCAGCTTGACAGTTCGACAGAGTTTACTTGCTAGGACCTCAACAGTAACGTCATTTTTCAGTTCACGAACCTGAATGAAATATATTACCAGGGCAAATGCGTTGAGAGAATGCAGTACGATGTGTTTAGGCCTGTGCGTGTTTTATTTGAAAAATCAAGAATTAAAGAACTTTGAGGAATGTAAAAGATAAAGTACATGTTTGAAGGAAGATAAAGTACATGTTTGAAGGAAGTTGCAAAGAAAATACCACATTGATTTTAATGAGGTCAGCTATTGAATTTTGCGCTGTTTGTTGCTTGTGACGGTGTCAATTGTGACTAATGTGTCCACGTTAATGTTTCATCTGTTAAATCTTATTTCAATTATCCAAATTATTTTGAATAAAATCGATTTCATCTTTTTCAGTTTCTGTACCTCAACCAGGATTCGAACTTGGTGAACCGTATTCAAAATCCGAAATCTTCTCGCTGAACTAATTGTTATACGCACAAGCATTTCCGCTTTGAAGAACCGGATTTTCTATCTAAAAGTTGTGATTATTAGTTTCAAAGAAAAGAAGAAAAGTTAAAATTTCAAATTATAAACGTTTAGTCCAATTATATTCATCAAAGTAATTCTTTTGGCAAATTAGAAAAATATAAAAAAAAATCAACAGATAATTTCAAGTATTTTGTGGACGTTGGCCGACTGGATGTGTTGAGAAAGTCGAAAGGTCATTGGGTTCATTTGAATTAGTTATTAAGAACATTTTGATGATTGTTTTTATGCCTTAATTTGAATTCTCGAAGATTTAAAATCGATTGTAAACGAAAGAACATTTCGATTACGAATTTTCTTGGCGAGAAGTTTAAAGCAAAAACCAATAAATTACATGAAAGGGCGAAAGCTATTATAAAAGCTATTGTAGGAATGTTATTGATTATATTCTGCATTTTATTCTTTCCAGTTTTCGATTTTCTAATTTAGAATTATATATTTGTAATAATATCACGCACGCTTATACACTCACATGTATGTACATTATATATATATATACATTATATATATAAATATATATGTATATGTTTGTATATTATATACGCACATATATATGTATGTCTATATATGAATATAAATATATATATATATATATATTATTATTATTATTACATTTTCACCCCAAACAAGGCACATTGCCACTTTGGGGTAGGGAGCTACTATCAGGGGCAAAAACTACTGGGGTACTATGTTGGGATTTGGGCAGCAAGATGTCGGTTCACGTTACACTTGAACTTCTGCATGTCAGTACAGTTGGGGAAGCAGGGAGCTGGAATGGAATTCCAGAGTCTAACGGTTCTGGGGAAGAAACTACTGGAGTAGAAAGATCTTTTACATCTAGGGATCTCTACTGTGTGGAGGTGGGATTTAGCTGCCTGACGGGTTGTATGAGGGTGTCTACGTCGTGGGGGCACAAGTGTTTGTAGTCCGCCAGAGTATTCACCGTTAAAATATTTGTAGATCAGGCAGAGGGATGCAACATTTCGTCGATGGGACAGAGGCCGAAGCTTAGATGCCAGTTCAAGGCCTATCAAATTGGAGACACTCTTTTGAACCTTGTCTAGGAGCGAGAGACTAGTAGCAGATACACCAGCCCAAATGTGACAGCAATACTCCATACATGGGCGAATGGTGGTCTTATAGAGATACTTTCGGGTGTTAGTAGTTTTCTAGCACGGTAGGGAGAGCCTACCTTCTTCGCAGCGGCCCTTGCAATGCTTTCAATGTAATTGTTCCAACTCATGTTTCCTGTGAACGTTAGGCCGAGGAGTTTAAGAGATATACTTTCAGATAAAGAGTCACTGGCCATTGCTATTGGTGGCAGAGACGGTTTCTTGTAATTATTGAAGGAAAAAAGTTTATTCTTGGCAGCATTGAATGTGACCATCCATTTTTGTCCCCATTCCACTACAGATTAGAGGTCATCCTCTAGTGTTTCTGCCATTTCTTTAGATATGTGTTCATTTGTTTTCCTGTCATGCCTGTTATAGAGTGTTGTGTCATCAGCATATATACCCATCTCAGAGGCAATTTTGTCGGGGAGGTCATTAATGAATATTAGGAACAATAGAGGTCCAAGCATAAACCCCTGAGGCACTCCCGGATTTATATCATATTGTTTAGATGTACGACCGTCGAGGACAACCTGGATTTTTCTCTGATCTAAGAAGGATTTAATTATATTAAGTATTTTACCAGTGATACCGTATGATCTAATTTTCCTGAGGAGATCCTCATGCCATACCCTGTCAAAAGCCTTAGATATATCTAGAGCTACCGCTCTGCCCTCTCCCGCTTTCTATAGCAAATGCTATAGAATTTGCGTGAGGGAACATATGCTTCAATTGCCGCTTTGAACCATTCAGTGGTCTCACTCATTTGTGCAATGTTCAGCAGGAAGTGAAAAGATATTTTGCCATGGAGCGTCCCTGATCAGGTCCCTGATGGCTTCCCAGTCAGCCTTTTTATAATATCTCGTTCTTTTGAGCAGTGGCTCTTCAGTTTTGGCTCTAGAGTTTAGGGCGATTTCAACCATTACCACTGCATGATCGGCATTCCCAAGAGGGCTGTGGGCATTCGTTACACAGTCATCGGGAACTGTGGTGAGAAACAGATCTAGAAGTGATGCATGTTGTTCTTGCTGGTCTGAGAAACGGGTTAGAAACGTAACCATCTGTGATAGGGAATGAGATATAGAGAAGTTATGTGTTGTGGTACCAGCTGCGCCTGTGTAAGTAGAAAATCCAAGCCAGTTGCTGTGGTGGATATTTTAAGTCACCAAATACATGCACCTGTGCGCTAGTGTCGAGAGAAAGTGTCTGTCTATTTTTTGAAAGCTGTTTTTTTAAATACTTATTTATTTTCGAACTGTTATTCTCGTCTTCATAGTTATTTTTTCAATACGTTTCGGCCAACTATTCCTCTGACCTTTATCAGGTGGTGAACCGCGACAGGATGGCAATGGAGTCTCGTAACTGCATCCTCTATACTTCTTGTCTTCCATAGTTGTCGTCTCACCAAGTTTTTGGCCAACTAATTCTTGGAGCAGCTTTGGGTAGGATTCAGACAATGCTCACCTGGAACCGTAGAGATTGAACGTTTCTATCCGCTGCTCCACGGGCCCCGAAGAGGCGAGCAAGGTTGGATGCTTTGGTTTTATAAGTATTTCGTTCTTATCTGGTCTTCTATCATCGGGTCCATACCAAATGGTTAATTATTTTTACGGGTACGTAAAATACATGCTCACGTGTTCATCCTATTACATTTTACTTAAATAATTAAGTTTTTTGTCATACCTCTTACATTTCGCAAATTAAAAGTATGTAAGAATTGTCAATTTTAATTTGCGACATTATTTAGAAGCAAAATCTGTGAATGGATTTTTATAAAGATTAGAATAATGGGTTTTATTTATTTTTATTTGTTGATTCTAATTTGGGTTCAGATAGTATGAATTATGATGTGGAATTAATTTAACAATTTATAATTTTACCAGGATACTTTACAATGAATTTATTGCAATTTTTCCTTTGTTTTTATGTGAAGTGAAGGTTATCTTTTCTACCAGAACAGTTTGGCAACACTCCAATGTCATCTTACGAAAAATTAAAATCAGCAAGTAAATTTTAAAAACCCATTATTCTAATTTTTATAAAAATCCATTTACAGATTTTGCTTCTAAATAATGTCGCAAATTGACAATTCTTATGTACTTTTAATTTGCGAAATGTCTTTAATTTAATGGTTTAGCTTAATGTGTTTAAGAAATAATTGCAATTAAATAAAACTTGCATAATTAGTGTCTAATAACTGTGGATAAATATAACATGAATCTTAAATTATTTTAATATTGTTATTCTGTACATTATCGAATGTTTGCAGAAATATTTTTCACTGTATAACTTGAAAAAAACATTGCTTTGAAGCAGTTGTAAATGACTGTAATAGAGTTGTGCATGCATTTTAAAACATGATTTCAAAATAATGGACATTGTTAAATATGTATATATCCCGTGCGGAAATTTTATAGCAAGCCCCACTCTCTCCAATGGTTTTCTTCTACTTGCACAACTGCCATTGCGCAAAGACAGCATGCATACCGCAGATTTAACTGACATAAGTCCAGTTCAAACAGACAGAAGTACATAGAAGCAAGAAATACTTGTAAGAAATAAATAGCGACAGCTAAGAGAGAATTTACTTAAACCACCCCAAAACGCATCGAAGCACAGAAATTAGGAACCCGAGACTTCTGGAAAATCTACAGCAGTGTAGTAAATAATGGGCAATCAACAATTCCCCAAATATCCACCAACCATGAGGTTGTTTGCTCAGCAACTGAGAAGGCTAACATACTTGCCAGACGGTTTGCCTCCAACTCCACAATGGACTCTGCTAACCACCCCCTCCCTGACTTTCCTTTGCAGACAGACGCCACACAAGACGATCTGAAAATCACCCCTGCTCAGGTGCATGCTATCATAAGAAAGCTTGACACTGCAAAAGCATGTGGACCCGATCTCATCCCGGCTGTGATATTAAAATAGTGCGCCGCCGAAGTAGCTCCAGTTCTCTCCAAACTTAACAAATAATGCCTTAATGAATCTTGCTTTCCTGCCTGCTGGAAAACTGCTTCTGTAGTGAAAGTTTTCCAGAATTCTGGCGAAAGGACTGATCCAGTAAGTTATCGCCTCATTAGCCTCCTCCCACTTTTCGCCAAAATATTTGAGACCATAATTAACCAAGCTCTGATCCATCACCTTACAGATTCTAAACTTCTGACTGATCAACAATATGGATTTAGGCAAGCCCGTTCCACAGCAGACATCCTAACTGTAATCTCATAACGTATGTGCCATACACTGGACAAAGCGGGGGAGGGTAGAGCGGTAGCTCTAGATATATCTAAGGCTTTTGACAGGGTATGGCACGAAGGTCTTCTCAAGAAAATCAGATCATACGGCATCACTGAAAGAATACATAACATAATTAGATCCTTCTTAGATAAGAGAAAAATCCAGGTTGTCCTTGACGGTCGTACATCTAAACAATATGATATAAATGGGTGGGGTCTATCATTGGATCTCTGTTATTTCTAATATTCATTAATAACCTCCCTGACAAAATTGTCTTTCAGATGGGTATGTATGCTGACGACACCACGCTCTATAACAGTACACGACAGGAAAACAAATGAACACATATCGAAAGAAATGGCAGAAACACGAGAGGATGACCTCTGATCCGTAGTTGAACAGGGATACAAATGGTTGGTCATCTTCAATGCTGCGCAGACTAAACTTGTTTCCTTCAATAATTACAAGAAACCTTCCCTACCGCCAATAGCAATGGCCAATGACTCTCTATCTGAAAGTACATCTTGTAAACTACTCGGCCTAACGTTCACAGAAAACATGAGTTGGAACAATTACATTGAGAACATTGCCATGACTGCTGCGAAGAAGGTTGGTTCTCTCTATTGAGCTAAAAAGCTATTAACGCCTGAAAGTTTCCTATACCTCTATAAGGCCACCATTCGCCCATGAATGGAGTATTGTTGTCATATTTGGGCTGGTGCATCTGCCACTAGTCACGCTCCTAGACAAGGTTCAAAAGAGAGTCTCCAATCTGAAAGGTCCTGAACTGTCAGCTAAACTTCAGCCTCTGTCCCATCGACAAAATGTTGCATCCCTCTGCCTGTTCTACAAGTACTTTAATGGTGAATGCTCTGACGAACTGCAAGCACTTGTGTCTCCTCGACGTAAATATCCCCAACAAACCCAACAAGCAGAAAATCCCACCCCCACACAGTAAAGATCCCTAGATGCAAGAGAGCCTTCTACTCCATTAGTTTCTTCCCCAGAACATCGAAACTTTGGAATTCCCTTCAGGGTCCCTGCTCCCCCAACTGTACTGACATGCAGAAGTCCAAGTGCAACGTGAACAGACATCTTGCTGCCCAACTTCCTACACAGTACCCCTGATGCTTATGTCCTTGATAGTATCCCCCTACAACAAAGTTGCAATGTGCCTTGTTTGGGGTGAAAATGTAATTAAAAAACATTTTTTAAAGATAATAGAAGCAAAGACTGCCACAAGCATTACAGAATTTTCCCGTTTGACCGAAAAAAATCTTACTGTTGTGGTGGCGCCCACTCATTTACATATGTGGATAATATTACACATAAATAGCAAGACTCGGTTAGTCTGAGTGTGTGTTAACCAGAAACCACCGAAGTCCGAGCCGAGAGCAGATATGTTCTCCAGCCAAGACTCTCTTACTTGACAACCATTATGTAAATATACTGTAAATATACTTTTCCTAATACACTTCTTATTGATCTACCTTTGTTTGTTGAGTCTTCATTTGTATTGCCTTATACGTTATTTGGTTCAACCTGCAAACATAACAGTTGGCGACAAAGATGACGTCAAGCATAACACTTACCTAACCTTAATGAAAATGAAATATCTTAAACTATTTTTTATTATTTTGTTGGACTCCGTCTAAAAAGGCTATACAAAGGCACCACTAATAATACTAAACTCCAGCGCAACGGATAAATTATTCAATCCTTTAACAATGAAGTTCACGCAAACAAAAAAGACGAATATTTTTTCTCGCAAAACTCTTATCTTCCTTGTAATTCGCGGTGTTTCTTCATAAAATATGTTTACAATAACAATTTCCTCAGTCACGAAGGATTTCCAGCCAATACCCTTATAATTACAAAGCTATTATTATTTTCACTTGGATTATAATTTATCAGCTTTATTCATGAACTTTAATTTTAATAATTTCATGCTCATGGGAGATGCAAACATACAGGATTGAATACAAATTACGCATCTGCCATATATAAAAATAAACTTCTGGTAAATAAAATTTATTATTTAGAATTTGGGTTTTGTTGTTGTTGTTGTTGTTGTTGTTGTTGTTTTGTTTTGGTTTGTTTTTGTTTTTGTTTTTGTTTTTGTAAGGGAAAGGAGTCACCGTCACAAATTCATGCAACGGTCGTTACCCTTTTCCATACATCCGCCTGATATTAATAATATAAAACAAAACATCAAAATGCACGCACGCACACACACACACACACACACACACACACACATATATATATATATATATATATATATATATATATATATATATATATATATATATTAGTGTTGGGACGATTATCGGAATCGGAAATCGTAAAAATCTGAACATTTGGGGATATCAGAATCGGAAATATTAGTGCCTATTTTCCGATTCCAAAACGATTCTTTTAATTGTCTTTTTTGATTTTGTTGAAAGTAAAATCTTCCATTCCTGGTAATACTGATAAATTAGCAAATATTCATTGATTTTGAAAATACCAGTAAAGCTAAAATCGATAGATCATTCTCCACAAGTGTGTGTTGACGTTTACAAAAATATCTGCTTATGTAACTTGTGTTTTTACGAAAATCGGGGGAAATAACAATCTTATAGTTAAATAATGAGAGATTTGTAAAGAATCGGAAACCGAATAGGTAATTGTATCAGAATCGGGAAAAATAATAGAATCCTCTCATCACTAATATATATATATATATATATATATATATATATATATATATATATGTGTGTGTGTGCGTGTATGTATACTAGCAAGAGTACCCGTCGTTGACTGGGTTTAAAAGCAGCCTACAGAAAATGGAATCTGATTTAGAAAAGTATGATAGGTTATGAAAAGGAAGGGTTGTAAAGAGAGAGCTTCGAATTGTGGGTATCAAAACCAAAGCAAAATATAATGAAAGTAAAAATAAAATAGATAAACCCGATAATTTATTATACTATACCTGTTCACACTGAAACACTTATCACAATATTCTGTGGATCTATATTAAAAAACCTTGTTAAACTTTGTGACATATTTCCATTCGATGGAGGTCAGGCGCGAACGAACACCCCCTAATTTTATTATACCATATTTCTTCAAACTGAAACATAATTATCAAAGTATACGTACGCAGATAGATATGAACAGTCTTTATTAAAGTGTGTACCTATTTCCATTCTATGGAGGCCAGGCGCGAACGTAGACCACACAATTTTATTATACCATCCTTATTTAATTGAAAACATACTTATGAAAGTATTCTTATGTGCATCTATATCAAAAACACTTGTAAACGTTTTTTTCTTTTAACTTTTAAATTTTTTATTTCCTTACTTTGTGGACTAGGCGCGTATGCAGGCCCCACAATTTTAATGAATCATCATTATGCCAGATTAAACCTACCCATTCCTGTGTCTCGATACGTCTTCTATCATTATATGTGATCAGTTTTCTATAATAGTCAACCATATAGGAGCCTATTCGTGACCAGACACACACAGACGTTCAGCTTTATATATATATATATATATATATATATATATATATATATATATATATATATATATATATTAGTCCTCGCGCGAAAGAACAGGACACAAAATGTTTTAAATAATAATAATAATAATAATAATAATAATAATAATAATAATAATAATAATAATAATAATAGAATATCAATAACAAAGACTTTCGCTGGCGAGGACTACTAGTTATATAGTCCTTTTGAAATTATATCTCTATTTTTTCTCGTTATGTACTAAATATTTGTTAATGAAACCTATATGAAATATGTTCCTTATTAAATTTTAAAGATTTTCTATTCTGAAAGAAGTTTAAAATAATTTAATCTAAAAATGTTATTTCTAAGTTTTTGTTTAAAAAATTCAGATTTTCTCATTATTCAGACCTGCATTACAAAGGTGTGGTGTTAGGAGAAATACCATCTGAAACAGAGAGAGTATTCAGACCTGTAATGATACAAAGAGGGGGTTGCAAAAATAAGTTGTGGTGTGAGGAGGAATACAAACTGAAACAGAGAAAATATTCAGACCTGTAATAATACAAAGAGGGGGGGTTGCAAAAATGAGTTTTAGTGTGAAGAGAAATACAAACTGAAATAGAGAGAAAGAGAGTTTTAAAACTCTACTTCTCTCTTACATAATAATAAATTAAATAAAATATGATATTAAAAAGATAAAATACAAGTTAGAAAAGCATTTCATCCAAGGCATGAAAATTGTTAAACAAAATGTTTTTACTATAGGCTTCAAAATTAAAGGTACAAGATTCAATTTGAAATTTATTTATCTTCAAAGTGCACTTTTATAAATTTTACAAAGTAAGGTATGAAAATTTAATTTAAATTGAATAAAAAATTTACGTTGGATTTATTTTATGTAATGTACATTTTGTTGCACTTTAAAAACATTATCTTTCATATAGCAATTAATGATATAGATATAAAATTTTCAATGATTTTTTTTAAGTGCAACAGAATGTACATTACATAAAATAAATCCAAGGTAATTTTTTTATTCAATTTAAATTAAATTTTTTAACTTATATATATATAAGTGATCTCGTCTTTATGCGTATGAAAAATCTCTACCAAATTCCTCAATACTTATCTACAAACTTGAAACTTTATATACAAGGGATGTGGACATGTGAAACAATTTCGATTTGGTTTTTAGTCACTAATTGGTCAACATTGAAAATATATGTTTACCCTGGCAAGAGTAAGTCGAATTAAACTGTTACTCCTGATCATACTAGCTACAACGGTAATGACGTTGGAGTGCTAAATAACGACTAAGTCTAGCGGGATAAACATTTCGATTCAAGATATGTTGTTTTATAAATTTGGAAATCCTTACAATATATTCAAAACAATATAATCAATAGAGAATGGGCTCTATGATAATTAATACGAAATTTTCGTGAATTTAAATATAATATTTATACGTACTTCATGATCGGACAACGTAGGGCAACCTGCTAGTTGAATTATACTTCTTTGACTTGTTTTTTTTTAAATTTCATTAGTACATGCATGTATAATGAACATATCACACATGTATTTGCATATATATATATATGTGTGTGTGTGTGTGTGTGTGTGTGTGTGTGTGTGTGTGTGTGTGCATATATCCGTATATATATATATATATGTGTGTGCAAGATATTTTTCAAATTAAATTTTAAATTCATGCATGTATTCCCGAAAAAAGGGAGGAGACAAGTGGTTCTGAGAAAGAAGCCACTTAAATGGAAATGTTTTTTGGTATCTAGAGACCTCTATGGAGAAACAATGATATTTTTCTGATATCTTGTTGATGATGGGGTGGGATGAATAGTGAATTATTCATTGATCAACGTAATTATTAATTGAACAAAACAAACTTTAATATTTATAAGCCAAACCATAGATTATTACTTTCAACAAATGTCTATAATTTGGACGATGACAGGAAGAATAGGCTCTTTTAATTTTTTTACTTGGCAATGTTTCCATATGAAAACATACAAAATATTTTAATTTCTTTACATTTGCGTTGCAATTTATTTTCATTTTTTCCAATAAAATAAATATTGATCTTTTAGGATTTTAAGACAAAAAATGTTTTAGGAGGAGAAGATACTCATATGCCACGCCTAAATTAGGGTGAATTTCTACGATATTGTATGCAACACTATAATTAGCTATAGATTTTATTTTGGAAATGTTCTGAAACAATTTTCTTAGCATTCACTCAACATTCATTTCAAATAAGATGTTTTTTCCTTTGTATTGGAAAAGAGGAGCTATTATTAAGCATTTGGTCATTACCAAACATCCATTCTGGACCCCCATATAAAGTTAGGTATGTGTATATGTAAATACAATAATAAATCCCTAACTAATTAAGCGATCGTTATAGATTGTAGAACCTAACTTTATGAGTATGACTAATTTATGCTACATTTAGTTTCAATTAGTTGAGAGAAAGGTGAGAAGAAAATTCAGATGGAATTTTTACTAAAGTTATTATATATAGATTCATAAATATTCCCAAAATTTCAGTTTTTACGACCATAGTTCTGGAAAAACTTCCTATTTGAAAATTCCAACATTTTATCCATAGTCATTAAACACCTATAAGGCAAGATTCCCTAAATTTTATTTCCTTCTTTCAACTCTTTAGCCTAAAGCGTAAGCTTTAAGACATTTTCTCAAATCTAAATATAGCTGATTTTTTCTGAAAATTGGAATAAGGTTTCTGGACATATGTTTCAGTAGCATTATATGTTAATTTTCATTACGGTTCATAAAAGTGTTGTATAACTATTCTAGTGAGAAAAATTACCTTGTAATATATATATATACATATATATATATATATATATATATATGTATGTATGTATGTATATTATATATATATATATGTATGTATGTATGTATATTATATATATATATATATATATATATATATATATATATATACTGGCAAACCTCCCATCAGTCCAATCATAAGATACATGCAAATTACGTATTTATTATCATAAAGACAATTTTCTATCGATCATTATATTGATAGTGAGATCAAAACTTATATATATATACATACATACATACATATATATATATATATACACACACACACATATATATATATATATATATATATATATATATATATATATATATATATATAAGCTAGATAAGACAAGATTAAAATCAGGTGAAATATCCCGATAGATATTACTTGAGGTAATACTTTCAGGGTGATCCTAGCCAAAAACGATAAGCTCATATTTAAGAATAGAGAAATATATAAGTTTAATGGTTAAAGTTAAATTCTGAAAATCAAAAATATAGGCACATATATTCGAGTTAAGAATTTATTGTTTAACAAAGGAATATATAGAAGGCGGTTACTTTAATTTCCTTAATCCATGGAATTTCAATAATTGCTCGTATCATCAGAGGAAATGAAATACGGTTAGCAAAATGTTCAGCTGCGAATAGACACGTATTTTGCTTTTCAGCACAAATATTGAAAACAATTTTTTGGGTGGTGAATAATAATTATATAGAAATAATTATAGGAAAAGGAATTTCATACAACCTGGGCAGTCCATTATCGGAAGGAATACAATGTCCTCCAGGGTTTTATTGCCAGTTAGGCAGAATATTGGTCCAGGGGAGAAGAATTCGTGGCTGTTCCATACTGATTTTCCGAAACGTATACGGGGCGGGCGTATTCGTTGGTGAGTTGAATATGTTTTGGTAGATGTGATCCGAAGACTTTTTAGGTGTTAAAACAGTGTATCAGATATTGGATGAATATAACATTCCATTGCATATATTGAATATAACATTCCATTGCATATATTCCCGTCGGTAATGGAATTTGAACATTGAATTATATATGCATATCTATGGTGCGATTGACCTCGAAAATCAATGGCTGGGTTGAAAAATATTCAGAGAGGTGATTATTCGATCCGATGTGCTAGACGAATTAGCTTCTGATATTATATATATATATATATATATATATATATATATATATATATATATATATATATATATATATTTATTTATTTATTTATATATTACTTGGGTTCTACCAGCTAGAATTGAAAACCAAAACATACAACTTTCCATCCTTTATTCCTTCGCTCTGAGCTATGCTCACAAGCATAGACATATATATATATATATATATATATATAGAGAGAGAGAGAGAGAGAGAGAGAGAGAGAGAGAAAGAGAAAGAGAGAGAGAGTCCAAATGTAACTGAAGGGTTGAAAATCTTTGTTATTTTACCATTAATTATTATTTTTTCACTATTTCAGTTATTTTACAGATAATATTTTGATTATGGATAAGTATAGTATTGAACAACGTCGCCATTTGTGAAATTGTTTTACGAAAAGCAGGGGTCAATCTTTTTAATTAAAGAGCTGATCAAAGAACAGTGTCATATTGCCACCACGTTCCTCAGATTAAACTCGCCTCGACCATTTCTTTTTGAGGATATCATAAAAAAGAATCTATGTTAACAAACCTCAAACCCTGCAAAAATTGAAGAAATACATAAGGAATGAAATAAGGAAGTTCAATCGAAATCCAGAGATTCCGCAATCTTGCATGAATAATGTTTTTGAAAGAGCACAAATATGCAAAGCTTAAAATGGGTAACATTTAAAAGACATGCTTTTCCATAAAGAAAGATTATTTGAATTTAGCATTTATTTTAACAAAATTCTCAATGTCTTAGTTAGATTTTGCTAAAATTACAGAAAAATGAACACCCAGAATCCACCAACGCAATTCGATCTAGTCTATTGATTTTTAAATACGAGTAGGACTTCTTCTAATTTATGTAGGGTGAGAGTATTGCTGGATACTCGCCTCTTGTCGTGTTCTGTGGACACCTTGTGCAACATATTCTTGTTGCTACCACTAATAGTAGTTCATCTCTGGGAGCGCTCTTCTTGCTAATGGTTCCTCTCCGGGAGCGCTCTTCTTGCTTTGCCCCCGGCTGCTGACAGCCCCGGTCTAAGTGATTTAGATCTCCACACCTGTGGCACTACAATGCACTGTAACTGCGTATCTCTGATCGAGAGTTGAAGGTGAGTCCATAGGCTCACAAGGACAATAAAGGATCCACATAGTTGTTGTCTACCGGAACCGGGTAGTCCTAACATGAAAGCGTAACTGAGGTGTTTTCTTCGATTAGATGTGCCAAGTCATGTAGGTCATCCAAGTATTCGTTCAGCATTTCCCCAAAACGCAAACGACAAGAGACAAAATTGTCAAATGCAACAAAAAGGTCCGGCGCAAAAATCATAAAGAGGACTTGTTTCACCTGCTTTAGATAATCCCTCTGGTGACGGGTTAACAGTGACAACGGAGTTTTGTAAACAAAAATTTTTAAACAGATATATATACGTATACATAATATATATAGAAAGATTTACTATAACCTTTTTACGCAAAAATTACGCAAGTATAAATCATGTAGAATATCTGCATGAATATAATTAAACATAAAAGTTTATTAGAGAAAATCATCCTATAAGAAAACCGAAAAAACTAATAGGGAATCAATTAAAATTAATGTTTCAAAGAATATGCAAATTAGCTAGATCTTTTGCAGGTGAATGCAATTCCACGATTCATATATAACAAAGTTGTATTTACTTTTTAAATAGATATAGAAGTTTAAAGAGTTTTTAATATGAATATCAATACACAAAAAAACTAAATTTATAAGAGTATATATATATATATATATATATATATATATATATATATATATATATATAGGAGAACAATAGGAATGGGAAATGAAGTCACAAAAACTATATATTGGTAAATATAGATTGGTTCATTTATTCAATAAGGATATACAAACATTTAGTTGGGGATAGAGGGGACTCTTTATGCCAAGGTATTTCGAAGCTTAATGCTTCTCATCAGAAGAGTAGAGAAGAAGCTAGGTAACAATGGGGATGCGACGTCTAGCGTGGAATTCATCAGGAACGAAATAAATCAATAAAATTATAGATGATGTTGAGAAGAGTTCTGTCGAATTCTAATCCTTTATCTTAGAATTCGATATAACGGAATATCCGATGTTGTGCTAGCGCATCCCTGGAATCTCGTCAAGGAAAAAGTAATTAAAGCGAAAATCTAGATACGAAAAAACAATTAAGTGACTGATATTCATGGAGGAAAAAGAACTCAAATGAAAGAGAAAAAAGAAGACCAAAGAAAAAAAAAAAAAACGTCGTGAGAGCAAATTAAATGTCTCTGCTAAATTGATTAAGATAATTTTCCTGTTTTGGTCACTCAGTTAAATAGATTGAAAACAAGATGCAACTGATCGCAATTTTATAACTTGACAGGAATTTTCTTGCCGTCTTTGATTTTGCTTTATTTTCTCCTTTTTTGTTTTTGTTTTATTTTGTTTAATAATAAAGGCATGTTAAGCTGGGTTTGGTCGATATTGACACGCCATCAACACGTGTAACAAGGAAATTAAGTATACTTCATAGTTATTTCAATGGAAGATGCTTGACGTAAGATATTCACAACAAAAATTCTCTTGCTATCGCACAAAGAAAACTTTCCTTGTTTCTCAGAATTTTCATCAACAGGGATTTTTATCAAATGTTTTCTTGTGTCTAGAACACACTACCACTGCACTCTTTCCTTGCAGATTACAATTTTAATATCAATATCATGAGATCCCTATCTAGAGTCCTGTCAACATGTATTCGTCCTAGTAAATCTTCCATTTCATTAATCATCATCCTCGAGTGGGATTTGCCCTTGATAATGATAACCACTTAGAACATAAAAAATAGTCTTACGAATCACATGGCCTAAATCATGTAAACAAATACGTATCACAAATTTTAAATGATTGGGGAGGGGGAGGGGGTAACCAATATTAAAGCAATTCTTAGATTATCCTTGTTTTTTATTATTCTGTGCATCTTTTTTCTATTTGAGGGCAATTTAATTTTCTCTGCGAGAAAGCTCGAGATTTTCATGAGTCATGTGATTTAATTTGACTTGAGTTGATTCAAGTAAATATATAATCATTAACTAAGTACTTTTAGACATTTTTAAAGTTGCTTGCATGAAACATGAACGCAAATACGAAACTGTGTAAACAAACGACGCAACGAAGGTACACGAGGCATCACGATTACTACATGAAATTTATTTGTGTGTATATATTCTGGATTTATGAAGAATATTTTACAGGAGACACCTTTGTATCAATTTATTTTGCAGTTTGTTACAACCATTTTGTAAATTCCAATAAGAGATATGGAGGGTAAAGTGGTAAACTCTTTAAGTGCAAGAAAAGTTTTTCTCCAAAACATCTGTTGGACATTTGCTTTATGTGCTGAAAATTGATTTAGATATCATTCTTACACAATAGCTCTTTCTTTCAAGAATTTCGAATATAATTCTATCTGATGTCGGTTTCACGTTACATGTAGAACTTGCAAAAGTGTTATTTCTAACTCTACCCAGAGTTTATTTTATTTTATTTCTAACTCTACCCAGAAGGGTAGAGTTAGAAATAAAATGTCTATTAAAGAATAAAATCCAGCTCTCCGAAAAAGCCATTCTGAATTAAGACCAAAAATGCCTCAATTAGAAGGCTTTTATTTCACTAACGGTGATTTGTAATCAAAACATGTATTTCAATTTTCTGTCAGCCAAAAGGCCAGCACAAAAAATCTGAATCACAAGCATAACTGGTCCAGAGAAACATTTCCACCCTTCCCTAAAAAAAACGTGAATCGTTTTGTAAATAATATAGCTCAAATTGACACACACACACAATTTAAGAACTAAAATAAGACTATTAAATTCATATATATATATATATATATATATATATATATATATATATATATATATATATATATATATATATATATATGGTGAACATTTATTGCAGTGCCAGATCTGCACTGGAGAATACACGGATGAAACTTTCTTTATCTTAAACAGAGCACGCTCGAGAATATACTTAACTATTCTCGACGCGGTATCTATCATTTGCGCCAACCGTCTCTGTGTTAACAAAAAGAACATTCCAATAATCTCATGGGTGTTCCTTGAGATTGTTTCCTTTTCTCTTTTCCTTCATACCAATTTTTCCTACTTTCGTTAATACTTTATTATATTTTGACAACGTTTTGAAACAATGCCTCCCTTACGAAAAGATGTCTTAATAGAGATTTTTTCTACCTTACCACTTAGTTACCCCTTTTGTCTAATTTATGTTTTTAAACATTGAATTAAAGTTAAGGAGAAAAAAAACAAAAATAGAAGTATACTTTGGTTTCCTTTTTTGTAAATTCTCTTCTTTAATAATATATGGTTAAACTATAAAAAGAAAATCCCAACAATTAGTAATGGCACTGCGCCCAGTGTTTAAATGTATGTATGTATTTATGCCCAAAACTTTCGACAGAGGCGACGGATTTTCACGAGATCGCTATCATTTAGAAACTCGACCCTTCGGATGACAAATATCGAAAAATTGGCCATTAATTCCTTTACCCTCAACTGGTCACTTTTCTATGGGAAGTGGTCGATTTTTTCGCCAATATTTTCGAAAGTCATCCCCCCTTTTCGATTGACTAGCCTTAATTTAGACCATCGCCACTTCCGGTTTTGCGATGGACGCAACAGAAAAGACGTCACGTTATTTTCACCTTCTTTTCCTCTTTCGTGGTACGGGTTCTAGCCAGCCTGCCTATTACCACTTTTTTTTTTTGCTCAACAAACACTTCCAAACACCCGGGCAACACCGGATATCCAGGCAAGTCTATATTATAAATCTAATCTGTCTGTTAAATGTATGTATGTATGTGTGTATGTATGTATGTATGAAACTTTCGACGGTGGCGACGGATTTTCACTACCGTTTTTAAGCTATGGACGACAAATATCGAAAAATTGGTTAAAAACATTAATTCTTTCATCCTCAACTGAGCACTTTTCTACAAAGATACAAGGGGGTCGGATTTTTGTGTCGCCATTTTTGCAAGTTATCGTATCGGTTGGAATGACTTTACTTTAACGTTCCGACCTCCCGGTCGCGTGATGGAGTAGGGGTAAGATGTCAGGTTTTCTTCCACTTTCTTTTTTCTGCCTTCGCGTCACGGTTCGAGCCTGCCCGCCTACTAGTACTTTTTTCACGTTCTTTTCCTCCTTTGCGGTACGGGTTCGAGCCTGTCTGCCTGCCTGCCTACTACCACTTTTTTTTGTTTTGTTTTTTGCTCAACACACACCTCCAAACACCCGGACAAGGCCCGGCACCCAGGTTAGTTATTAAATAAATTCTGGATACAAAAATGTTATTTTACAGTCATGAAAAGGGGAAAAAATATATGCAATGTCTGTTTTTACAAACAGCCTGCTTAGACACTAATCTCTATATCATAGTCAGTGAACGAGGGTGTGTGACGTAGGTGGAGGGGTGGACAGTTTTCGACTCTCACTTCAACCGGATTCGACTGACTAGACTTCCTTACTCGACTGGCGAAAAAAAAACCGATACACACACTCTCTTATATGGAGGTGACAGTGTGCGTTTGAGAAATCTGTTTTTTTTTTATCGGCCAATCCATCTTCATTACGTCAAAATTGGATTTGCCCTAATTGGCTAAATTTGCAAAATCACTTGTGCATATTAAGTGAGTAATTTTCCAACATGCATAATTTAATTTTTCCACACAAGTTTCCCACACAGGGAAATCCATAAACCTTGATCCTAAGGTCATATACAAGACAAAGCAATACTACTCGACACTATGTAACGGTTCTCGTCACGAAACAATAATATTATTATCAGTCTCCTCATTCCTGAAGTAATTTTCTCTTCTTGCGCCCCCAACCAAACAATTTGGGCCAACAAGACTAGAGGTTGTTTCCCGGGATTGTCCCCATAGTAAAAAACTCTAATTAAACTGTTGCTGATGTAATTTCCAACCATCACAGGTGATTGGTTCGCACATTTTAATGTAGTACTTGCAAAACAAGACCATGTGTGCGTTCGTTTTACCCATATGTCGAAAATAAAGCGTTGTAAACATATTCATCTCGGACACAATTTAATCACGAAGGTACTTTATAACAATCAGAAACATTCAGTGATCAAGCATCGGTCTATGAGAAACACTCACATTAATGTCATGTTATGTGGAAAACAACCTGTGTTTTCTTCTAGTTAGGTATTCATCCAGCAATACCATACGAATTAATTTTCACGAGATTCCTTTTATGCCAGACCTGGTCAAAGGCTTTAGATTGTCAAGCGTTACCAACTTGCTCAGTGTATAGTTTAGTTCAGAAATGTTCAATAGGGTATCTGCAGGAGAGCATGATTGCCCAAATCTGGGGTGGCGGATTATCGCTAGATTGATTGATGATTTAAAGATTTTAGTGAAGAGCAAGAGGAGAGGGATGGGCTGATAGTTTTGTATTTCAGTTCTATCGTCAGAATTCTTGAATAATAACACAACAAAAGTTATTTCCCATCAAGGAAGCGAGATTCGACCGGACATTTGTTGTAGAAGTTGGAAAGGACAAGATGCTCAACAAAGGATTTATTACTTATTTATTACTATAACATGGATAAGACCAGCCCACATGTTTTGGGAGATTCAAATGATATGCGGAACGTGGGAAAAGACGATGATCAGGTCGCCAATTGTGACTTATATCCCTAATAAAAAAATTGGAGGTGCATAGTTAAATGCAAGAGAAAATTTGGCAATGTAGTTTAACCTCATCAGTTGTTGTATACTGAGCTTTTTATTGTCTTAGTAGGTTATTCTTTTGAGATAATATTTATTTTTGCAATTATATATACAAGTGGGAAAGTGTGAGGGGACAATTCTCAACCTATATACTACACGGTTTTTTATCTACAGACTTGAAATTTGGTATATAGGGTATTTCAGCCATGTGGAAAATTTTAATCGGGTTTCATCCGAGTAAAGGGCTGCAAAGGAGTCAAAAAATTTTAAAAATTGGTACTTTGAAGGGTCATCAGATTTTAATCTATTTCACAACTGCGCATGCGCGAATCATTCACATGACAGCTTCTTATGTTAAGAATAAGTAGGTTTGAAAACATTTTTAAAGACGTGTCAAGCTGGCCTAATGGCTATCGTAATTGACTCACTACGATTGAGGTACGGTTCGAGCCTGTCTTCCTAATGCCACTTCCTGTTTTTTTTTGTTTTTTTGCTCAACATACACCTCCAAACACCCGAGCAACGCCGGGCTGAAATGCTAGTATCTATAAAAGTGAACGTGTCTGTGTGTGTGTGTGTCTGTGTGTCTGTGTGTGTACATTTTCCTATGAAATAACCCTGTCAATTTATTTGGGAAAATATTTATAATCCGTTTTCGGTCAGAAATTTTTCTGTTAAGTGGCCAAAGTTCAACGATTTAAACTTTGAGAACTCTACCAAATTCCTCCGACAATTTTTGGTCTAAACACTTGATTTTAGATATAGCTTCCTTGGACATGGATCTAACTTAATAACTTAATTTGAGCCCAAGACAATAAATGTTAAGGCGTCATAATAGGGGTCAAAGTATTTAAAAAAAAATTTTGTTTTTGTTTTTTGCTCAACATACATCTCTAAACACCCGTGCAACGCCGGGCTGAAATTGTAGTAATAAATATATCTAATACAGATATAAAGCGGAACAACATCGGCAAAATACACTTCCATGGCCAATGCAAATCGTAAAAGGGCGAAGGACTGTAATTTAAAAGAAAAAGGGAAAGAAGATTAATAAGGTCAAAGTTTAAAGGCAGGGAGTTTTACAATCACGCTAGATAATGTATGTATTAAAAAGGAATTGTTAGAGTGGGAAAGGAGGAAGGAGAAAAGCCCAAAATATGTCAAGTTACTTGGTGTAAGAAAAAGATAGTTTGGAAGAGGGGGAAAACGGTAAAAAATAAATAAAAACATAAAGATTCAGAATTATATATATACATATATATATATATATATATATATATATATATATAGTAAAAAAAATTAGATAAAGATAATATTGAGGAACATGCCGTGTATAAAATAAGTGTTAAAATTGATGAAAAAGATATATTGCGAAAAACTAAAAAATGTATGACATTCAAACTTATGTGTTTCTAGTTAGAGAATACAGCGCATATTTATATATACATATATGTGTGTGTGTGTATATATATATATACAAAAAGAAAACGCATATATATATATATATATATATATATATATATATATATATATATATATATATATATATATATATATATATATATATATAGCCGTTTTTCTTTTGAATACACACTGACACGTTCGTATTGTGTGTTATTTTGTTTAAAGAAACCAAACAATCAAAAAGTGAATTTTTATCTGTTTTTTTTTAAATCGATTAATCTTTGAAATGTCGGACATTTTTAAAAACAACTTTTGAGCTGAACTTTTCAAACGAAATAATTCTTTGCTTTGGTTGATTCTTTCGACATCGATTTTATTCAGTCAAGACGAATGGGACTTGTTAAATTATTCAAATCCGTTTTTAGAAGATCGATAACGCGGGCCATTTATTTTGCTGACGTAATCGAATCCGAAACATTTTACCAGCTATGAAGTTCGGCACTGTTTCTCCTATCAATCAAAAACAAACAGGAAACAATGGAGGTTTGCTTTGTCTTTGTTTCAGCTAGAGATTTCTTTTATTCAATATTTTGCTGCAGTTTTATATGCAAACAAGATCACCGATCGGTTATATTGCTGTTTGCACTTGTTTTGCCATCTGGATAAAGCAATCCAGAAAAGAAGACAAAAATATTTTTAATGGGCGTTAAGCTATTACAAAAATACCATAGAATTATTACAACTTGGGAAAATTGAGCAAATTCTTATTATATTCAAAAAGATATAACTCGTTAAGCTTTTACACGCTGTAACGAGATTTCTATAGGTGATCGCGTGATACTATGGACCACAATAAGGATTGTCAGGAGATATTAGTTAGGAATCTATGAATGGCAAAAGCAGACGCCTGGCAGACATTAAAATGATGATATGGCAATTATTCGTTAACAGTTTGGGGCATTAAGATAAGGAGTTTGACAATACAACGAAACAAAAAACGGATGTTTCTAGTTTCCTGCGAGGATAAACTGAGAAATAAAACGATAAAAAAAATAACTATATTCGGAGACGCTGACTGTTAACGTAGAACAAGAAGGATCACGGTGAGAAACAGAGAATGGCAACAGAGTTCGATGAGAACAATCAAAGCGAGTTGTGTCGAGGCACTAGCGGCAATAGCTTAAGACACAAACACACAATTAACTAATTGAGTGTATAGAATGATTGTGCTTATGCGTTGTATGCATGTAATATGTGACTTATGACTTAGTATCCGGTGATCCCTAAAATTAAAGACTCGATACGGTCAAGAAGAAGAAGAACCATAGCACATGTGTTTAGATACGGCGGCCACTCAGAGGTATGGACATATTTTCACGATTGGAAATGTAAGATAGTGAATAAAAATTACAGTCAAGATGTAAACAAGATTTAGATCTGGAGATGAGTGGAAGTCTTTTGGAATGCGACTGTACCTATTCGGATAATTTCAAGTTTCAGAAGCGAATAAAATATAAACATTTATTTTTTAATCTTTAAATTATTTTGGATTAAGAAATTGGTAAAGAAAAATAATTTTTCTGGAATAAGATCATCGATCGAGAGAGAATCGAGAGGAAACAACAGTCTAGACTTAATATCAAGGGGAATTGACGTGGTGTACTGAGTATGTAAAGCTAAGTGCGTTAAGAAAATGTCGGCGTTCTCCAACAATAAAGTGGAAGCTATGAAAAAACTCTCCATTTTTGCTATAATAGTTTTCGAATTTTCGGATCAATCAAAGAACGAGGCATAACGCAACATGTGACGCTCACGGGCGTCTGAGTGGCAACAAATCTCACCATGTATCCAATACGCTCCGCCTTTTTAGTCGCGTGCAAGCGACTCTATAAGTCACTCCGTCGGTCGGTCGGTCGGTCGGTCGGTCTGTCCGTAACACTTTTGTGTTTGGCCTTTTTGGTTAAGATCAAAGGTCTGTTGTTAATAGATGCTCTTCTTAGCTTTTTAAACATTTCTTGGCCTTCGGGCCAAGATCAAAGTGCAGTATCTGTTCTTGCTACATGCTGTACTTATGGTTGTAACTTTGTGATATAAAGTGGGGGATCACTTTCTGTATTAATTTAATATAAAATGATCACCCACGTTACAACAAGTCAGTCTCAAAGCCATTCAAGTCATTCTCCAGATCATTCAAGTTGTTTTTGAAGGATTCCAGTTATTTTTTAAGCATTCAAGTCATTCTTAAGGTCATTCAATTCATCCTTAAGTTCATTAAAGTCATTTACTTTTTATTTATTTAGGTCATTTCAGCCCATTTTTCGGTCATTTTAGTTTATCTTTAAGAATTTCATGTCAATCCTACATTCACGCATTCATTCATTACACGAGAGCATGCGACTAATGGCTATTGGACTTTACCATTAAATTGTCGCTGATTCTGAATGTATTTTTCCTTTAGAATTTGAGTGGCAAACTGCTTCCTCAAGAATACTATACTTTCGCTGAGTTTTCAGAGGAGGTTTGAATAGTGCATTTTCTTTAACATTCATTCCATCGCCCTAACTTTTTAACAGACATTTTTCAGTGGTGGTATCACTCAGCGTTAGTGCGTTTTCTTTTATTTTCTTTTTTGCTGTTTATTTTTGCAATACAAAAAGAGTATTTTCAATATTGTTTCTTCAACAAATCTCACTTACCTATTTACCATTTTATCTGAATTCATCTAATTTTATATGAACGTTTTCTACGTTATTAATGTTCTTACTATGATCTGGAAACGTGTCCAAAAATATATTGCTCTATCAGCAAAAAAAATAAATCAGTTAATATAAGATTTTAACTCAAAATACTAAAACATTGAAGAGCTACGAAAGCGGGAGTGATACTATTAAAACAAGCGATCCTTTGTGCTCCATAATTTTCAGAGGAGGTTTGAATAGTGCATTTTCTTCAACATTCATTCCATCGCCCTAACTTTTTGACAGACATTTTTCAGTGGTATCACTCATTTTTCAGTGGTATCACGATTAAATCCGGTTCTCCAACTTCCAACGTAGACCCCCACTTCCATGTCTCCTTCTCCAACATCAGGGATCTACGTTCCAACCTTCCATAGGTTGAAACTCAATTACAGGAGACTAAACCAGACCTTTTATTTTTAAGTGAAACTGGCATTGGACAGGCTATTTCCCTAGAAGAGTTCGCAATTAAAGGATACTCTTAACTTCTAAATCTGACCCCCAATATCGCCATGGGCATGGCATATGTGCCTATATTAAAGATAGCTTTCCATGTGGTAGGGACATCTCCAGGGAAGATCCTAACTTACCCTATATGTGCTTCGGGGTTGCTTTAGCTCACACTACTGCATTTATATTTACTCTCTATCGCCCCCACAACAGCGGAGTTACTATCTTTAAAAGCATATCTGAGAAAATTGACCAAGTCCTATCTGCTTATCCTTCAGCTAACATTCACGTATGTGGAGACTTCAATGTTCACAACGTCGAATGGTTGACCCACTCAAACAAGACCGATGATGAGGGGAGGTTCTGTCATGATTTCTCCATTGCCTATGACCTCACTCAGATTGTTCAGGAACCCACCCGTGTTCCCGACAATGACGGCCAGTATGCGAGCCTACTAGACCTTTTTCTCACAACTTGCCCTGAACTATGTTCAGTTTCTGTTCTGTCGCCTCTTCGGTCTTCCAACCACTCTGTTAGATCAATTAAGATAAAAATGAAATGTAATAAGTCCCCAGACGTACCTCTCCATCGTACAGTATATCGATACACTAAGGCTGACTAGGATAGCTTTCGTGCATTTATATCTGATCTACCTCTGCATTCAATGTTTAAAAAGGATGTGTCCTCTATAGTATCAGACCTGACGGAATGGTTAATTGTAAGTATAGACCGTTTCATACCCTCGAAAAAGTTTCGGCAAAAACCTAACAGCCAGTCATGGTTCTCTCCAGAATTTGCTGCTGCCATTGCGCACAGAAATCACCTTTTCCATTGCTTCCAACATAATATATGTACTGAGATTAAAGGTGCTTTCAGGACTGCCAGCAACTACTGTAAAAAAAGTAATGAAGAACGCAAGAGAGCTGTATGCTCAGTCCGTTAAGTCCAAAGTAGCTGAGTAGCGGCTTGGTTCCCACCAGTTTTGGCAAATAGCAACGTAATAGATGTATGGAAACTAAAGCCGCTTTCAGAACTGTCAGCAACCATTGTAAGAAAGTAATAAAGAACGCAAGTGAGTTGTATGCTCAATCCGTTAAGTCCAAAGTAGCTGAGCAGCGGCTTGGTTCCCACCAGTTTTGGCAAATAGCAAACAGAATCCTGAACAGAAGCGTGTGCTCCATCCCAACTATTATCAATGGACCTGAGGTAATCTCGTCAGCATCAGACAAAGCTAAACTCTTTGTCAAGAACTTTGCAGCTAATTCTACCCTTTGCGACCAAGGCCGCCAACCCCAATATTTCCTCCTGTATCAGAAAACACGCTATGTGATATACGTATATCTGTACGTGATGTTGCCAAGCTAATCAAAAACCTTGATTCCAGTAAAGCAACTGGCTCTGACGGTATTCCAATTATAGTACTCAAAAAACTTCAACCTGAACTAGCGCCCATACTTACAAAACTGTTTAAACGTTGTCTTAAGGAGAATAGTTTCCCATCTCCCTGGAAAATTTCATCAGTATGCCCTGTATTTAAGAATTCAGATGATCGCTCATCCCCCTCTCAGTACAGGCCAATAAGTCTCCTGTGCGTCATGTGTAAGTTGCTGGAATCTGTGTTAAATACAGAAGTAATCAACCATCTCAACAAAAATAACCTTTTTAGTGACACTCAATATGGTTTCCGTTCTGCTAGATCTACAGCAGATGTGCTTACAGTTATATCTCATAGGATTAGCAAATCTCTCAACGGAGGCAACCTTTCTAGGGCAATTGCTTTTGACATATCAAAGGCCTTTGATAGGGTATGGCATAAAGGTTTACTTCATAAGATCTGTAGCTATTGTATAGCTGGAAATGTCTTCTCAATTATTAAATCATTTCTTTCTGATAGGTTCATAAGAGTAGTAGTTGAGAGGCAAAAATCAGAAGTTCACAGTATTAATGCCGGTGTCCCTCAGGGGTCCATCCTGGGCCCAACTCTTTTCCTGATCTACATTAATGATCTTCCAAATCACATCCTTACATCATTTGTAGACATTTATGCTGACGAAACTACCATTTATGGTAGCACATCTAAGACAGTAAATGACCAAGTTCTCTCCAATTCTCTCTCCTCTGATCTTGAGCACGTAATACAATGGGGAAAGGAGTGGCTGGTTACTTTTAATGCATCGAAAACCAAACTTCTCTCTTTACATCATCAAAATTCTGATCCACATCTGGCATCAATTGAAATGAATGGCTCTCGTCTTCAGGAGGCCTCAAGTTTTGACAAGCTTCTGAGCTTCACCATTACTCCTGATCTGAAATGGAACACGTACACCCTGCCGCTGGAAAAATAGTGGGATCTTTCTATCGATCCGGTAGATATCTCACTGCTGATGCTATTCTCTATCTATATAAGAGCCAGGTACATCCAAGGATGGAATACTGTTGCCACATCTGGGCAGGAGCTGCTAGAAAGTACTTGTCCTGCCTTGATAGAGTTCAAAATAGACTTCGTAGCCTCGTAGGAGATTCCTTTTCTCTTCCCTGCAACCTCTATCTCACAGAAGAGATGTTGCGAGTTTGTCTCTGATGTATCGTTATTTTCATGGAAAGTGTTCGACTGAGCTTCAGTCTATGGTCCCCCCTCGCCTAACTTTCACAAGAAACACTCGTCTAGCTGTAAACACTATCAAATTCCCCCCACTCTTTATCTGTGCCTAAACCTAAACGTAGATTCCATGAACAAAGCTTCTTTCTTAGAACTGCACGCCTGTGGAATTGTCTTCCGTTTTCCTGCCTTCCGGCTGGCTACAATATGGTTGTGTTCAAGTCTAACGTAAATAAGTTCTTGATGAGCCGTTCCATATAAGTTATCAAATTTACCAAATTTTCATTACTAATGTCCAATTTCTACTGTACACTCTTTAACCCTTATCCTTGAGTGGCCTCTTGGCCTTGTAAAAAAAAATTATTTTTCCACATAGTCACAACCATTCTCAATGCACGTTTGCTAACATTTTTTAATGCCTTCGTTGTAAAAGTCCGGAGGGCGTTTTGTCACTCACACATCTTTGTCGTTACTTTGAAATTGACGAAGGCTGATATCAACTGCATCGGCTTCGTAAACGTTCAAAAAGCACTGGTAAATGTTAGTATGTTCAATTTTTCCTGCATGGAAGAATTCAATAACGAATCTGTGTTTCTGACGCACGTCCATTACCGGGGTTGCTTTCTTAGAGTTTCACACCTTCAATGTTTGCAATAGTGAGACAAACTTTCAGGTAATGAATGCATAAGTTCATTTATTATAACAAGATAATTTTCTATCTCTTCTGATCTAATTGAGATAACAAATATGGAACATTACTTCTAGAACGTCCCCCGTAGTTAAAATCGTCGGAATCGATAAGAAATACTAAAATAACATCCATAGTAAAATATGCCGTAAATTATATTAGAATATTTTATTGAATTATCTTTTATTCTCCTCTTTAGTAAAGTAGTTAATCTTAAGTTTTTCAATTCTTGTTGTAACTGCAGCCAGTTTGTTTTGTTTTTTTTTTACATTTTCTCATAAATAGTTTTCACTCTCGATATCAAATCCAATTCCTAAAGAATAAGAATATCATTTTAAACGTAATTTATCCTGGAATAGAAGCTTTTAGTAAATATAAACAGAAGAATGGTGTGTTCTTTTCATTATTTAGATTATTCGGATGTTATTCTTACAATGTGGCAACTGATGTAACTTCTGATTTTCTTCAGTTGTGTCGTGTTGATCTTGGAACTTGGGAATCTGTACCTAACTTCGTACGTGAACCCTTTTATTTAATTCATGATGGGTAACTTGCTCTCGTTTCGTCAACTATTACCCGGTAAAAATCTTCAGTATTTTATAATTGTATTGTATCGACTATACTGAGAACTAAACCTTTAACCACTAGAAACGTGTCACTAAGAACTTATTATTATTTACCGCTTTTATCGGTTGCGTTGTAAATGCTTACAGAATTCTGTATCTCAAGTTTAGAATTAAGCTTCTTGAGTTCAACAGATGCACCAGAACAAATTCCGATACTACATCGTCCGAAACGGTTCGAGAATATCTAAGATGAGGACAGCGGCTGGAAGTATGTAAATGAGACAAATTAACAATCTTCATCTAAAAATTCTGAAACGTGATGGTTTTTATGTGAAAAAAAAAAAGAAACAGTAAAAGATAAATTGCATAAACAAAGTACAAACTTTCCGATTCTAACTCTGTATTTAATTAAATTCTCGATGTTTGACACTAAAAAGATAAAAGCAACACGAGAATAATCCGAAATAATGACGAATCACTGCAAGTTTAAGCCATAACATTAATTAAGCTTTACGACAACTGATTAAATAATGTGGTTTTCTAAGTTTTGGACTTTTTTGTTACGCCTTCCTGTATAAAATAAAATTCGGTAAAGCAAATATAAAAAAGAAAATCTTTCATTTAAAAATAAAAGTTTGTATACCTATTTCCTTTATTCTTGTATCCTCTCTCTCTCTCTCTCTCTCTCTCTCTCTTTCTCTATCTATCTATCTATCTCTCTATCTCTCTATCTATCTTCCTTTCTCTTTTTCTCTCAATGTAACACAGACATCCACTCTTTCTTTTTTCTCTCTCTCACTTATTCTCTTCATATCGTTCACTTTTTTCTTCGTCTGTCGCTGGTAATGTATAACAGTGCCGGCTTCTGTACACGTAAAGAAAATAACTAAAACAGAAATATATGCCCTTCCAGCAACTTATTTATGACACACAGGAGACTTATTGGTCTTTACTGAGAGAGAGATGACCTGTCACCTGAATTCTTAAATACAGTGCATACTGATGATGTTTTCTAGGGTGTCGGGAAGCACTTCTCCTTAAGACAACGCTTAAATAGTTTTGTAAGTATGGGGACAAGTTCTGGTTGAAGCTTTTTCAGCACTATAATTGGAATGCCGTCAGGATCAGTGTCATTTACTGGGATCAAGTTTCTTGATTAGCTTGGTGACATCACGCACAGATATTTGTATGTTGCATAGCGTGTTGTCTGTTATAGGAGGAATACGTTTAGTGCTACTGTAGTGTTTCCTCGCTTAAGATGTTAATATTCTCGCCAGTTACGGATTTTGCTGTTTTGTCGTCTTTAAAAGGGTTGGCTTGTTTAATTGTCGCGAAGTACGCCAGTTGATGATTGAAACATTAGTACTCGATACTCTATGGCTGACTGGGACAGCTTCCGTACATTCATATCTGATTTACCTCTGCGTTCAATGTTTAAAAAGGATGTGTCCTCTATAGTATCAGATCTGACCGAATGGTTAATTGTAGGCATAGACCAATTCATACCATCGAAAAAATTCCAACAAAAACCTAACAGTCAGCCATGGTTCTCCCGAGAATGTGCTGCTGCTATCGCGCACGGAAATCACTTTTTCCATAACTACCAACGTAATAAATGCACTGAGACTAAAGCTGCTTTAGGAACGCCAGCACTCACTGTAAAAGTAATAAAAATGCAAGAGAGCTATATGCCCAGTCTGTTAAATCCAAAGTAGCTGATCAGCGGCTTGGTTCCCACCAGTTTTGGCAAATAACAAATAGGATCCTGAACAGAAGTGTGCGTTCTATCCAAACCATTATCAATGGACCAGAGGTCATCTCGTCAGCATCAGACAAGGCCAAACTATTTGCCAAGAACTTCGCAGCTAATTCTACCCTATGCGACGAAGGCCATCTACTCCCCATATTTCCTCCTATAACACAGAACACGCTAGGTAACATACAAATATCTGTGTATGAGGTCGCCAAGCTAATCAAGAACCTTGATTCCAGTAAAGCAACTGGCCCTGGCGGCATTCCAATTATAGTGTTAAAAAAGCTTCAACCAGAACTTGCTCCCATACTTACGAAACTGTTTAAGCGTTACCTTAAGGAGAAGTGCTTTCCGACTCCCTGGAAGACCACATCAGTTTGTCCTGTATTTAAGAATTCAGGTTATAAGTCAACTCCCTCTCAGTACAGACCAATAAGCCTCCTGTGTGTTATGAGTAAGTTGCTGGAATCCATATTAAATACAGAAATAGTAAACCACCTCAGCAGAAACAATCTTCTTAATGACACACAATATGGTTTCCGTTCTGCAAGATCTACCGCAGATGTGCTAACGGTTATATCTCACAGGATTAGTGAATCTCTTGACAAAGGCTTCCTTTCTAGGGCAATTGCTTTTGACATATCAAAGGCCTTCGACAAGGTATGGCATAAGGGCCTACTTCACAAGAAAGCTGTTTTCTAGGTTGGCAGTATTTTTGCGCGAACAGTTGGCAGAGTTGGTGGAAATTTTCTGTTTCTATGTCTATCCTTGTAGCCATGTCACTAGTAAGGGTGCTGGAGGTAAACGTTTTGTCTGGGCTGACGTTATCCGCCTGATAGTCAGGGACCCGAACCTTGGATTAACCACTAAGGAGGCTGTCCTATCAGCAGGTGCAAAGTACTGGGGCTGCTGTATTGCCATTTGGTGAATGGAATCTGGACCATGCAGTAGCTTCTGGTGGGGCCTCTCGATGCCATACTAGTGGGTAATTGTTACGGCTTTACCTTATCATGTGGTACAAAAAAAAAAAAATTCTTCGTTTCTTTTTCTCTCTTAGTTTCCCCTCTCTGTCCTGCTCTAAGTAAATCTGTCGACCTAGTCCACAAATTCCAAAATTTCATCATGACAAGTTTCAAGAAAAAATACACGATTAAACCCGGTTCTCCAACTTCCAACGTAGACCCCTACTACCATGTCTCCTTCTCCAACATCAGGGGTCTACGTTCTAACCTTCCAGAGGTTGAAACCCAATTACAGGAGACTAAACCAGACCTTTTATTTTTAAGTGAAACTGGCATTGGACAGGCTATTTCCCTAGATGAGTTTGCAATTACAGGATACTCTAACTTAACTTCTAAATCTGACCCCCAAGATCGCCATGGGCATGGAATATGTGCCTATATTAAAGATAGCTTTCCATGTGGGGGGGACATCTCCAGGGAAGATCCTAACTTACCCTATATGTGCTTCGGGGTTGCTTTAGCTCACACTACTGCATTTATATTTACTCTCTATCGCCCCCACAACAGCGGAGTTACTATCTTTCAAAGCATATCTGAGAAAATTGACCAAGTCCTTTCTACTTATCCTTCAGCTAACATTCACGTATGTGGAGACTTCAATGTTCACAACGTCGAATGGTTGACCCACTCAAACAAGACCGATGATGAGGGGAGGTTCTGTCATGATTTCTCCATTGCCTATGACCTCACTCAGATTGTTCAGGAACCTACCCGTGTGCCCGATAATGACGGCCAGTATGCGAGCCTACTAGACCTTTTTCTCACAACTTGCCCTGAACTATGTTCAGTTTCTGTTCTGTCGCCTCTTGGATCTTCCGACCACTCTGTTGTATCAATTAAGATAAAAATGAAATGTAATACGTCCCCAGACGTACCACTTCATCGTACAGTATATCGATACACTAAGGCTGACTGGGATAGCTTCCGTACATTTATATCTGATCTACCTCTGCATTCCATGTTTAAAAAGGATGTGTCCTCTATAGTATTAGACCTAACTGAATGGTTAATTGTAGGTATTGACCATTTCATACCCTCTAAAAAGTTTCAGCAAAAACCTAACAGCCAGCCATGGTTCTCTCCAGAATTTGCTGCTGCCATTGCGCACAGAAATCACTTTTTCCACTGCTTCAAACGTAATAGATGTATGGAAACTAAAGCCGTTTTCAGGACTGCCAGCAACCATTGTAAGAAAGTAATAAGGAACGCAAGAGAGTTGTATGCTCAATCTGTTAAGTCCAAAGTAGCTGAGCAGCGGCTTGGTTCC
Source organism: Euprymna scolopes (assembly GCF_053919585.1). Taxonomy (NCBI): domain Eukaryota; kingdom Metazoa; phylum Mollusca; class Cephalopoda; order Sepiida; family Sepiolidae; genus Euprymna; species Euprymna scolopes. The sequence continues at coordinate 86,597,104 of NC_136511.1, read as the reverse complement.
CACCAGTTTTGGCAAATAGCAAACAGAATCCTGAACAGAAGCGTGTGCTCCATCCCAACTATTATCAATGGACCGGAGGTAATCTCGTCAGCATCAGACAAAGCCAAACTCTTTGTCAAGAACTTTGCAGCTAATTCTACCCTTTGCGACCAAGACCGCCAACCCCCAATATTTCCTCCTGTATCAGAAAACACGCTATGTGATATACGTATATCTGTACGTGATGTTGCCAAGCTAATCAAAAACCTTGATTCCAGTAAAGCAACTGGCCCTGATGGTATTCCAATTATAGTACTCAAAAAACTTCAACCTGAACTAGCGCCCATACTTACAAAACTGTTTAAACGTTGTCTTAAGGAGAATAGTTTCCCATCTCCCTGGAAAATCTCATCAGTATGCCCTGTATTTAAGAATTCAGGTGATCGCTCATCCCCCTCTCAGTACAGGCCAATAAGTCTCTTGTGCGTCATGAGTAAGTTGCTAGAATCTGTGTTAAATACAGAAGTAATCAAACATCTCAACAAAAATAACCTTCTTAGTGACACTCAATATGGTTTCCGTTCTGCTAGATCTACAGCAGATGTCCTTACAGTTATATCGCATAGGATTAGCAAATCTCTCGACGGTGGCAATCTTTCTAGGGCAATTGCTCTTGACATATCTAAAGCCTTTGATAGGGTATGGCATAAAGGTTTACTTCATAAGATCGCTAGCTATGGTATAGCTGGAAAAGTCTTCTCAATTATTAAATCATTTCTTTCTGATAGGTTCATAAGAGTAGTAGTTGAGGGGCAAAAATCAGAAGCTCACAGTATTAATGCCGGTGTCCCTCGGGGATCCATCCTGGGCCCAACTCTTTTCCTGATCTACATTAATGATCTTCCAAATCATATCCTTACATCATTTGTAGACATTTATGCTGACGACACTACCATTTATGGTACCACATCTAAGACAGTAAACGAGCAAGTACTCTCCAATTCTCTCTCCTCTGATCTTGAGCATGTAGTACAATGGGGAAAGGAGTGGCTGGTTACTTTTAATGCATCTAAAACCAAGCTTCTCTCTTTACATCATCAACATTTTAATCCACATTTGTCATCAATTGAAATGAATGGCTCTCGTCTTCAGGAGGCCTCAAGTTTTGACAAGCTTCTGGGCTTGACCATTACTCCTGATCTGAAATGGAACACGTATATCAAATCTGTTGCCAAGGCCGCTGGAAAAATGGTGGGATCTTTCTATCGATCCAGTAGATATCTCACTGCTGATGCTATTCTCTATCTATATAAGAGCCAGGTACGTCCAAGGATGGAATACTGTTGCCACATCTGGGCAGGAGCTGCTAGAAAGGACTTGTCCTGCCTTGATAGAGTTCAAAATAGACTTCGTAGCCTCGTAGGAGATGTCCTTTTCTCCTCCTTACAACCTCTATCTCACAGAAGAGATGTTGCGAGTTTGTCTCTGATGTATCGTTATTTTCATGGAAAGTGTTCAACTGAGCTTCAATCTATGGTCCCCCCTCGCCAAACTTTCACAAGAAACACTCGTCTAGCTGTAAACACTATCAATAATTTCCCCCACTCTTTATCTGTGCCTAAACCTAAACATAGATTCCATGAACAAAGCTTCTTTCTTAGAACTGCACGCCTGTGGAATTGTCTTCCGTTTTCCTGCTTTCCGGCTGACTACAATATGGTTGTGTTCAAGTCTAAGGTAAATAAGTTCTTGATGAGCCGTTCCATATAAGTTATTAAATTTACCAAATTTTCATTACTAATGATTACTATATTGACCCACTTCTACTGTACACTCTTTAACCCTTATCCTTGAGTGGCCTCTGGGCCTTGATAATGTGGTGATGCCTGTGTAAAAAAAAAAAAAAAAAAAAAATCATTTCTCTCCGATAGGCTCATAAGAGTAGTGGTCGATGGCCAAAAATCAGATGCCTGCAGTATTAATGCTGGAGTTCTCAAGGGTCCATCCTGGGCCCAACTCTCTTCCTGATCTACATCAATGACCTCCCTAAACACATACTTAAATCATTCGTTGACATCTATGCTGATGACACGACCATCTACGACAACACATCAAAGGCTGTAAATGTCAAAGTTCTCTCTGATTCTCTCTCCTCTGATCTCGAGCACGTTGTTCAGTGGGGGGAGTCGTGGCTGGTTACCTTTAATGCATCTAAAACCAAACTCCTATCTTTACATCATCAACGCTCTGATCCCCATCTGGCATAAATTGAAATGGATGGCTCTCGTCTGGGAGAAGCCCCGTGTTTTGACAAGCGTCTGGGTTTGTCTTTTACTCCTGATCTGAAATGGAACACGTATATCAAGTCTGTTGCCAAGGTCGCTGGAAAGATGGTGGGATCCTTATACCGCTCCAGAAGATATCTCACTACTGATGCAATTCTCTATCTATATAAAAGCCAAGTACGTCCAAGGATGGAATACTGCTGCCACATCTGGGCAGGAGCTGCTAAAAACAGCCTATCCTGCCTTGACAGAGTACAAAATAGACTTCATGGCTTAGTGGGAGATGCCCTTTTCTCTACCCTGCAACCTCTCTCCCAAAGAAGAGACGTTGCGAGCCTATCCTTGTTTTATCGTTATTTCCATGGCAGGTGCTCGTCTGAACTCCAATCTCTGGTCCCCCTCGCCAATCTTTCACGAAAAACACCCGTCTAGCTGAATCCACTGTGAAAAACTTCCCCCACTCTTTATCTGTGCCTAAATCAAAACGTGGATTCCTTGAACAAAGCTTCTTCCTTAGAACTGCACGACTGTGGAACTCTGTTACGTCTGCCTGCTTCCCACCAGACTACAACTTGGATGTCTTCAAGTCCAACGTTAACAAATTCCTAATGAACCGCCCCCTTAAGTAAACACTTCATCAAATCTCCACACTAACGTACTGTACTTGCAATAACCCTTATTCGTGAGTGGCTTCCGGGCCTTTATAAATGGTGACCACCGTGTAAAAAAAAGAGTCAAGCTTAAATTGTATTGAGTTAGTGAAAATATCAATAGTCGCATATTTTCTTAAATTCCTATCAACTCCGTTGTCTGATTGAGTTTGCTTAATTTTACTTTTAAGTTTTCAATTTTATTGGCGTATTAGCACTGAGTTAAATTATGACCATTTTTATTGCAATATTTGCAATATGTTTTCTTCTTGACTTGACAGAATATCGTCTCATGCCAATTATCAAAACGTGAACATGGTCCGGGTGGTTTCTTTAATCTATTCGTGTTTTGTTTATTGCTTGGTTTAGAACATGAACTTCCCCTTTTTTTAGAGGAATTGGCGATTGAATTTCTTCTGATTTTTCTGATTCGAACAACACCTGAATCCTCGATTGTTTTTTAATCGCACTTGACAGAAATTACTCGTTAACAGTTCTCTGTCAATTTTTGGAGAGTCAATCGTTGTTCGTTTTCAAGCTTGGTCAGTACCTGTCGTTTGACATCAGCGTCTTTTGTTTATACTTTACTTTGTGAAAATATTAAGCACTTAAAATCATGGGCAGTCAGCTCGACTGCTTTGAAATGATTACAGAGTTTGTTCACCGATGCTGCAAACGTTCGTAAATCTTGCCGATTCTTTACTATGATCAGGCATTTCCAATGTTTGTGAAACAAAGTTGCATTCAGCTCGAATAGTTCCGATAGGAACTTAATAGTCTCTGAAAAATCAAAACCTGTGTTTTCCTTGGGTAATATGAAGTCCACTAGTCTACGATAGTTGTTACCAGTTTTCTTAATAGTAGACTACCTTTTATATTCACTCGGCCATTTTTCATAGTTTACGTTGAAAATATCTTCATAGCACCTGTAAAAGGCCTCGAATTTTTTTTAGTTCTCTGGTACGTTTTCAAATATTTAAATCGAGTTGTCGATTGTATTCTGGGAAAAAATCATGTCTTTTTTTAGAGTTTTTAGGGTCATTTAATGAATTTACAAGTAATTCTTCAAGTTTCCATTGCTGTAAATTGTTGGAATTCTAGTTGTTCATATATCTCGATAAACAATTATTGATGTTTTTCCATTGATTTTTGTTGACAAAGTTGCTGCCTTTATTCCAATGTTTTCTGTCTTTCATCTGATTTTATTAGTAGAATTTTTGTTGCTGATCTATGTGGACCTTTGGAATTTAGACAGTTATTTTCGAAAAACTTCCATATTTAGATTTTTTTTTAAAAATATGACAGCGATTTTATAATCTGCAGGTTAAGGGGATGAACAAGGCACGAACAACAAAATATGACAGCAATTACTGTTGCATTGAAGACTCGTCTCCCAAAGGGAAGGTACACAAGAAAATGTAGGCATTTTTCTCATTTTTTTCTTTTTTTTTTTGCAAATAAAAAAGAAATGGACAGACAATTAGTTTAACTAATATACTAGTTTAGCTATTTCAAGATGCAGTTGTTCTGTGAACTTTAATTTAATATCATTTAAATTTTCTCCACACTTATTTCATTTCATTTTTGTTAGCCAAAAATAATTCAGCCAGGAATAAAAAAGGAAAGCTATTTGGGGGTAGACACCCAACTATTTTTGTTAGTTGTATCAAATGATTGGTTGTTTTTTGTTCTTCGCTGAGGTACTTTTATAATTGTAGGCAATTATTTTCTTTTTTCTAATTGTTTGCAAGTAAGTCGAATTTATTTTCTTTAGAAGTGTGAGGAGGAGAGAAAAGAACAATTATCCTTGTGTGTGAACTTGCCTATTTTAAAAAGAAAAGGTACTCGTCTTGGTAAATTTTAAGGGAGGATTATTTATGCGCGAAATTTCATTGATTGTTATATAGTTTGGGCAGACTTTAAATAATCTTAAATATTCGCAGGTATCGAATGCTAGTTCGTCACTGATTTTAGCAACCGGAATATTATTTCGTATGTAATCGTTGATGTAGTAATGCCAGCTTAATTTTCACGTTCAACATTGTTGTGTGATAAAATGGGTCGTCTATCGCTACTTATGTTGTGAGGATAAAATTCTCAATGAAATTCTCAAAATTTTATGCCGCTACAAATGTGGAACTAGTCAGGCATTGGGGCTTCGACATGGATGCGTTTCTCGAATCCTTCTTCGTCACTCATGTGGACCCAAGTTTGGGACCACGGAAGGAAAACACGGAACACGAATTAGGTGTAAGAAAATAATATTAAGCGAAAAGGTTACAAAGATAGAATAAAGGGTAAGTGGAGCTTACTATCCGGTGGTGTCCATTATGGTTAGTTGTACGCGCTGCATACTACTAGTACTCCGGCTGATTCTACGGTATTACGATACTGTTCTCTGAGTGTGTTATCTCATATCGTAATATAGTCCTGGAAGGGTCTATGATGCAGGTAAGTTTCGGTCCCACAACAGTGTTCTAATGAACCATGACATATACACAACCCTTTATATTCGTAGCTGAAGTTTTTATACTATTTTTCATCCGTACTAAAGTATACACCACGTATCATTTGACTAATTAAATGCTTAGTGTATTAAATAAAATATTTCATATTCGTATTCTAAAAGCAAACGTTTGGTATTATGACTCAACCTCTAACATTACTATCGATATATCTATTAATCAATCTTAAATAACGACCAATAAAATCAACTCAATTTATTTTCAGTAAACAATATATCATCAGTTAAATTATGCCTCTAAACGAGGATCTCACACTTTAATGCTATGAATAAATAAATCGTAATTCATGACAAATTGTTCCGCCAATCTTTGGAATTATGCAGGACATGGGACAATAAGTGACAACCATGGTCGATTCGATCAATCAGAAAATTAACAACGTACAGTGTGTCACTGACAAATTCATATTTGCTCTATTTTTACTATTAGGTTGGTACTAAAATAATGCCGTTTTTTTTTGTTGTCTTTGATTTTTGTTTTTGTTGTTTGTTTTTTTACATTCAAGTAAAACAACAACATTATTTTTTGCACTAACCTAATATTATATAATATGATATAATATATTAAGCGAATGTATTGGTAATGTGGTTATTGTTTTGCGGATTTCAATTTTCTATAACCCCCATACCATTAATCTTAAAGAAAATCAAGACTGTTTGATATACAGATAGTAAAGTTTAAAAATTATAAATCATTAAAAACGGAGCGGAAAATCCGTTGTAAATAAAAGAGAAAAAATCCTTTGTTTCAGGAATATTTATGTAGAATCCATTTTTGATATCTTTAGATATCTGGGTGGTTTAATGATCTCTATCTATACAAAAACTTTATGATACTTTTTAAATAAAACTTATAAACAGATCAATCAAGTCACATCAAGTTCTTACTAGTAATCTCCGCCCCGAATAGTATACAAGGAAGTTAGGAATATATTTCCCTTAATGACTGCACCTTTGCTTACTCTCTCGTTAACGTCGAGTATGTGTATTTCGTGAGGAGTAATTTGGTGTGATTCTTATCCTGATATGAAACTATGGGGATTGGAATCAACTCATCTATAACTGTTAGTTGTGCCACAGAATAAACTATCGAATATCAATATTATTTTGCATATTTTGACAGCAGTTCAGATATGCGCTAAATAATGAATCAAGTTTGCTTTCTTTAAAAATTAAAGTATTAATATGGCTAAACACTTAATTTTGTTGAGCTATAATTTGGTTTAATATATTTGATACAAATGCAAGCTAGAATACACAGAATTACGTCTACAAAACTCCTTAATGAATATTTTGTCTACAGAGTTGAAATTTGAGGCTATTTGGACATGTAGCACTTTCGATTTGATTTTTAACCAGTAAAATAGTTGATAAGAAGTCAAAATTCAAAAGAATACAGTTGGACTGGCAGAGGTAAATCGACTATCTTTTGCGTACATACACATTTTTATCTTAAAGTCATATTATATTTAGTAACTTTTATCCATCTCACGATAGCTCAAAAAGAAACAACGAATATTAAAGCACTAAATAACGAATATGGCTATAGCGCTGAATGTTTTGGTTTTGATTCCAGCTGATGGCACTGAGGCTATCTTTTAAGTCATGGTTATATATCTTGTGCGCAATATAATAAGCAATAGAAAAATTTCTCTATAACAATAAATACAAAATCTGCATAAATTAAAACATGCGTATATTATGACCGGGCATATATAATTGAATTAGTCTTTCTGTTTGAGGAACGGTCTTTATCAAACTCCATTGTCAATTTTTATTCTACAGACTTTAAACTGCATATATTTGAGATTTGGACATCTGGAACTAATTAAGTTTTATTTTTAGCCGGTAAAAATAATTGCTAAGGGATTAACATTGAAAACAAAATGGAACTTGGCAGGCGTAAGTCTTCTTGTACGTGTACGTAAATATAGGTTAATACCTTTTAAAATGTTACATATGGTAATGAATAAAGCTGGAGATTTATATGTTTTCGTATTTTTATTCAAGGTATATTTTTGTTACTTTTGAAATTACTAGTATATATTTAGTACAATATAGTAGTCAATAAAGTATTGACTTTATAGTAATAAATATAGAATCTTAGTAAATGAAAATATCATATATAAACGTATTTTATAACCGAGATACTTCGGGAGGCCACTACTATATAGTGTTTTCAATACAATAATTAATAGAAATTGTATTCTATAATAAAACAAATAAAATCTGTATGAATTACAATCTGCATGAATTACAATATCAAATTTAAGCGTATTTTATGACCAGGCGGTAAAGTAGCTTCAAATGTGTCAAATTTAAAAAGTTGGAACATAGCACACCTAAGTGAACTTAACGTGTACCCTCTACACATAAGCAAATATGCATTTATACGTTTAAATTGGTCAATTTGTAAAGTTTTCATATGCATATCGTCTTAGCTTGTATTGTTGCGAATCACGACGAAGGACTAAATATTTTGGTTTCCATTCCAGCTGATAGCATCCAAGTCAAATATTTATTTTACAACCCTTCTAAGCAAGACTATATATTGGGTAAATTATAATAATTAATTAAGAATTGGTTCTTTAATAATAATAAATACGAAATCTGCATAAATTAAAATATCAAATTTAAGCGGATTTTACGACCGGGACACGCTGGGCGGCCTGCTAGTTACTTGATATTTTCAGATACGTGCACACGGTTTTCTACAAGGATAACACTTTCATTCTAGCCTTAAATGTACAATCGTTCAGGAGTTTTGGATTAGTTCACATCATCAGGTCAGCAATTTATTTTACTATTTTTGTTTTTGATGTTTATATTTTCAGGATGAGAAAGCTTTATTATTTTTAGATGTTATATGCCTGAAAGAGAAGACATGATTCTTCGATATAAATACGAATATAGCACTAATTATCTCTTTTTCAGTCAGGCTGTCTTTGTCTGCTTGTCTTTTTTGTTATAGTCATTTATATCTATATTTTTTCTCTCTGAAGTTTGTATCTAAGATAAAGTAAAAACGCTTCCGCCGTTATTCCACTCCTCATCCTTTCAGTTCCTTGTCTCAAACTATCTTGAACCTCACTAGAATTTGGAACCTGATTTTTCTTAACAGACATGTAGGCACACAGAACGCATTCCATTTTCTAGATATTGCGGCATCATTTAGGTAACTTGTCAACTTATCTTATTGACTTTGTTCAGATTTGAAATTACGGTCTTCCGATTTCAATAAATGTATGAATAAAGGAGTCTTGTCGGGAAGTGTTGTTGTTTAGAAGAAGGATGATAACGCGTGTTCTTGACATTTCTCCGTAGAGTAAATATTCGCTTCCCTAAAGGAAAATAGATACAAGAGACGTTTGATATATTTGCCGCAACGAATTGGATCAGAAACTTCTCAAATGAAAGGCAACATCAATCAGTTGTTCAGCCATCGATGTGCTATCGAAATTCTAATTTAGTATCCGATCTAAAAGTTTTGTCATGGAGATGAAAAGGGTAAGAGACTTTAGAGGTCATTGAAGAATGCCGGGTTTTGCAGACAAAATAGTAATGGTATTCACGATGGCATCGGCGTTGCGATGAAATAACGTGCGGTTAAAAAGGCAAAAATTAACTCACTGACCTGAAAGACTTTCTTGATATAGATGATATGATATGATGAGCAAAATTCTTCAAAGGGTCATTGCATAGCGAAACATAAATCGATGCAGTGACATATGGTGGTTGGTTCTTTTGCAAGTATAAAATTATGGAATATTATGAAATGCGAAAATAGCAGAGGCAGAACAAAACATAAACTGTATATTTGATTGGGTTGAATAATAGTTTCCTGTCTTCCATCAGTTTTGTCGTGAGTAGGACTATGAAAACAGCATATGGTTTTCATTGTTTTGAGTTCCGGGTGTGTATCCGTTGTTTTATATAAAGTGATGTGGTTCTTGGTTGATTAACTGTGTCTGACTGTGCCGGATATTTACTCGAGCGTCAAAACAATTATAATAATATGCTGTTGTCAAAGCACTAGTCATGAGTTATGATCTGGGAAGATAAGCGTCGAGGCACGTCAGAAGGAACGATTAGCAACAACGCTTGAATAACAATTTATGAACTTTAACCTTTTATTATGATCATGATAACTTATGTATTGCATGTACGACACCACTAAATATGTAAATATATTTCTCTTATGAAAAAAGTGTTTATTGTACTGTTTGTATTTCTATTCATAAGTTTAGTTAAACTGGTTTATAAGCATCCGAAATCAGAGTTTATGAACGACACAAAGTAGATTGCCAACCGATCAGAAGTTCCGATTGGACAGGAAAATGTGAGTACAAGATATTTTTAACCCCTACACTGTATTATCCTTCTAGATCGCGATAGTACGCTGAGTTCGTCGACAGAATCAGCTCGTCGGATGTTCGTAGTTTTTTTTTAGTTTTTTTATTACATTTTCACCCCAAACAAGGCACATTGCCACTTCGGTGTAGGAGGGGCTACTATCAGGGATATAAGCTACTGGGGTACTATGTAGGGAGTTGGGCAGTAAGATGTCGGGTCACGTTACACTTGAACTTCTGTATGTCAGTACAGTTGGGGAAGCAGGGAGCTGGAATGGAATTCCAAAGTCTAGCAGTTCTGGGGAAGAAACTACTGGAGTAAAAATATCTCTTACATCTAGGGATCTCTACTGTGTAGGGATGGGATTTAACTGCTTGTCAGGCATGTCGAGGGTGTCTACGTCGTGGAAGCACAATTGCTTGCAGTTCGTCAGAGCATTCACCATTGAAATACTTGTAGAACAGGCAAAGGGATGCAACATTTCGTCGTTGGGACAGAGGTTGAAGCTTAGATGACAGTTCAGGACCTATCAGGTTGGAGACTCTTTTGAACCTTGTCCAGGAGCGAGAGACTAGTAGCAGATGCACCAGCCCAAATATAAAACAATACTCCATAGTTAATAGATTTCTAGCACGGTAGACAGAGTCCACCTTCCCGCAGGGGAGGACTTTTGTGGCCTTCGGGCCAAGATCAAAGTGTAGTATCTGCTCCGGCAGATGCTGCAAGCAAAGACCATTGCCCTTTGTGGCAATCTTCTGGTCCATGTAGGGGCAACCCTACTTGGGCCATCTGGCAAATCATTATCCAGCTCCCATTTCCCACCTCTCGGGAGCTGGTCCCTTTTTCTCTTCCCCCTCCCTTTACTCCCCACATTAAAAATCGGCCTTGTGCCTAATTTGCTCGGTGGGGGAGCAAATAAATACCGCCTACCTTCTTCGCAGCGGTCCTGACAATGTTCTCAATATAATTGTTCCAACTAATGTTTCCTGTGAACGTTAGGCCGCGGAGTTAAAAAGAAGTACGTTCAGATAATGGATCTTTGACCATTTCTATCAGTGGTAGAGAAGGTTTCTTGTAATTATTGAAGGAAACTAGTTTAGTTTTGGCAGCATTGAATGTGACCATCCATTTTTGTCCCCATTCCACTAAAGATCGGAGTGTTTCTGCCATTTCCTTAGATATGTGTTCATCTTTTTCCTGCTGTATCTGTTATAGAGCGCGGTGTCATCAGCATATATACCCATCTCATAGGCAATTTTGTCGGGAGGTCATTTATGAATATTAGGAATAATAAAGGTCCAATGATAGGCCCATGAGGCACTCCCGCATTTATATCATATTGTTTAGATGTACGACTGTCGAGGACAATCTGGATTTTTCTCTTATCTAAGAAAGGTTTAATTACGTGTCACTTTCTCGAGTCAGACATAATAGTCTGAACGATAGCAGTTTGTCGAGCTGAGTTCAGAAATCATATGTATAGATTTCCTTCGTTTAAGAAGTTTTCTGATAGGGATACTTTTGCCTTTCTCGCCCTGAATCTTGCTGGAACACATAATGTTGTATAATACGTTTCTCTTTGGTGAAACGATAAATGTTTATTTGATGTACTTCTTATGATGCCTGTGATTTCGTTTCATTGGAAATTGTGGGGTTTCTCTTCGTGATTGTATCAGCATGACTAAAAACTTAGTTTTTCCATAATATATTTCAGTTTTTGTTCTCCACAGGGTCGAATACAACATTTAGCTTACATTACTATTGGCGTTATCATCTCCAACCACGCGGCCAACTGTTTTAAGTGTACGTTTTATTTCCTTGTTCCTCTTACTAACTGCGTTTATCAAGAAATACCTCTAAATGCTTATATAATTCATATTTCCTTCTATGACAACTATTTTAATATGATTTCATACATATCCCTCTTCTGGCATCTGTTACCCGATGCTTTGATTATCTAGTCGCAACATCTAAATAGTTCGAAAATATTAGAAAAAAATCTCAGAATTAAGTATATGCGCAAGTCAACTAAATTGCTATGTGCAATAGACTGTGTGCCAATCTTATTTCAAGCCCACTAAAAAAACTCGTGTTCAAATTGCGTGACTTCATTTCTGGTAAATAAAACGCGTTTTATGGTTATTGCACTGAACCGTATGTCCACCATTTTGGCTACCACGTCATTTTGCAATAAGTAATTTGGTTTGTGGCAACGATATTCTTTCTTTGAAAAGTCCAATTAAATCGATAACCATTATACAGTCATCTGCACTAGTCAGTATTACCTTTTTGAAAACGATTATTTAGAATCTGTCGTAAAAGTATTGAGTACTTTGGTGATCAGCATCGTTAACTAAATATAAATAAATTAATAGTTTCATTTAAATGCCATACAATTACTGCCACTTTGCTCATTCGGTACTAGCCATTAGTTCCGAATCTTCGTTTAGCTACATTTATGAGTCGTGGAGATAACGAAAAACATATGTGGATATATATATATATATATATATATATATATATATATATATATATAATACCAGTCCCGGGACGAGTAAAAAATATGCATAGCATAATTTTAGATGGCGGAAGACAGATACCCTAATTGGTAAAGTTTACAACAAAAGGATGGGCGCACTTCTTAAATAGTAAACTGTACAAAAAATAAACATGTATCAATATTACCGTGTTACCAAGAATATATATATTCCAAAATTTTATTTTTATTCGTTTGCAAGATTATCCAGTAATAGTTATTTGGAAAATTTATGTAAACTATTAGTTATTTAAACTTGGGGATTCCCGCTTCATGCGATGCATAAAGCATTACAAGTGATCCATCGCGTTCAACCTGTAACCAGACACACAGAATCGCTCCAGTTTCTGCCCGTTATTTGCAAATCTCACAGATTTTAATCAGGCATACCTTTGTTTTCGTAGCATAAATATTTTACAGGAATAGGGTCCTAACGTGAAGCCAAATCACTAATATTTAGGAAGGAGACTGTAAGTAGAGAAGTCTCCGGTAAAGTTGAAGAGCTCCATGAATTTAAATGTAAGTCAAATTCCAGTCCTCGAATAAAGGTTTTTGTGGGTTATATCGTCATATCATACACAGTTTGGCCCGTTAGTTCAAACGGTGTACTGTGGCGTAACGTTTGAGCCACATCTGAGAGATTTCAAGGATAGATAAGGACCAGAGGCGCTTAGCTATCAACGGTTTTATCCCTAACTTGTTCCTTTATATTATATACTACATTCCTAGATTTAAAGTGGGTCGAAATTTGAATCATGTTTCCAAGTTATTATTATTATTATTATTATTATTATTATTATTATTATTATTATTATTATTATTATTATTATAAAAATATGGCTCAAAGTTACATCTACGTGAACCTAATACAATTACCGAAATGGTTTTATAGATCTCTCTAAAGTCTAACTTTTCTTAGGTCATCTCTAAATCTTAAAAATCCCTCACTGAATAACATGTATGGACATTCTATAGATTATAATGCAATCCACAATTAAACGATACAAAGTGTTACAAGAAAAAGAGCCCTTTTCTTGTAAGTAAAAAAAACATTAGATAGACCAAGATTCGAACCTTGTAAGCGAGGTTCGGAAATAGATTCAGAAAGGAATTCGCATTGTTCAGCTTCACATTAAATAGTTAGATATATTGTTACAAAAGGAATTTCAATTTTTCAATTCTTTTATGAAAACTTATTAAAATAAGGTCAGAGAAAATAACGAACAATAGCAAATTAAAAACCTATTGAAAAATAAGTTAGGTCGAAAAATAGGTTAGTAAGAATTCTTTGTCTGTAGAAATGGTTTGGACATGCGCGAACTACACATGTTTAGGCCACGTGAGTTTCCACGTGTGTGTGGCACGTTTTGAAGCCATACATGACGTCATAGCAGAAAATGAATTCTCATATATAGTTTGCTAGTTTTAGTGAGATTTGACAGACGAACGGGAGACGGACAGACAGACATAGACCGATCCAGAGTCGAGTCGGGTTAGAATCGAAGGGGAAAGGTTTAAACATGAAGAAAAAAAATTGAATTCCTGGATGTGGTCATCATTTTGACCGGTCAAATGGAATAAAAGAACATCATCATTTTTGTAATTGCCGTCTCGTGTAATCATTCTACCAAATTGAAGGTAATGTGAAATCATTTATATGAACATTGTTCCCACTCATCTTTAAAATGAACTTAGTGTATAACTCATCTAAGTAATGTGTCCCCCTCTCCATCTAAGTAATGTGTCCCCCTCTTCGTCTAAGTGATGACTGTCCCCTCCGGTGTTATAAAGAACTGATCAATCTCTCTCCACTCTAATATATGTTAAAAGAAGGAACATCCACCGAACTGTAAAAGGTCTTTCTCCTCTTCTCCCCCTCATCAATATACATGTCCGCCGTCTCTAGTAAATATGAATGTCCCCATCCTATCTCTTTAAAAGACACCCAACTACACAATTCAAAGTAATAAATTCAAGAATTATGTTGGTATCATTTACAATTATTGATTGCAATGAATTTTACTATTGAATATATTCGACGAGGCATCATCATTTTTTTTTTATCTTTGCGCCACATATCTGTGTACGCATGTTGTGTTATACTTCAATATATCGATAGTAAACAGGAGAATCTATTTGCAATGCTTAGTGGATACCATGTAACTTCTGTGGCATAATCACTTTGAAGCACCGGTTCTTGTTTTATCATTAAAGTTACATGAAGTTTTGTCTGGTCATTAATATTTTTAATGGAAGTCGCTCCAGACAAGGCATGAAGCACTTAAGGTAAGAAGCTAAAATATACTATGTCCAGGTTAAAAACTTGCCAATGATAAGTGTTAGATGGAATATACCTAGTAAACAATATTCTTCCCTTTTTGTCAGAAACATCGCTCATGGAATATGAGGATTAAAGAACAAAATAAGTGAAGCGAGAGTTACGCAGCTGCCAAAAGTAAATTCAAAATCAAATTTCTATACTTCTTAAATTATAACATAAGATCGAGTTAGAAACCCTTGAGACTCAAACCAGAAATAAATGTCCGATCATATTTTCTCCTTACATCTTCATATTTTTTCCATCTTAATACTCATTTTTCTTTCAACTAAAAAACGAAAGCATTCCTCTAATCGATCCATTTTTAAAATAAATTATTGTTGTTGTTGATTTTGTGTTTGTTTTTAGTTGTCTTTTTGCCGCGAGCGTAACACTATTTACCTTAGTGAAAAAGGATTTGTTTGTATTATTTAGATTTGTTTACTTTAGTAAAACTAACCCAACCGATAAAAAACTTAGCAGTGTTGCTTTCGATTGGATTTTACCAAACAAAATATTCTTATTCGAGCCTTTTCAACTCTTCATGTTTCGTTTTTTATTCTTATTTTTTTCTTTTTGACTGTTGGCGTTGGCAGTTACCATTTCAGAAATTGGCACTTATGCAAAATATCACAGTGCTCATGTTTGCATTTAATCAACGATTTCGGCCAGTGAACGACAGTTGTTAAGGCAGCGAGTGCCCACCAGTGCCTGGCAGTGCCTGGCATTGGCCGCCAGTGTCCATGGGTAATCGCCAATACCCGAAAGTAATCACATCGAAATTGAAGTTACCGCATAAAAACCACAGTAATCGGCTCGAAACACCAGCGCCCACCAGCACCCACCAGCGCCTGCCAGTGCTATGAAGTAGCACTAGCCAACTTAAAAGAGCAATAACTATCAGCAATTTTGGTGTCCACCACTCAATGACAGTACCCGACAATTGAAGTCCGGCGATTTTTCTATCTGCTTCCGTCAGTGGCCGCATCTGCCCAGAAGTGATAGTAATCAATTTAAAATCACTGTCATAAGCGTCAGTTACCTGCAGTGTCTCGCTATTGGATTGCAGTATCATACAATGGATGACAGTGCATGAATATTGAAAACATGCCATTTCATTTCAGAGCAGTCAAGTGGAGCTCAACGCTGGTCATTGTTGATAGTAACTGACAATGACCAAATGCAAGTAATTGCCTAAAACCACCAATGGCCACCAGTGTTTGCCATTAGATACAGACAATTTAATTTTGGAACAGTCTAATTAAGGCCGATACTAGTCATAGCCGACAGTGAACGCCGGGAATCGACAATAATAGTTGGAAAGGCAACTAGTGTTCATCAGTAAACGCAAGAGAATGCAAATAACAGCCTCAAAACAGCACTAACCTTCATCCAATAAATGTTAGTACCCAACAATTCCCGAAAGTTGAAAACAGATGAATTCAGGAGGGAGAAATCAAATAGAGGCTCACACTGATCATGGCCGCCAGTGATTGCCAGTTACAAAGGTAGCCAGTACCCACCAGTACCCGCAAGTAATCGCCCCAAACCAAAACTAATTTCCAGTTACCTAATAAAGCAAAGACAGGCTCACAACGTCCCTTCTGTGGGAAAGAGGTTACAGGGAAGAGAAAAGGGCATCCCCCACTTGTTCACAGAGTTTGAATTTGCTGTTTATTGTGTCTTGTCGAACCTAGCTTTAGTATGGTTGGTTCTAATTACATTATCTTGTGCAGCTATTATTAGAGATTCAGTTTTTATGTTTATGTTTCCTTTTTATAACCATGACATTAGTCTCATCTTTTGTCACTCTTATGAATCATCCGTTAAGCTGTTTTTCTTCCTATTTTTCTTTTCTCGTTTTAACCCTCGTCTTTTCCCTTTCTGTCCTGTGTGTTTATTCAGTGTTTCTTACCGTGGAAATTATTCTTTCGGTGTTCTACATAATGTATTTTTTCAATTCTTGTGTGTGTTTTTACAGTGTTCTATACTAGCCAGCCTTCTTCCTCCGCCTTTCTATTTTTACATGAAGTCGGTCTTTGAGTGCATTGTGTATAGTCGAGTTTCTCGGTTTTCTGATTGAGATCCCTTCAGTTCTACTTTAGTCCAACCTATGAACGATTATGAGTATCTTACTTGTGACACTGCTCATGTGTTTATGCCTTTTATTAGGTTGCTATTATATCGAGGAGTTTTTTGTTCTTCTGAGGTATTCCTTTCCAATTTTTTCTTTCATTTCTGTTGCTTTCATGGTGTCTGCTTCCTGAACTCTCAACTATTTGTAGCTATCATATTCACCTAGTGCCCTCATCTCCGTTTTGTTGGGTAGTATTTTACCTTCAATTGCTTCCAATTTTGTCTTTTCTCATGATCAGCAGTGCGCACTTTTCCATACTGAATTACATTCGGATATCCTGGCTAAAGATTTTGGTTGTGTTTATTAGTTTCTATGGTTCCTTCTTGGTTTTTGCAAACAGTTTCATGTCATTCGTATACATTAGGTGGTTTATTCTTTCATCTGCATTGTGTCCAGTCGTCCATGACTTCTCCTTGCCACTAGACTTAAACAGTTCCGATTCACGAGAGTTACTTGTGAATTGCGCAACCCTTGCCTCACAATTACACGCGCAGCTTCCCCTATAGGGAGTATTCTTTCTTTCGAGGTCTGAGCAGAGGCATCGATTATTATTATTATTAGCCATCTCAATACCATAAATAGTGAAGGCTTAATTAATTCTCGAAAATATTTATAAGTTTAATGAATTAATCAAACAAGCATAGCAAAATGAGACCAATTACAAATGCGTTGTGTGGTTACTTAGCAATTTGATTTGCATATTTCTATTTGTAGACGATGCGAAATCATCAATCACTTTTCATTTCAACGCGTTTATATTAATGATCGTTGACATGAGATTCTTAATTACTTTTTATTAAAATTGAGGTTTCTTTCTCGAGACTTATGTTTATTTCAGAGAAAACGTAAACATTTAAAAATATTTCATACTAGAAGAAATGTGATACGTTGTGTCCTCTGTTCAACTTGAATTAAATTGTTTGAATAAGGTAAAAATTAGTTTTCTCATTTTATCACTCTCTCTCTCTCTCTCTTTCTCTCTCATTTTGTCTATTTTTTCTCTCTTTACCAGTTAACCATCATCACCTACAAGACCGTTACTGAAGTTAGTAGTACACCTATCATCATCACCTACAAGATCGTTACTGAAGTTAGTAGTATACCAATTATTACGAAAATTCCACCCTAACAGAGTATCTCTACTTGGTACGATCCAAATCAGTTCTCTTAGTCTGGACAGATACGTGGTATTGATTTATTTGATTCGTATGTGGCTGATGGAGTACAGAGAATTATAGACAAATATAAGACTTACACAAATGTCTGTTGTTTCTCAGAGAGAATGGAAACAGGTGTAACAGATTAGAACAGATTGAACGATCCGAATGAAAATATCATCGATTATTTTTGATTTTCTGTCAGAAATCAAAATTAATAGAATTTATTGAAGAGATTCGGATATGTAGGGTCTTAAAGATGTTTAAACAGCCTCTTAAGGAGAGATTAAAGAAATGTTTATGTGCACTTCAACCTCGTCGCATTTGTTCGTATTACTCTCTAACTATAACTTTATATAAGTTGTATATAACAGAAAATATATTAAAATATTTAGTATGAAAATAATTTAACGCCACGTTCAAGGAATATAAAACCTTTCTAAATAATCATGCGCAAGATTTCTCCTTTGTTGAGTAGAAGTCTAAAGTAATCTTAGTGCGGGGTTCAAATCGTACGAGTAGCGAGACAGTTATAAAGCGTTACACTAGTGAGTCTTAGTTAAGACGAGCCATATATGCATCTGATATTAAAATAATTATCTATGTATTACTAGCCCGGGTGCCCGGCGTTGCCCGGTCGTTTGGAGGTGTGTGTTGAGCAAAAAAAAGTGGTAATTGGCAGGTATGCTCGAACTCTTAGCACGAAAGACAAAAGAACGTGAAAGAAAACAAAAGTGGCGTCTTTGCTGTTGCACCCATTGCCAAACCGGAAGTGGCCTATGTTTAAATTAAGGCTAGACAATCGAAAAAATAGACGAAAATATCGACGAAAAAAGCAACCCCTCCCTGTAGGAAACTGCTCAGTTGAAGGATAAGGAATGAATGTTTTTAGCCAATTTTTCGATATTTGTCGTCCGAAGGGTCGAGCTCTAAAAGAATCCGATCTCATGAAAATCCGTCGCCTTTGCCGAAAGTTTTAGGCAGAATACATACAGACACGTGAGATTTATATTATAGACTGCGTGTTTGGAGGTGTGCGTTGAGCAAAAAGAAAGTGGTAGTAGGCAGATAGGCTCAAACCCATACTGCAAGGGAGGAAAAGAACGTGAAAAAAGTGACGTATTTGACGTTGCGTCCATCGCCAAACCGGAAGTGGCGAAGGGTTAACTTAAGACTGGTCAATCGAAAAGAAGGGATGACTTTCGAAAATATAAGAGAGAAAAGCAACCTCTCTCTGTAGAAAGTGCCCAATTGAGGGTGAAGGAATTAATGTTTTTAGCCAATTTTTCAATTGCGATTTCAAAAATAAAATATCCATATATCTATATTACGTAAGTGCCTCAGCTTGAATTGAAACCGAAACTATATATATATATGTGTGTGTGTGTGTGTGTGTGTGTGTGTGTGTGTGTGTGTGTGTGTGTGTGTGTGTGTGTGTGTGTGTGTGTGTGTGCGTGTGTGTGTGTGTTACTTGAGTTCCTTCAGCTATAACCGAAATCGAAACCAAAATTTATGAAGCATCCTGGATAAAATTATTTATAAAAATATAGATTACTGGAGTGGCATAAGCTATAATCGAAACCGAAAGCAAAACTTGTGAAGAATTCTTGGTAAAATTATTTATAACAAGAAAAATGGAAGTTCATAACAATTAAACGATAGTCACTCGGATGTAAGCGTGGCACAAAAATACATAAAACACACACTATCCTTTTAAAATATAGATAATAATAATAATAATAATAATAATAATAATAATAATAATAATAATAATAATAATCTATATAAATAAAACAGTAGACATATGTGTGTGTAAATATCTAACAGGTAAACTATTAAACTACGGGTTATATAGCACTAAAATTCTCAGGAAATAATATTCATGCACCAACGGTGATTTATAGCAAATAATATCTTTGCCTACATGCATGTATATCGCATCCCGACATCGGCAGATTTACATGTAAAATGTTCATTAAAAATTAGCCGACATTTTGTTTTGTATGCGCACGCGCGTACTTTTGTTGGTTTTTTTTTTTTTTTTTTCTCAGGAAGAACGCTCGGTCCTTTTTAATTTCAATTCTAACTAATGATACCAACTCATTTTTATTTTTGTGTTAAAAAAAAACGACACCATACGTACATTTTATTCGCGGTTTGAAATTTGTAAATATGAAAACAAACCTATAAATCTTTTTTACGATCTCATATTTACTTAATTTCATACATTATTTTAAGACGAAAGAGGGGGGATGACACACGGAATACGGAGTGTGCTGAAATAATAACGTTATTATTTAGAAAGCCATTCTTAATATGGGTAGGGGAGGGTATTATTTAAACTATTCTGTATTTTCACCTAAAAATTTATTAAATAAGAAACTGACATATATTATCTCTATTTCTGTTTAGTATTAGTTAACATTAATATCTGTCTCTCAATCCAATTTCTTGATTAGTTTATTGTAAAGCAAGTGTTGCCTAATGACTAACTGCAATTTGAAATATTTATTTTTTGAGTAGCATGACTTTTAAATAAGGTGCTTAGCATGAGTTTTAAATAAGGTGCTTCTACAGTGTAGTACGCATATTTTAAAAAATACAAACAATTTATAATGAAACCATATATTTCGAAAAACTGCTGAGTCATTTTCCGGAAATGATGTGATGTGTTGATGATGGGGGGACGATCACGATTATGTTGCTTTAAAAGGTACTCTGGAGGCTTCCAGGGATTATCAAACCTTCTTTTTTAGGTGAGGTTGGGATGTGGTGAATTAGTGCCTGTTCATTCTACCAAGCATTACCACCGCCTTTTCTGTTTATGGAGAGGGAGCCAGTAGATGATTTCGCTGAAGTGCTGCATCAGAATAGATATTACACTTTGATCTTAGCCAAAAGGCCAAGTAAGCGTAATATAATTTTCTACCAGGCATTACCTACTCCAAAAATAAAAAATACAAATAATCGACATAGCATATATTTTAAGAGGTGGGGAGGAAAATATGGAGTAAGTCCCGGTAATGGCTGAAGCAGCAGTTTATGATCTCAAAAAATAACTTTATTTCATATATATTTTTAAAAGAAGTAGGAATACGGAGTCAGGCCCGGAAATCTAATATTAAAAGCTGAAACGGTCTACGATTTAAACATTACATTATTTCATGTATGTTTTTTTTTAAACAGTGAGGTGGGGGATATGAAATCAGTCCAGGAAATGGCCGAAACTGTTTATGAATTAAACATGACTATATTTTATTCATATTTGTAACAGTGGGGTGGGGCTTATAGAGTCAGTCATGTTTGTCGAAATTAGTAACATATCCACGAATCATGTAAAATGATGAGATGTGAATAAATTGACTGATGTGTTTTATATTAAATAAATAACTCAGACAATATATCAAAGTCATTATTTTTGTAAGGGAGGGGGTGATAATGTAGGTTAAATTATGAAAAATGATTGTCGAAATTAGTAACATATCCAGGAATTATGAAAAATCATAAAATCTTAATTTATTGATTGGTGCGTTTGTATTAAAATAATCGGCCCAGAAAATATATCAAAGTTATTTTTTTTCGTAAAGGGTAAAGCGATAATGTATGTTACAATTATAAAAATTAATTACCGGAATTAGTAACATATTCAAAAAATGATGAAAAATGGTGAAATGTGAGTTTGGTGTGTTTATGATGAAATAATCGGCCCAGACAATACATCAACGTTATTATTTTAGTAAGGGGTAGGCGATAAGTCAGACAATATATCAAAGTTATTATTTTCATAAGGGAGAGGTAATAATGTGGGTTAAAGTTATAAAAAATAATTGTCGGAATTAGTAACATAAAAGAATTATGAAAAATGATGAAATGTGAGTTAATTGATTGGTCTGTTTGTAATGAAATAATCGGCCCAGACAATATATCGAAGTTATTATTTTAGTAAGGGGTAGGCGATAACGTAGATTACAAATATCAAAAATGATTGTCGAAATTAGTAACATGTCTAACAATTATGGAGAATAAATTGATTGATGTGTTTGTAATGAAATAAACGACCCAAATAATATATCAAATTTATTATTTTCGTAAGGAGGGCATAATATGGATTAAAATTATATAAAATGATTGTCGAAATTAGTAACATGTCTAATAATTATGGAAAATGATGAAATGTAAGTTGATTGATTGGTGCGTTTGTAATGAATTTATCTGCCCAGACTATATATTAAAGTTATTGTTTTCGGAAGGGGGATGGGCGATAATGTCAATTAAAATTCTGAAAAATGATTTTCGAACTTAGTAACATATTCAAGAATTATGAAAAATGATGAAATATGAGTTAATTGATTGATCATTACAAACACACGTTTATAATGAAATAATTAACCCAGACAATACATCAATGTTATTATTTTTCGTAAGAGGGGGGTGATAATGTTGGTTAAAATGATCAAAACTGATTGTCGAAATTAGTAACATATCCAAGAATTTAAAACAAGTAATGCAATGTGAGTTAATTGATTAGTCTGTTTGTAATGAAATAATAAGCACAGACAATTTATCAGTTTCTGTATGTGATCAACGATATTTTTCTTAATTTTCAATGTTAACTTCTGGGAATGACGTCACAGTTGTAGTGATGAGTAGAAAGACACATGATTATGTTGCTTTTTTACGTACTTCGGAGTTCTCTATGAATTAACAAACCTTCACTTTTGTGGTGGGGCTGGAGAGTAATGTCCATTTTGGGATAGTGCAATCTCCCACAATGTCATATTCCAAAAATATGGAATAACTATGGAATACTATTCCGGAAATGATATCGTTTCTCTTACTAATGTGTTGTTGGTGGTTGTGGTAGGAAGCGGGAAGAACTACATTAATATTGAAAATTGTGGTAAAGTAAAAGTTGCCTAATCATCATTCGTGTCAATGCATTTATGTAATTATTTGGAAAACCTGCTGAGTTATGGTCAAGAAATTAAATCATTTCACTTAAAATGATGGTGTTAGTAATAGGGAGGGAAAGAACACAGTAATGTGGAATTTTGTAGTGAAGCAAGGGTTACCTAATCACAAAGCTTCTCAACATATTTGTTTATTTGTTTGTAAAGCCGGCTGAATAATCTTCTGAAAATGACGTCTTCTTTCCAAAAGATTTTGATTGTCTGTAGTGAGGAAAAAATGAAACAGAGTAATGTAGAATTTTATAATGAAGCAAGGGTTGTCTAATCCCTTAACTTTGTCAATGTATTTATGTATTAATTTTAAAATCCTGCTAAGACATCTTCCAAAAATGACAATTTTTCTTACAATAATAGTGCGGGGGGAAAGAAACGCAGTAATGTTGAAATTTATGATGAAGCAAGGGTTGGGAACTCCTTAACCAACACAATGTATTTATGTATTAATTTGGAAATCCTAATGATCCATCTTCTAAAAATGATTTCAATTTTCTTAAAACCATGGTAGCCTTGGTGGGAAGAGAAATTATTTCATATATGTTGTACAATACTTGTTGAGAGTATGTTAAATTGTTTTATATATGTATATAATATAAATTACCCGAAGGTAGGTAAACATATTTTAAATATGTGTTGTAAATTACCCGCCCCAAAAAGGTAAAATTATTTCATATACATCCTGTAAATTACCTGTCCTAGTGAAGGTATAATTATTTCATATGTGTAATAGCCATACTAGGGTAGGTAAAATATTCTTTTGTTCGAAATACCAAATGATACATACACATTAAAAATTCCTTTCTCCAAAGAATAACAATTATATTCAAAATTAACTTCAATTTTCTCATTGTTTATGCGGTCCTGAGCAACGCTAGTAACAATAATAATCGCGTTAGACTAAAAAGAAATAGTGATGAGAACCAAGAACGGAAGAACAATAAGCAGATTTCTACTAGAAGAATGGAGAGAATATATTTGGATTTTGAGAGACTTATTTTCAACAAAGTATCAGAGAATTCTAGTAGTCATTGGGAGTGAAACATCGATTATAAGCGGCTCTTCGACAACGCAAAATTATTTGCAATGATTTCGAAGAGGTATAAAATAGTGGACATCTGGGGTGATTTGTTGTCACTACGATTCCAGGGAACACATTTATTGTGAATGAACAAACGCTTGTGACAACTCCTAGTGAGTGCATAATAATACGAGGAGCATGCAATAAGTAATGCCTGTGACCCACTTCCAGTTGTCTGATCTAGCTGAAATTTTGCATGTGCAATGATTTATATCTCTACGGGTTGTGTGGCAAATTACAGCTCTGAACGAATTGTGGTTTCTGTTTTACAGGTGTTTGAACTGAGTCAGGTGTGAAATGGAGTCTGTTGAATGTCGAGCAGTGATCCGGTTTTTGTTTTTGAAAGGACGCACACCACAGGAGACTTTTGATGAAATGAAAGAAACTTATGGTGATAATGCCCCATCATATGACCTTGTAAAATGGCATCGTGAATTCAAACATGGCCGGAAGTCTGTGGAAACAGCTCCCAGATTTGGTCGCCCCCCCCCTTCTGCCATTGTATGAGGCATCTGTCCGTAACGTTGAGGCTGTCATTTTGGAAGATCGGCGCATTACTATTCGCCAAATAGCCCAAGATGTCAAGATTAGTACAGGGTCTGTAAAAGCTATCATTCATGACCATTTTCATATGCATAAGGTGTCTGTCAGATGGATTCCCATGTTAATCACACCATTCCAGAAGCGAGAACGTGTCGAGTGCTCGAGGATGAATTTGGAGATGTGCCAAGAAAATGAGTCAAAGTTTTTCAAAAGACTGATTACACAGGATGAAACCTGGGTCCATCACTATGATCCAGAGACCAAAGCCCAGTCAATTTAGTGGAAGCACTTGAACTCACCACCTCCAAAGAAGGCAAGGGTGCAGCCCTCCGCTGGCAAGGTCATGCTCACAGTCTTCTGGGACTGGGACGGAGTAGTGATGACAGATTTCCTGGCAAAGGGTACCACAATTACAGGAGCCTATTATGCTTCACTTTTGAGGAAATTAAGGGAAGCTATCAAAATCAAGAGGTGGGGCAAAATCAGCAAAGATACCCTCCTCCTGCAGGAGAACGTTCCGGTCTACAACTCGCATGTCGCCAGATCAGAAGCACGGTCGTGTGGTTATGAAATCCTTCCCCATCCTCCATACTCTCCTGACCTTGCACCCTCTGACTTTCACCTCTTCCAAGCCATGAAGTTGTTTTTGAAAGGAAAGCGTTTCCCAGATGATGAAGCCTTGATTTCTGAAGTCACGTCGTAGTTGGAGGACCAGCCTGGTGTGTTCTACAAAAACGGTCTCCAGAGCTGCATGAAACGATGGGAGAAATGCATAACTCTGGGTGGTTCCTATGTAGAGAAAGACTAATAACTGTGCCAAGTTTCGTTGTTCTACTGCTATGGGAAGTGGGTCAGGGGCATTACTTATTGCACGCCCTTCGTAATGAAAATATGTACGTATACGGAATTAAATTTGAACGTATACACATATCTGCACTGACTACATCAGTTTGTTGTGTGTATCTGCTATGAAAATAGTTCTTATTTTGCGACGTGTGTTTCACAGGAAACAACAATCTAAAAATACAGAAGACTGTGCGCCTCTAAAAGAAGCAACATCTGTTGAACTGTCGAGAACAGTTGGAGACATTTGCGTTCAAAACTCCTTCGGGATTAATCGTGCTTCTTGTTAAATAGTGTTACTGTTATTTTTGGAAGTAATTAGAAACTATGGTTTTTGAAACATATTCCCACATACGACATATATGATACAGAAATATGAAAACAAAAAAACGATGCTTACACATTCAGATAATAGCAACACGTTCTGTCAGTTTGTACGATTTCCGTTTTACTTCGTTTACGAGAGTACTTTTTCCGCCACAAATTAGAAAAAAATATGTTCCACCAGTGTTCGCAATAATATTTACATTCATATAAAATATCTGTAAAGTTAAAATAAAGAAATAAGAAAGAAAATTTCTCCAACTGGAAAGTTTTAAAAAAATCAATAATCGATATGCATAAAAAAAATAAATAAAAGGAAAAACGTCTCCTAATGCAAATAAAATGAAGCATATGTTTTATTTTTGCAGACAGCCAGTTATATCTAGCTAGTTACTTATTTTCGCACTTCCCCTAAACATTCAAATTGTTTTGTCCGACAGGTTTTTACTCGCTAAATTTTTCGTGAGTAGGTTTATATTTATAGCGACACAAATAAATACACATTGATCTTTATTATAGAGTTGAGAATATTTATTTATGCATATATACGTATCACATTAAAAGCACTATGTGAAAAAATTCACAATTTGATTTAATATTTTTTTTAAATAAAACAAAACTCATTTTTATGAAGATGCGTGTATGTATACGGTTAGATTGACGTTGACAGAAATGGTTTTCATGTCGTAAAATTACAAACGTAAAATGACAGAAATGGTTTTCATGTCGTAAAATTACAAACGTAAAATGACATACTGGTTTTCATCTCGTAAAATTACAAACGTAAAATGATGCTGAATCTGGTGAATACTGAGATATATAACCATTTGGAAATGCCAGGTGCTGTAAGTAAAACATCTTACTGGTCTTGCAATATGACAACTAACTATCAATCTATAACACAAACAGAACTGAGACAACCAGATGCCAGCTGGTGAATGCAAACGTTTATTACTGAGTGAGAATGAAGTAACCAGACACCTCAGAAATACCTAACAACATGAAAGCAAAAAATTCCTGATAGAGCAAAGTAAATAGAAAATATGTTTTGATTATCCGGCTAATTCTGACTAACTCTTACATGTGTGTGCGTTCATTTCATTAGTGCGTTTCGTGATCAAAATGACATTTTCGACCTTAACATGACAGATCGACTAATTATTCACTTCTACCAATGATAATAGTGTGATAATAAAAGTATGTAGTTCTCAAAAAAAAAAAAATTGTATGTGTGTGTGTGATTCAATTTCTCAAAATCTTTTATAGAAAATCTGGCAAGTTTTGACAACGCGTCTATCACTTTTACAACGAAGTTCATTTCTTCCTTTTTCTACCTAAAGCCAAAATAATATTCATAAACAAAGCTACGTATCTGTGAAACACAATACCACGTGACTGCTCTTCTGTTGACTACAGCATGGTCATTTTTTAGTCCAATGTTTGTTGATTCGTTCCTCTAAGTTATCAAATTCAGCCCAGTCCACCCAATCTTCTCATATTATATTTCATCATCAAACTAACAGTCTCATCAACCTATATCCTCGAATGCCTTGCTCAATAGTGAATAAAAATCATCATTATATTTGTTTATATTGTGCTGTGCATTGTTATTCGCAGTCATTAAATCTTTTTTCAATGTGATTCGTAATAAGATCCTTTTTAATATACACAGCAACAATGAACGTCAAAAGGCCTTATCCAGCAATAAACACCATGTAATCAAATGATCTGCTACACGTACATCTACGGATGCCAACGCCCTTCCCCTAAATAGATCATCATGTCAACATTGTACAAAGATTCTAGTAGGACCCATCACCTATGAAGAAACGATCAGATGCTATAACTGATAAAAAACGTAACATATTGGAAGAAGGGCTATAACCTTAAAATATAACGGAATTCGACCGTACACATGTACTCCCTTTCCTGTATTTTTTTTTATTATTCTTTCGATTATTATTGATTAAGCAACAAATTTTGAGATTATAAAAATATAATGTTAATTTTTAACCAGTTGTGGTTCATTTTGCTATGCAAGGCTGTTTTTCAACGATCTTTGGAAAAACTAATCCTACTTACAGACGCCTTTTTTATTCAAAGGTGGAGAGGGGCGATTCAAGTTAAATTTTCGCGCCAAAAAACGTCCCGACTAAAAATTGAATAGTAAGATTTTCTATAGTTTACGATCTGAGAAATTGTGTAACATAGATAGCTTTTTTTGCTAGAGCCCCAGTTATATAATACTAAAATAGAAACATTTATGTGCCTTCCGTTGGTGAATTCTTCTATCATTTTTTGAAGAATCTTTTATAATAAAAGATTCGAAAAACCCAAAGAAATTTTCATCGCTTATTTATTTTATTTCTCTTTATTTATTTAACAACATTTTCCCAGACTATTCTATTTTATGTGTTGTGAAGTCTCCAAGTTACTTCTTATTGAAAATAAATACGGGAGGCGTTGTCGCTATCCAGTCAAAAAATCAGCTCTCAAACTCCATTCGACCGGGACCAATGAACAGGGCATGATGGTGTAGTCTTGAATGCCCAATACTTAAGGTAAACTAAGTAAACTTTATCCAGTGGTTTTCATGGAACTAAGAAAATGTAGCACTATTTTCTTTTGTTTCTGTGTCTGTATTTATTTAATTATCTTTGACATATTCAGGCATATTGTAATTTTTCTCACTTATTTAAAAAAGAATTGCAAATAAACGGAATAGTATATTCACCATGCTTATATAATAATTATCACATCTGTCTATAAAATTTCTAAAAAAAAAAAAGTTATGGTAATTTCTTTAGAAGACCGTAGAATTCTATCTAAGTATTTTATTACGATTTATACTTATTATCTTACCAGCCATGCGATTGCGCTGATAAACCTGGTCTGGAATACCGACGCACAACCAACCCATTTTAGTGTGTGACCCATAGAATCTGTAGATCTTGCCAGATCAACCATCTGGGAGCGAAGGCTCAGATGTAAAGCGTGCTTTTTTATGACATTTTGCTGAAACACTGGGGGGGGGCTCCTGATCATCGTCGACAACTTACATAGAAGTGGTGACATTAACAAATTCCCCAGTTTGCAAACCTATATCACCTTAGGAGTATGTACCGATCTATAAGCCGGGAGCAGTTACAATATTTGGGACTCACTTGAGACAGTCTGTGCTCGGCCTTGACTCCTGACTTTGACAATGAGCCCTACCTCACTTTTTCCTATATATTTCTCTCACAAACAGCAATTACCTATATTCAGTTGACTGGTTTAGACTATTATTATGAAGTTGTTGCATAATGCACTTAAATTAAATTTTTCCACTTTTATTTCCTACTAAGATATATTATTAAATAAAATAAAATATCTATTTTTATAAATCATAAAACATGTTTTGGTGAATAAGCAATAACTTTTCACTACTTAGTAAGTAGTAAGTAGTGTCAATCTGACGTCAAGTACTTCATCTCAGCATGTTTCTCTACTCTTCAAAATCTTTTTTTAAAAAAAAAAACTTTTTAAGGATATATTTTTAAACTCCTCCGGCTTAATACTACAATACTAATAAAAGTTATGGAAACAAAAAGCTACATTCCAAAGATTTATTTTTAAAATTCACACATGATCAAAAGGCTTTTTGCACATGATCAAAATTATAAGACCAGAGACAAACATTCTATTAAATTGTACAAAAAGTGTATGAAAAGTGTATGAAAACATTCAGCAATCAAACTTAATGAGTTCTACCTCCACTGCTTCTGATGACTTCAAAAATTCTTTGGGACATGCTTGATATAAAGGTTTCCATTAAGGTGCGGGGGATCCTGCTCCAGTTTCACGAAGGTCATTTTTTTTTAATATTGTTTGCCATTTCGATAAACCTCTCTTATCACCCATCCCTAAACATTTTCAATTGGGTTCAAGTCCGATGAGCATACAGGATGTCTCAAGAGATTGACTCCATTTTCTTGTAGAAAGCTAAAGGTTCGTCTTGCAGTGTGAATTGCAGCATTATCTTGTTGGAATAACCATCCATCTCCACACAAACGATGACCTTCCATCATCAAAGGTGCTTTTTTGTAGCATGCTAACATAACCATATGCTGTCTGACGACCCTGCACCACCTAGAGCTCCATCGTCCCTCTATAAGAAAAGCAACCCCATACCATTACGGACCCTCCACCAGTATGACCTGTGGAAAAAATTTCAAGGGGCATGTTTTTGTCATGCCAATAACGCTGGAAGCCATAAGGACGATCTAAATTGAATGTTTTCTCATCAGAAAACAGGACTTTCTTCCACTTCTCAACGTCCTAGGTTTGGTATTCACGAGCAAATCTTAAACGGTCCACTTTGTGATGTGGAATTTGTTTATGCTTTTTATTTACCATGCGTTTTGTTATAAGTTTCGTCTGATGGTTATTGGACTGAAATCAGTATCTGTAACCGTCTTAATTTGACTAGAAGAAAGTCCTCTGTCATTCATAACAACCCGTCTGATTCTCCTACTCAATGCAAGAGAAATTGGGGGGGGGGGCTACTAAAGGATTTTGCTTTTCCATAGTTCTCAGTGTTCTTTAGAAAGTTGCAAATAACAGTTTTACTGTGATTTAACTTAGCTGCTATCGCTCGCTGTGACGAACCATTTTTTATGGAATCCTAGAATTCGAGAGCGCTCAACTTCGGTTAGTTTTCTTGCTTTAGGCATGGTAACAACTTTACACAGTGATTGCTAATCTCTATCTGAACTAAAAACATTAGAATTACCATAAATCTAAGATTTATACCCTTGGTCTTATAATTTTGATCATGTATAAAAAGTCTAATTTAATAAAGATGCAAATTTTTAAATAACATTTTTAGAATGTACCTTTTTGTTTCCATAACTTTTTAGATTGTAGCATTAGTAACATTAAGTCAGAAGAGTTTAAAATCTATCTTTAAAAAAGTTTCTTTTTAAAGATTTTGAAGTGGTCTTAAATTTTTGATCAGCAGTATATATGGTTATTGATGGACTATACTGAAATAACTGGCACAAATGTTTTTTCTAAATGTAGGGTTTAATTTATTTTTCAACCAAGACGCCTGCCTGTGTCTGTTTTTGCATGATAAACATTACAAATCCTTATGCCCCTAAATCTTTCCCAGATCCCTGTATATCCTAACCGTATATTAATATTGTATTGTTGTAAGTTATATAATCTCTCATGTTTCAATTGGACAAATAACCAATTGCTCTCCAATCTGTTATAAAATCACATACTTTGCACGCACTTTGGAAGAGGGGTTTAGCTTCGGGTCCTTAACTTTAAAACCCTGACCTTTTAAAAATCGATAAATACTAAACATCTATAGATTTCAATTGCTAAGACATGCATTAATTTAACTTATATTTAATTTCAATAGCTTACCTATAAAATAGATAATTATTAGTCACAGTTTGTTATAAAGTGATCTACATTAAGAATTAACTCTATATCTTTCTTTCCCTTAGATGGATGAAAGTACTGGTGATTGTCTTTACATGAAAACTAACCCTTAAGGCATATTTTGAATCGTTCCCTAACTCCTTATTCTTAAATTTTTCCAATTTATTTATTAATCCACAACCATATTTAATCCTTGCTGAACCTAGTAAATGTTAACCTTAAATCTACCGCCCATACTCATAAGCTCCTCCACTCCAAATGGTAATAACCACATCTTCCAATCTTAATGCTATTTTGAGGAGTGTAACTTAAAAACAGAGTGTAACTTCAAAGCAGATACTTTGATACTAAATCCTAACTACCTGGCTTTGAAACCAGGCGCGGGGATAGCCCTCTCGGTGCTGATAGACCTGTAGATCTGGTCAGGTATGTAAACCTGTGTCACTGGCCTCATACGTCTTGACACAAAACAGGGGAGTAAGCCTCTTCAGTCCTGGACGATAACCGCCTTAGAGCTAGTGACTCGAAAAAATTACCGGTTTGCAAATCTTAACTGCTTAAGGAGTAGATAGGCTCTGCCTATCTCCCGGCTTCCATACTCCTTTGGCTATTAGCCAGGAGCAGGGGTGCGATAACAGGGACTCATTGGAGACGCCTAATGCTTAGCCTTGTTTCC
This sequence comes from Euprymna scolopes, assembly GCF_053919585.1. NCBI lineage: Eukaryota > Metazoa > Mollusca > Cephalopoda > Sepiida > Sepiolidae > Euprymna > Euprymna scolopes. The sequence continues at coordinate 86,565,299 of NC_136511.1, read as the reverse complement.
TGACTAGGGCAATGAATGCAGTCTCCCACATCTGCTTCATTCCCTTCCCTCAAGCCTGGGCATCTTGGGGCTGCTTGTTTACCATGCATGTTACCATGATTGAACTAAGCCACTCCTGTTTGGCAGGTTTGAGGGTATTGGTTTGACAGTTGCTGGTTGCTGTTTCTGACTAACAATACAGGGGGCCCAACGCTTAGAACAGCTGTTCTGTACTAGTTGTATAATATCAGGATGTTTGTAGTGCCATGTCGCGCATCGAAAAGGAACCTCCACTCATCTCTGGTGCACATTCCCAAGGCCATATTCCTGTGGATAAGGAATCGGTTGATGGTCTGCTTGTGTTGCATGATGGTGGATATGCACATCCGCTTTTTCTAGCACCTTTCACCCTAAACTGAAACTACGAAATAAAATGAAATGGCAGCTCAATCCAAAATAACGATCAAAACAGGCATACACTCGTACAACGATTCGCCTCCTCCCTTGATGCTTACATTCACAAATATCCGTGGACTTAGAACTAACTTAGATGATCTATAATCATTTCTCCTAGCAAACTCGCCGGATATCTCAGCACTAAGTGAAACTAACTTGCATTCCTCCATCCTATCTAACATCTTTAACATGTCTGGTTATCTTTCAATTTGTCGTCAGGACTCTGACAGACACATGCGTTGATTTGGAGTCTATATTCGTAACACCCTCCCATAACTAGGAAATCTAGACTAGAATCATGTGCGTTAAACTAACTTTACAACATAGCATTAGCTACCTATATTTTCTTTATCACTCTCCATCGACCCAGGTCTCTGACAGCATAGATGTAGCACTCTCCCTTGACACTAGCGCCCACTACAGTAAGTGACTTGGCTTCTCTAACTACACGGACACATCTGGTAGCAGCATCCATAACTTTTCTATATCCCATTCCTTGACACAGACAGTAACATTCCCGACTCGTCTCCCAGATCATCAGGACCAGCAAGCCTCACTTCTGGATCTATTTTTGACACGAGCTCCAGAGGATTGTGTAACAAATGTCCATTGTCCACTCGGGAATGCTGATCATGCTGTGATAATGATAGACATCACTCTAAACTTTCGACCCCAATGGTGAAGAGCTATTGCTCAAAACGACAAGGTACTACAATAAGGCTGAATGAGATGCCATCAGAGATGCCCCATGTGGAAATATATTTTCTTTTCCTGCGGAACAGTACGCAAATGAGACCACTGAATGTTTCAAAGCAGCAATTGGAGCACGTATTCCCATACGGAGTTCTATAGCAAACCTCACTCTTCCCAATGGTTTACTTCTACTTGCGCAGCTGCCATTGATCAGAGGCAACATTTATACCGCAGATTTATCCGGCATACATCCTGTAGAAACAGACAAAATTTTATAGAAGCTAGAAGTAATTGTAAAAAAGAAGTAGTCAGCTTAAAGAGAACATACCGAAACCACCAGGAAACGCATTGAAACGCAGAAATTAGGAACTCGCGATTTCTGGAAAATCTACAACAGTGTAGTAAATAATGGGCAATCGATAATTCCCGAACTATCCAACACCAAGAAAGCTAACATGCTTGCCCGTTAGTTCGTCTCAAACTCTACTTTGGACCCAGCAAACAACTTCCTCCCTGATTTTCTTTTGTGGACAGAAACCACACTAAATGATCTGAAAATCACCACTTCTTAAGTACATATCATAAAAAACCTAGACACCTCAAAAGCATGATGAACTGATCTCATTTCGGCTGTACTATTAAAGTAGTCTCCAATCTCTTTAACGAATGCCTTAACGCGTCATACTTTCCTGATTGCTGGAAAAATGCTTCTGTAGTACAAGTTTATAAGAACTCTGGCGAAAGAAGTGATCCATTATATTATCGCCCCATTAGCTTCCTCCCTCTTTTCGCCAAAATATTTGAGTCCATAATTAATCAAGCTCTAGTCCACCACCTTACAGTTGCGAAACTTCTTTAGGATTTAGGCAAGCCAGTTATCCTGCAGATATTTTAACTGTAATCTTGGAACGTACTGCACTGGATAAGGCAGAGGAGGGAAGTAGCCGTGGATATATCTAAGGTTTTGAGGGGGTACGGCACGATGATCTTCTCATGAAAATCAGATTCTATGGTATTACTGAACGAATACTTAATTAAATTCTTCTTAAAACGAGAAGAACCAAACAATATCGTATAAATGCGGGTGTTCCTCAGGGGCTTATCCTTGGGCCTTTATTATTCCTGATATTTATAAATGACCTCCATGATAAAATAGTCTCTGAGATTGCTGTTCACGACACCACTCTCTGTAGCAGGCATGAGGGGAAAGCGAATGAACACATATCCAAAGCAATAGCGGAAACCCTAGAGGAAGACATCCAGTCTGTAGTGGAATACTGTCAGAAATGGATGGTAACGTTCAATGTTGCTAATGCTAAGCTCGTTTTATTAAAGGTAATAATTACAAGAAATCTTCACAACTACCAATAGTTATGGCTAAAGATACATTACCTGAAAGTATTTCGTTCAAACTCATCGGCTTAACGTTTATAGGAAACATGAATTGGAACAGATACATCGAGAGCATTGCCAAGGCTGCTGCGAAGAAGGTGAGCTCGCTTTACAGTGCTAAATGTTACTTTCGCCTAAAAGTATCCTGTACCTCTACAAGGCCACCATTCGCCCATGTATGGAGTATTGCTGTCACATTTGGGCTGGTGCATCTGCTATTAGTCTCTCACTCCTGGACAGGGTTCAAAACAGAGTCGCCAACCTAATTAATCCGGAACTGCTATCTAAGTTTCAATCTCTTTCCCATCGATGAAATGTTGCATTCCTCTGCTTGTTTTATAAGTATTTTAATGGTGGATGCTCCGACGAACTACAAACCCTTGTACTCCTACGTAAATAACCCTGCCAAGCTCGACAAGCGGTAAAATTTCAACTCGACACAGTGTTAGATAAGAAGGGCTGTCCCCTTCTTATGTAAGTAAGAAGGCAGACTAGATAATTAAAATGATATTAGGAAAAGGCTAGAATCGAACTCTGTAGGCAAGTGGATAATTGAAATCCTAGGAATGCAGTCCATTGTCAATTCTTTTAGAAATAGCTAAATATAATTTATGTTGGAAAAAAGTGACTGTCCATTCTTTTAGAATAACTGGGTATTAAATATGTCAGGTAAAAGAATGGACAGTGCGGGTTTATAAGTTAAAATATATGTTTGATATTGAACAATTAAAATTGGAAATTCTTTGTTGCCAAAAGTGTGTTTGGACGGACATGTGTAGGAAACGTGATATAGTCACGTTGGTCGACAATAGACTGGTGACGTCATAAACAAAGTAATTTCTCAATATATTGAATCTAAGGATTCGAAGTTGAGAAGTTGATGAGAGAGAGGATCAGAGAAGATCACACACAGTGATTGTCAGTTGGGGACTGGGAGCCCATTAGAGGCGAAGGGTACAAGAGAGACCATTTAGTTGTGTAGGTTTGAATTCCTGACATCACCAATCAGCCGGTTGAATAAAGAAATCATCTATATTTTGTAACTGTTGTCTTTCGTGTCGTCCTTACAACCGAAAAAGTAAATGTGTTTTATATATTCATCTATAAACGAACTCTTACAAGTAATATGCCTCCTTCATCATAATAATGAATCTCCTTTCCTCTATATGTGTTAAGAACTGTTGCATCATATCTCCCAGTCTGTATTAATATTATGAAATCCCAAAAAATTATCCCAGTGTTATAAATGTTTCCCTCAATATTGTCATCACCATCGTCATTCGTGTATTATGAGTCCGCGTTAATATGTATCCGATATGAACTCGTCATCTCTTTGAATATGTACCCGCAACACAACAACAGTAGAAATCCCTAGATGTAAGAAAGCTAATAGTTTCCCCAGAATTGCTAGCTTTTGGAATTCCTTTTCGGGTTCCTGCTTCCTTGCAGAAGTCAAGTGTAATGTAAGCGGACGTCTTGCTACTCAACTCCCTACATAGTATCTCTGCAACTTACGTCCCTGATAGTAGTCTCTTACATCAAATTGGCAATGTGCCCTATATGCAGTGAAAATGTTGTTTCAAAAAATCCAAATTGTTATGTGTATGTATGAATGCACACATGATTTTTGTTTATTTTTTAAATCGGCATTGATTCACATTATAATATTCAAATTCAATCGACGAATTCCTCACTACATTCCAAATTTAACCTAGTGCAATTTTTCCCACAAGTAGGGGTAATCTCAGTAAATATGATGTTTAATTTACGTAGTAATACAAGGAATAAAAATATAAGATAGTGAAAATTTGTGTAGGGAATATCAACTTAATTTCTACGTTAAAACTGAATTCAATTTCTAAGAATTAAACAATTTCATTATAAACAACTTGAAATTTTGTGCTTAATAAATAATAGCCATAAGGGTTTTATTTCAAAATTAAATAAAACACAATTTAGATGGAGCAAAGGGGAGTTTGTCATTCAAGCCCAACAGTAAGTGTCTACGATTTTTAGGGATGGGTCCTCACTTATCAAAACTAAAAGCCACTCGGTGATATAGGTTATTAATTGGAACGATTGTCAGTTGCACTTGATCAATGCAATAAACTAGATTTGATTGTTATGTGACGCTTCACAAGTACTTATCGATATTAAAAACATATGTTTTAGTCTGTAGCAGAGCAGTCTCACGGTTATATGTTTCAGAAATCGGAAGCTCTGACAAAAAGGGAAAGGAAAAGGTAATGCCTAAGGGGATTTCCCCATAAAGGAGAACATATACAACACTGATTCTAGCTTGAAGAGGAGATGTTACTATGAAGGGGTTATAACAACATAAAGTTTACGAATTTGTTTTTTCTATGCGTAGAATAAGGAAGAAAAGTAGCCTTTTAACTTTTTTCCGATCAACACTAGAGTGATCATTTGTTACCACTGATAACAGTAAATATTCGGTGCATTAAAGTTTGAAAACAATTATGCCGTTTCTTTCTTTTTATTTTTAACTCAATGTTCATCAAGGCTAACAGCTATTCGAGGATAATTTTTAATAGGATGAAATGATTATCAGACTAAGTTGATCAATGAAATGATATACGCTGTACTGATGATTCCCGAAATGATGAAACACTAGTGTGTCTGTAGTAATTTAATAATTATTATAGTAAATAATTAGGCTATCTCCTTTAAAAATTCGTTTCTTATCGTTGAGCACTTTCAGTTGAAATAAAAAGTCAGTCAATTTAACTCTTGTGCGTAGATAATCATATAATGATTAGATCACTCTGATAGACGTTAAAAACATTTTAAAATATAAATGTCTTAATTTCAACAATATTTCTCGCGGTTAACGGTAGCCGAGTGGATTAGGTCCTTGTTAATGAAGCCAGAGATGGCTTCTGTTGCCGAGTTCGAATCTGTCGACTGGTGTTAATCGTGACACACTGCACTAATGATTCCTAAAAGAATGAAACACTAGTGTCTCTAGGTATTTAATAATTATTATAATAAATAATTATATATATATATATATATATTATTATTATTATTATCTCTTGCAAAATCAAAATAGCTCTGTCTATGGAAATACTGCATGACGATAGGCACATGGAGGAAGATGGGAAAGTATTTATTCCATTGCTGTGAATGTAGCTCTGTATATTTTATGAAAATAACAATAAAGTAGGAAGAAAGGGAGATAGAAAGATAAATATAGAATAGTAAGGTGTGTGTATATGAGAAAGAAAAAGACTTAAAATATTAGTAATCTACCACAATAAAATGTTGGACTTCATTCTGAACTGTCTCTGCAACCAATAATGCCTCGAGCAACAACACCTTTAATGTGGCAGCAGTACTCCATCTTAACATGCATCTGATTCCTATATAGGCAGATGGTAAATCGAAGTAAAAGAATTGATATCATGCTGAGAGAGAAAGTTCACAAAAATGTAATTGCAATGGGATACTACAGTGGAAATTGTCCGTATCAATATAAAAGCTTCAACGTAACTTTGGAAAGTTATAATGTTAATAGAAAGAGATGGTGCTATATTAGCTGCTGCGAAGCAAATTGAAGAAGAAACGACTTAAGCGGATTGAAATCGACACACATACTCGATAATAAAATACGCATTGTAAAGGTGTCCATTAAAGAGATGTTGGTCGGACGATGTTGTAGCTAAAGCAGAATGACATCTATGTGTCCGGGAATCGATGTTCTCTGTTTATTACCTAACGTAATCTAGAGATGACACAACATGTATGAAAAGTATTCTTTAGGTTCGGGAATTGGTTATGTAGCGAACTATATTTCTATAGAATTATTATGTAAGAAAAAATACAATTTAATAACATTTCATTATCGCCTTCTTATGTTACAAATATTTTTGTTGTTTTTAAATTATTATATTATTATTATTATTATTATTATTATTATTATTTAATAATAATAATAATAATAATATAATTTAAAAACAACAAAATTATTTGTAACATACAGTGACGATGAGTTGATAATAAGAAGAAGAAGAAGAAGAGAGAGAAGAAGAAGAAGAAGAAGAAGAAGAAGAAGAAGTAGAAGAAGAACATTAGTAATAATTTCCTTAGATAAAACGACATTTTAAATAGAAATTACTTTTAAACACAAATAAGTATAAACTTGTCGTAAAACGCGTCATGTAAATCGAAAGTGTCTTTTACTTATACCATGCTAAAATAAGAACAATACATTAAATAAGAACAATATATTAAATAAAAACAATATATTAAATATGAACAATACATTATATAAGAAGAATACATTAAATAAAAACGATACATTACATAAGACCAATGCATTAAATAAACAATACATTAAATCAGTACAATACATAAAACAAGAAGAATACATTAAATAAAAACAATATATAAAATAAGAACAATACATTAAATACGAACAATACATTTCATAAAAACAATATATTAAATAAAAACAATACATTAAATAAGTAGAATACATTAAATAAAAACAATACATCAAATACAAACAATACATTAAATAAGAACAATACATTAAATAAGAACAATATATTAAATAAAAACAATACATTAAATAAGAACAATACATTAAATAAATAATATATTAAATAAGAACAATACATTAAATAAAAATAATACATTAAATAAGAAAAATACATTACATAAAAACAATACATTAAATAAGAACAATACATTAAATAAAAACAATACATTAAATAAGAACAATGCATTAAATAAAAACAATATATAAAATAAGATAATACATTAAACAAAAAGAGTTCATTAAATAAGAAAAATACATTAAATAAGAACAATACATTAAAAAAAAGAACAATACATTAAATAAGAACAATACATTAAATAAGACCAATACATTAAATACAAACAATACATTAAATAATAACAATACATTAAATAAGAACAATACATTAAATAAGAACAATACATTAAATAAAAACAATACATTAAATAAAAACAATACATTAGAAAAAACAATAGATTAAATGAAAACAATACATTAAAGAAAAATAATACATTAAATAAAAACAATACATTTAACAAGAACAATACATTTAATAAGAACAATATATTAAATGAGAAAAATACATTAAATAAGAACAATACATTAAATAAAAACAATACATTAAATAAGAAAAATACATTAAATAAAAACAATACATTAAATAAAAACAATACATTAAATAAAAACAATACATTAGAAAAAACAATAGATTAAATAAGAAAAATACATTAAAGAAAAACAATATATTAAATAAAAACAATACATTAAATAAGAAAAATACATTACAAAAAGAACAATACATTAAATAAAAACAATACATAAAATAAGAAAATACATTATATGAAAACAATACATTAAATAAAAACAATATATTAAATAAAAACAATATATTAAATAAGAACAATACATTAGAAAACAAAAATTCATTAAATAAAAACAATACATTGAATAAAAAAATTACATTACATAAAAACAATATATTACATAAAACAATACATTAAATAAGAACAATACATTAAATAATAACCATACGTTACATAAGAACAATATATTAAATAAGAACAATACATTAAATAAGAACAATATATTAAATAAAAACAATACAGTAAATAAAAAAATATATATAAAATAAAAACATATATAAAATAAAAACAATATATTAAATACAAAGAATATATTAAATAAAAACAATACATTCTATAATAACAATACATTAAATAAGAACAATACATAAATTAATAACAATACATGAGAAAACAGCAATATATTAAATAAAAACAATATATTAAATAAAAACAATATATTAGAAAAAAACAATATATTAAATAAAAACAATACATTAAATAAAAACAATATATTAAATAAAAACAATATATTTAATAAAAACAATACATTAAATATAAACAATATATAAAATAAAAACAATACATTAAATAAGAACAATACATTAAATAAAAACAATATATTAAATAAAAACAATATATTAAATAAGAACAATACATTAAATAAAAACAATACATTAAATAAAAACAATACATTAAATAAAAACGATATATTCAATAAAAACATATGTTAGGTAAAAACAATATATTAAATAAAAACAATAAGTAAGAACAATACATTAAATAAAAACAATACATTAAATAAAAACAATACTTTAAATAAAAACAATACATTAAATAAAAACAATATATTAAATAAAAACAATACCTTAAATAAAAACAATACATAAAATAAAAACATTACATTAAATAAAAACAATATATTAAATAAAAACAGTATATTAAATAAAAACAATATATTAAATAAGAACAATACATTAAAGATTAAAAATATATTAAATAAGAACAATATATTAAATAAAAACAATATATTAAATAAGAGCAATACATTAAAGATTAAAAATATATTAAATAAGAACAATACATTTAAGAAAAACAATACATTAAATAAAAACAATACATTGAATAAGAACAATATATTAAATAAAAACAACACATTAACTAAAAACATTACATTCAATACCAACAATACATTAAATAAAACAATATATTAAATAAAAACAATATATTAAATAAGAAAAATATATTAAATAAAAACATTACATTCAATACAAACAATACATTAAATAAGAACAATATATTAAATAAAAACAATATATTAAATAAAAACAATATATTAAATAAAAACAATATATTAAATAAAAACAATATATTAAATAAAAACAATACATTAAATAAAAACAATATATTAAATAAAAACAATACATTAAATAAAAACAATAGATTTAATAAAAACAATACATTAAATAAAAACAATAATTTAAATAAAAACAATATATAAATTAGAACAATACATTTAAGAAAAACAATACATTAAATAAAAACAATATATTAAATAAGAGCAATATATTGAATAAAAACAATACATTAAATGTAAAGAATATATTAAATAAAAACAATGCATTAAATAAAAACAATGCATTAAATAAAAACAATATATAAAATAAGAACAATACATTAAAGATTACATTAAATAAAAACAATATATTAAATAAGAACAATACATTACATAAGAACAATACATTAAATAAGAGCTATATATTAAATAAAAACAATACATTAAATAAAACAATACATTTAATAAGAAAAATACATTAAATAGGAACAATATATTAAATAAAAACAATATATTAAATAAAAACAATACATTAAATAAAAACATTACATTAAATAAAAGCAATATATTAAATAAGAACAATACATTGAATAAAAACAATACAATAAATAAAAACAATATATTAAATAAAAACAATACATTAAATAAACACAATACATTAATTAATAACAATACATTAAATAAGAACATATACATTAAATAAAAACAATACATTAAATAAAAGCAATATCTTAAATAAAAACAATACATTGAATAAAAACAATACATTAAATAAAAGCAATATCTTAAATAAAAACAATACATTAAATAAGAACAATACATTAAACAATACATTAAATAAGAACAATACATTAAATAAAAACAATACATTAAATAATAACAATACATTAAATAGGAACAATATATTAAATAAAAAGAATACATTAAATAAAAACAATACATTAAATAAAAGCAATATATTAAATAAGAACAATACATTGAATAAAAACAGTACATTAAATAAGAACAATATATTAAATAAGAACAATATATTAAATAAGAAAAATACATTAAATTAAAACAATATATAAAATAAAAACAATATATTAAATAAAAAAAAACATTAAATAAAAACAATACATAAAATAAAAAGAATACATTAAATAAAAACAATACAGTAAATAAGAACAATACATTAAATAAAAACAATACATTAAATAAAAACAATATGTTAAATAATAACAATACATTAAATAAAAACAATACATTAAATAAAAATAATACATTAAATAAAAACAATACATTTAACAAGAACAATACATTTAATAAGAACAATATATTAAATAAGAACAATACATTAAATAAGAACAATACATTAGATAAAAACAATATATTAAATAGGAGCAATACATTAATTAAAAGCAATATATTAAATATAGAACAATACATTAAATAAGAACTATATATTAAATAAAACAAATACAGTAAATAAGAACAATATATTAAATAAAAACAATACATTAAATAAGAACAATACATTAAATAAGAACAATACATTAAACAAGAACAATACATTACATAAAAACAATACATTACATAAAAACAATACATTAAATAAAAACAATATATTAAATAAAAACAATACATTAAATAAAAGCAATATATTTAATAAGAACAATACATTAAATAAGAACAATATATTAAATAAGAACAATGCATTAAATAAAAACAATACATTAAATAAAAACAATATATTAAATAAAAACAATAAATTTAATAAAACAATACATTAAATAAAAACAATATATCATATAAAAACATTATATTAAATAAAAACAATACATTAAATAAAAATAATACATTAAATAAAAACAATATATCAAATAAACGCAATACATTTAATAAAAACAATACATTAAATAAAAACAATACATTAAACAAGAACAATACATTAAATTAGAACAATACATTAAATAAGCACAATAACTTTAATAAAAAGAATACATTACATAAAAACAACACATTAAATAATAACAATACATTAAATAAAAACAATAAATTAGAAAAAACAATACATTAGAAAAAACTATACATTAAATAAGAACAATACTGTAAATAAGATCAAGACATTAGAAAATAAAAACTAGCAAAAAATGAAACTATTCATATTTATATGTTAGACAGCGAACCTGCATTGGTAAAACAAGTTAAAAACATCACAGTATAACTGCTTTTAAACAATGTTCTACGATGCATGTTTTGTGTATTTGTGTAAACCTGTTGTGAGAACTCGCTCATGCACAAGATAAGGACTCCTCCGAACTGTATGCATAGACTAAGAGATACCGAGTTACGGTGTGGCCTTTCGTAGTACACTGAAGTCGAGGTGTCCACCTTGTCAATCAATCTGACAGAAACTGAGTCAGTTTGATGACTTTTATTGCTGTCGGAGTGATGCAATTGTCGGGGTGACCCTAGGAAGTCTACCCTCCCAAGCCTTGCAATCCGGCTGTCCGTAGGGGTAAATATATATATTGCTTGTTGTCAGAGGCGCCCTTACCGGGGAATCCCGACGGAGTTACTCTGACTTATTTTTGAAGGGCTTGAGGCGCTGGCAAATTTTCTATAATTCCGACTTTGTATCACCTTCCTTCGCAGTGTGAGAGAGGTAAATATCGGGCCTGTGTACTTTCGTAGTACGCAATCCTGGCGGTGTGTGCTGTCGTTCTTTGTATATTATTTTTTGTTTCAATACCAATTAAAATTTCTAACCCATGTCCGTCTCCATGCATTTCTTAATGACCCTTCTAGACCACAAAAACTGTACAACCAGGAACTCGAATTTATAAAGGGGATACTCAAAACAACTTGACGACGAAGAACTTGAATTCATAAAAGGAAAAATCACAATGACTTGGCGACAAATGGCTCAAATTTAAAAAGTACCACCAACAAAATTATTCGGTTTGTACAAAAACTGAAACGGGTAAAATTATCCCAGAAATTACACATCGAAGCTATTGGATAACGGAGTAGCATTTTCAACGAACAAATTACAGTGTTAACTGGGTCTGCGAAAATACCTAAAAAATGTTTCAACTAACGGCGAAAAATAAAAACAAATTGTCTTGTCAGATACCAAAATATGTTCTCAAAATGAAGATAATTCCATTTAAATCTAAAGAAGATGAAACAGTAAACATATTTTTCTAAAATTAAATAGTTTTTTTTTTCAAAGAAACAAAACGTAAACTCTTTCAAGTAAATTCTGCTCTTGAAAAAAAGCGTACAATAGGACTTTAAAGAAATTATTCTAATGATGTTCCTGCAGCTACAGAAACAACGTATGTTACAACAGAGAAAAATAAAAGAGAGACAACAGAAAACTAGACAGAAGTTTATTCAACAACAACTTAAAAATGGAAGAATTACCTTTCAAAATATTGACCAACAAATCATTCACAGAAAATAAGACAACGTTTTCGCAAACACGATATGGAACACCATGAATATCTTTACGTACGTCCTGGCGTTTTCTTTAGAGAGTATAAAGACATTTTCAACGTCGATTGCGAACATTGGCCTAATGCGAAAAAAGTTTGTCTAGTTTTACAGAAAGCTGATCACAATAGGTTCCTACACAACTACATTCTGCATAAAAAGACTTTCGTGGAAATCATTAAATTACTACAAGAACTTTTCAGTCCCAATACATCTCTGTTTCATTAATGATGGCGATGTTTTAATTTGGAAATGTGGAACGACGAAATTATTTTACGTTCGTGTCGGTCGTAAACAAGCACTTTAACGACTTTAGTAAACTTATCAGCAGTTTAATTTTTGATTAAGGGCAAGTTTCGGCATTACAATGCTGGGATTAGACAAGAGTTTTGGCGAAACTCGAAAGCGAACCCAATCGCACTCTACAGAAACTTGCAAAGATTATCAGTGTTATGAGCGTGAGAAGCGATTCTAAAAATACAGAGGAATCGATGTGATACCTACAAAAAAGAAATATCAATATTTCCGGCCATGGTATAAAGCTAAGAATTACTTCCCTAAAAATTAAAAAAAAAATTGTTACCCACATTTTCAAAACCAGGGAACTATTCAGGAATAAAAGAAAGTGCCGCCAAGATCATGTAATCGATGCAGAGAACTACACTGTGAAAACATTTTTCCCATTTTGGAATAAAAATTGTGAAAATTGTAGTAAATTTGGTCACAAAATGTTACATTGTAGAATCAGACGCAAACCAAAAATTAGAGTCAGACAAACAAAATCCAACGAAAAGTCAAAGTCAAAATTTAAAAATAAGTAATAGTCACTAGTGGTTGGCAATAAGATTGATTTTATTGGAGAATTATATTTTTCAGTAACTTTGAACGGAACTATTTAGAAAGTGAAGAAATCTGAAACCTATTTAGGTTGAACTGGCTCAATAGTTTTAAACTTTGGAACTTATCAGCTAACATTTGAATAAGAAAGCCAAAGAAAGTCAAAGAAATAAAAACGTACCGTATCTAATTCCTTCGAAATCAAGCTGTTTATGACAAACAACTAAAGACCTTTCGAATGAATTGCATACAGCAAATCAAAGAAGACATAAAAGAACACGTATGATTTGAAAATACGTTGAAAAATAACGAAGCAACAATTTAAGAGTGATCAGGAAAAAGTGTCACAAACAGAGTTTTGTTTAAACGAAAAGAGGTTGGAGCGTTCAGGGAAAAACAAAAAACAATATCAACCGACAACAAGTAGGATTGAAATATACGAAGATGATTCTACCGTATCAACTTCTAACATTTCGGTTTCTTTGTATAAACGTAAAAATACACAAATTAACTGAACTTGCGCAACAGAAATAAGATATCATTCGAAACTAATGAATAGTATTACTAAAGAAACGCAGACCTTAAATCAAATTGTAAAAGATTATTGATATCGGAATGCCATAAAAACATGCTTATAAACACCACCAAAACCAATTTCAAAAAGACATTCAGATGACATCAGATTACATGTAGAGGAAGAGCTGATCGACGTCAGTTTCAATACGCTTGATCATGGCCTATCCCCACTAGAGCAGCGACGCTTGAAATGAAAGAATATTCACCGACCACTGACTATCAGCTCAAAGCGAAAAATATATTAACATGCTTTTTTATGACGCAAAAAGGATTGGATGGAAGGTATGGTGGAAGCTCACTTATGCACAAAATATGAACTCTTCCAACTGAGAGATGCGCTCTCTCGTTGTAGCCTATATGCTTTCACAGTGAGCTATTTTGAAGTTATGTGCTACGACTGTATATTTTGTTTTGTTTCAATGCAAATTACTTTTGATAACCTCTATTTGTGTCCGTGTTTTTCCTTAGTTACACGACCGAACCATAGTTACAATAATTACAATATTTGTTATTAATAATAATAATAATAATAATAATAATAATAATAATGTTACAAACTGAATGAATAAAAAATTATTTCGTATTTCTGTTGGTCATCTTATAAATATCACAATGAGTGTTTTGATTGTTCAATGAAAATGCTTGAAATATAATTTAGAATAAGTATATATGAAAAACTAACTCTGCGTAAATGTATACTGTGTTGCATAAAAGTAAGTCGCAAGATTACATTAACATTAGTGAATAATATTGTGCCTTCATTTATTTATGACTAACAGACAAAATATTTATCAGGACTAAATATTAAAATAGATAAAATCGATTTAAATATTTTTTCTTTATAAAACAAGGAATAATAAATGAGCTGCATTATTGACTATTAAAAATTGAGATTGAAACAAAAATTATGCAATTTTAAAATGAAAAACCATTCATTATTTTTTATTATGCTAAGAGTTTTAAATTTAAATGTATTTTTCTTCTTCTGAACTAGATTTTGTTTTATCGTGCGTTTTTCTTGTGTTTCCTTATTTTGTTGGTATTAATCTCTTTGGGCGAGATTGCCGTTGATGTGGAAAAAGGCCAGCAGAATATAAGTAAAGCCTGAGTGATGAGTGACGCTTGGTGGCACGAATTTGAATTAAAAAAATGTTGACATCTTCTGAAACATCATCTATGTATAAATATTTAATATAAGAAATAAAATTAAAAATTATGCAATTTTAAAATTAAAAAAATCATTTATCATTTTTTTATTTTATGTAATCAGACTTTGGATATCTAAAAATACCTTTATTTCCTTATTTTGTTGCTATTAATTCCATGCAACTTTTTATCATTATACAAGGGAGTTTTATTTTTTATCTACTATTTATTATTAAAGCTTTCTTGGTCAATGACATAATAAAACACCTGACTTTATATATAAAATTATAAAATGTTAGCTGAAGGAAGAGAAAGTTTGATGCGGCCACTTTAATAAAGTATCGATAAACAAGATAAATATACAACATTCCTCTTAATAATATGAACATAATATATATGAGTTAAGATGCCCATTATCAATATACAACATACATACCACTAAATAATACTGTTATACCGGCCTTTCTTGAACAGAGGAATTTACACCGATTAGTACTATAAATAGCGCTAGTAATTCCAACACCGGTGAGAGAGATGCGACTGCACTTCAACTGCTAGCCGAGTGCCCAGCAGATATACACGCTTTCCTTTCTTTGTAAATTATTGTTAATACACTTGTTCCTTAACCGAACCTCGACTTGATTGTTCTTATTTTCACTGTTGTTCCACGACAAACAGATTGGCTTCAAGGAATCGAAACGACCATCGCTGCAGAGAATCACCAAAAGTGATCGAAATAAAGATTTGTAAAATCTTTACGGCAGAACACCTTCGTCATTTCAACGGATATTTGGATACACAAGGATTAACAGCGAATTAATTACTACCATAGTAAATTGGCGACGGGGAAAAACTTGATAACAAAATATACAGCGAAAAACGCGAATGTTGTCAATTATTTAATAGTTGAACACACTTACCAAGTGTTTAAGAAAGGGAAAAAGGGTTATTTTTTCTTCACCAGAAGCCATTTTTCCTACAGTAAGAATTTTCTTCTGCAAAGTTAAATGTCCAAAACCAACTAGCAAATACCGTGTAAGCTTATCGTTATTTCGATAACATCTGGGATTAAAAAAAACACGCTTGATCTTGTCAAAAGGAAAAGAGACAGACTGTGAAAAATAATTATTCGCGTACGGCAAACACGTAAAGAATCAAGTCATTTTTTGCAAAAAGCAAAGAGGGTAGAAAACAACTAAAAGTTTCCCATACGAATTCGTCGGATATTTAAAGTGACGGATTTTATTTTTGCTACGTAAAAACGCGTGCAAATAAAAAAAATGTTAAACAAATGTTATTTCGCTAGTAAGACTAGAAATATAGCGTTCCACAAATTAAGTTACAAAAGGACTGTTAAACTGTTGTTCTTCAAACAAAAGAATTGGGAAAGAAAACTTGGTTGATTTTTTTTTTTTTTTTTTTTAATAAGGAATTTAATACAAGCGTAAATTGTAAACTAAATTCGTAGGATGGGTACGAAATTAAAAGATTCACTGTTTGAATTGTTCCAATTCCAGGCAGAGCAAAACCTCGCGTTGCAAAAGCAGCAAATTCAACAACAAGTACAAAGATAAGAGAGATTTAAACAAGTATTTGAAGAAAAATGTTTCAACAATAGAAACGCTTCGAGGAAATATTGATGAAAACACAGGAGGAACAAAGAAAAACTCTGGAGGCGACACAGTTTACTAAAGCGGACGATAATCATAGCGCATTTTCTCAAACAGTTGTGTGGGCTGCTATTGAAAATTTCAATAATAATCATGAAGACGGTGTCACTTTCGTCCTGTACTATAGACGATATGAGGATATTCTTATATCGGATTGTGGTACCTGGTCAGACGCGAAAAAGTTAGGATTTTCCTAATGAAATTGGAAACAGTGGAGCATACAAAGTTCGTGAATTTTAATCTCCCGAAAAAGACCAGTGAGTTGAGCTTCCAAGAAACAGTTACGCTACTTACAGAACTGTTTTCTGCAAAAACGTCTCTTTTCCATAGGCGATATAAATGTATGAATGTTACTAGAAGAGAGGAAGACGACTACACTACTTATGCAAGTATAGTGAACAAGCGTTGCGACGATTTTAAACTGGAAGAATTATCATCAGATAATTTTAAATGTTTAATATTTGTGCAAGGGCTGATCTTAAATAAAGACGCTGAAATCAGGCGTCGTGTTTTAAATAAACTCGAAAACGAACCGAATTTAAAACTACAAAACTTAGTGGAAGACTGCGAACGGTTTATTGCGTTGAAACAAGACAGTCGTGACATAGAGGAAAGCGGAGTGTCGCATGTTAAAAAGATCCATCAAAAGAAAAATTCGACTTCAAAAAATAACCAGAGAAAGAAACAGGGAAAAGATCCACCTGAACCATGTTAGAGGTGTGAAAATAAACATTGGTACAATGAGTGTCCCTACAAATTCAAACAATGTGACAACTGCCACCAGAAAGGGCATAAAACATCGCATTGTAGAAAAAATCTGGTAGAAAGACATCCATTAAACATACGAAAATTGAACCTGAGGAAAAAATATCCGGAAATGTTGTTTTAAAAAGAAAGTAAGGTTACAGCTTGATAGTGGGTATGACATTTCCATTATTAATGTACAGACATGGAAGAGCTTGGGAGACTCACTATGATTAAATCACATAAAACGGCGAGAAGCGTCAGTGGCGAAAAACTTACCTTCGAAAGAGAATTAGATACGAATATTTTTTCCAGAACAGGGCCGAAAAAGCAAGAATTTTTGTCATGCGAAAATCAAACAACCTCTTTGGAACTGATCTGTTCGAAAAGTTTAGACTATGGGATCTGCCTTTAAGCTGATTTTGCCAAAAGGTTGAGGATTCGAATGTGGAGGCAGAAAACTTAAGAAGAAATAAAAGAGAATTTTCCAGACGCTTTAGAACGGATAGACGGTGAATTAGAAAGACTCGAAAACATTAGTGTCATTGGAAAAATTGATCACAGTGAGTGGGCTGCACCAACGGTTTACATCTAAAAGAAGAATAAGGAGATTCGGGGTTGCGCCGACTTCGCGGCAGGCTTAAATAGGGCATTACAAGATTACCATTATCCTCTTATGAGCCCTGAAGAGATATGTTTTTGCGAAGCTGAGTGGAGGAAAATGTTTTTCTAAAATCGACCTCAGTGACGCGTACTTACAAGTTTCAGTTGATGAGGAATGTTCAAAGCTGCTATGTATTAATACCCATAAGAGATTGTGCAAATTTAACAGACTTGCTTTTGGTGTCAAAGTCGCCCCAGCGATTTTTCAGCAAATTAGGGACATTATGTTAAATGGGTTGGATTTCGCAGTCGAGTACCTGGACGATGTGTTAATGAAAAGCGCTAGCAAAGAACAAAACAAAGCTCATGTAAACCAAGTATTCAAAATGATCCAGGATTATGGATTTAAAGTAAAGCAGGAAAAAATGTACATTTTTCATGGAGAAAATAAAATACATGGGGCAAATCATCGATAAACATGGAAAAAGGCCGGATCCAGATAGATTGAGTGCAATAAAGAATATGCCTGCTCCAGAAAATATTGCGTCTTTACAAAGTTTCTTAGGTTTGGCAAATTACTACAATGTATTTGTGCCAAATATGCATAAACTAAGGTCGCCTTTAAATGAACTGTTAAGGAAAGACCAAAAATGGGTCTGGACGCAAAAGGGCGAATAAGCATTTCGGGAAATTAAAGAGACTTTAACGTCTGACTTGTTTCTTTCATATTATAATCCCAAGCGTGAAATTATAGTTGCAAGCGATGCCAGCTCCTATGGCATAGGAGCATGCATTTTACACAAAATGGATGATGAAGTGAAACTAATAGCACATTCATCCCGATCACTTTTGCCAGCCGAAAAGAACTACTCACAAATTGAAAAAGAGGCGCTAAGCTTTATATTCGCGGTAAAAAAATTTCATCGTTTCCTGCACGGTAGGCAATTTCTGTTACAAACAGACCACAAACAATTATTAACGATTTTTAGATCGAAAAAGGGACTACCACAACATACGGCGAATAGACTTCAAAGATGGGGTACCATACTTCTGAATTACAATTTTCAAATTGAGTATGTACCATCTAAAAAATTTGGTCAATCAGACGGGTTATCAAGGTTAATACCTAAGCAGACAAAATCATTGGAGGATATGGTAATAGCATCCATTCAAGCGGAAGTTGAAGTAAAAAAATACGCTATGTGACGCAATAAGAGAGCTTCCAGTAACGCTTGATAAGATTAAGAGTGAGGCAGAGGTGGACGAATTTATCACACGCACGATAGAAAGGATCAACAATAACGAAATGGATGAAGAAATTTATTCAATTTGCGATAATATCCTGTTATATAGCGACAGGGTCGTAATTCCTGCGACATTGCAGAAAATAATGCTCAAGGAATTCCATGTAGAACATCCAGGTATATCAAGAATGAAAAGCCTTATGCGCTCTTTCTTTTATTGACCAAACATAGATTAGGATATAGAAGGAAAAATCAGGGAGTGTAGAGGATGCGCATTAACTATGAAAGCTCCTCCGTTCGTTATTGGTGAATGAGTCGTTATGCGTAATATCTTTTTCAACTTATCCACCCAGATAATATTCTGTTAGTTTTTCAATCAATCAATTCAGAGAAGAGGGTAAGATGCTAGGACTTGTAGACTTGTGATCTCAAACAACCACTGTTGATTATCAAATATTATCTCATTTATTATTGTATGGTAAACTTAGACGTCTCTTAAAAAGGGTAATTCAGTACTTCCTTGGTGAACTAAGAATTTTTTAGGTTTGGTTAAATGTGCAAAAATAGCGATAAAATATAACAAATTTAAAGCTAATGCTACAATAAAGTAGCTTGATCAAGAATAGATGTATAAATACCTCGCTGCAAATAAAGTGTGGATCTCGTCATGATCAGAGAAAATGATGAAGGAATATTTTAGGCATGATTTCATCATTTTCTGACCAACCAGCTGAATGCGGAAATAAAATGAATGAGGAGTATCCATTGTTCAATAAAGTTTTCATTAATTGAACAAGACAATGCAAGGTATTGAAGGAATCCATTACTATAAGAAATGTGTGTTCATTAATATATGTTTTCTGATGGCCTTTATATACTTTAATAACACCAAATACATGCTAAATTAATACTTTAACTCTGAGATTAAGTTAGAAGTTTATTTAATTGTTCTAACTAGCTGAATAATTCACCAATCTATTTCCTAAATAAGCATTTCTCTCGTCCTATCTTACTCTCTAATAGTTCTTAATGTCTCTGTGAGCATTCAATGAAAATATGACTCGTTTCTAAGCATCACTATCTAAGAGTGTGTTTGTAGCGCCATAAATACATATATAAATTATATGACTGTTAACACGTATGTATATCCGATTACTTCTATATAAGAATAATAAAGAATAGTAAGACGTCTATATACTACTACGACTACTATTACTACTAAAACTGCTACTAATAATAATAATAATAATAATAATAATAATAATAATAAATGAATAATAATAATATGATAATAATAATTATTATTATTTATTATTATTATTATTATTATTATTATTATTATTATTATTATTATTATTATTATTACGACAAGATCAAAATTTTTTGCCAAATTGTAGACTTCCCAGCTGACCACAGGATAAATATTAAGGAAAAGGAGAAACAGAGCAAATACACAGAGCTAGCCAGAGAGCTGATAGGGTTATGGATGATTAAGAAAATCAAGATAGTATCTATAATAGTAGGAGCATTAGGAACAATTCTGAAAAACTTTGAGGAGAGAATGAGAGAAATTAGAATCAGAAGAATAGCTGTAAAAATACAACAAATAACAATAATGAAAACAGCTGAAATATTAAAAAAAAAAACCTTGAATGTGGAGACTAATACACGAGCCACATGCGTGGGCCAGACGAGCTGCTGCAAAGACAAAACGCAAAACGTTGCATGGAACCAAGAACAATAAAGCTACACATTTATAAGTTCTCCATTCCCTCTCCTATTACCCAGTCACGGTCCCCCCAAATAATGATGAAAAATAGCCGAGAAGTCTCAAGGAGGGTGGAAAGACCGAGAAGAGAGCGCTGACCAGACCTCCGCTGGACAAATGCCAAGAGAACTGGTACCTTGAGGAGGCTTATTGCCCCTCAAATTTCAGTGGGAACCAATGGCCGCTTCTAGCGAGAAATCAATGGTAAGCAGCTGTTGTGATAATGCAAATTCATTTGCAAATGTTATCGAAAGGTGTGGAGAGTACTGGAAATTTTGGGAAACTTGTTGTCACTCAGCTTCCAGGAAACACCATAAGTTGTTCTCAAGGAGAGATTCTTTATGACCTGTGTGAAAGCTCCTTGTGAGCCAATAATAATAATATAGAAATAAAGTCTTATTATTTTTTTAATGAAAAAAGAACGTCTTAAAAGATAGATCACAATTCACTAATCAAAATCAAAGAAGAATAAATAGTCCGACTTGATATGTGATAATAAACATGCAAGATATTTACTCGCTTCAATCCTTAAGTTGATGTTATTGTATTTGATTAATGTGTTTTACGATCTACGAACATTTTTTTGCTGGTTTTTGTTTTGTTTTACAGCATATCCCATCTATGGATCACTTCCTGCCGAATCTAGTATTTTTTATAAATAATATTGCTGCAATTTATTGTCTTGGTGTACATATGTATATGAACAAGATTTGCAATGGTAATCATCCCCCACTTTTACACTATCAGCTTTTTATTGTTTCACCCATCGGGGAATTATGTATGGAAATGAATTAGTTCGCTATAACTGAAAGACGGACAAAAATCATTGCACGATATATAATGTTTTCATCTATCTTTCGACGATGGCTGGACATGGATCACGACACGACAAACCTACTGGAAAATGGTGTTGTGGTCTCCACATGTTAAACGATAGACTCTTCAAGAGACAAACATTAGTTGGAGCTTCTGGTCGCAATAGATGAGTTGGTATCTTGGTGAACGAAATTGCTGAATGCTTTTCCGTCAACTGATGAGCGTCTTAAGGGTTATATATATATATATATATATATATATATATATATATATATATATATATATATATATAATGGTTGTATAGTTTGGTTTCCAAGACGTAGATCCACTGAAAATCATGTGATTATTAAAGAGCGCTTAACGGAGGACGGGGCTGGTATACAGTATATTTACTATACAAACATTATTGGTTACATATGTGCATACAGTTGGAGATCCCACTGAAACATGTATGCACATATGTAACCAATAATGTTTGTATAATAAACAGTATGTATATATATATGTATGTATGTATGTATGTATATATATATATATACATATATATATATATGAGAGAGAGAAGAAGAAGTAAGGTAATCGTTAGATTGCACACTATGATATCTCGAAATAAAAATCGCCATTTTTGAGCCAGCATGAAGACACGATTTTCGTTCAGCACGAAACGAAAATCAGTAAATAGGTAAACATTCTTAACATATGTTGATGTTGGATAGCGATGGGTGAAAGATGGAAAGGCTTATTCAGCATCAAAAACGCGATGGCGGCGTTATTGCTAGTGATGCATGTGGTTAGAGGGATGGAATGCTGCTACTCAAATAAATCCAATTCCGTCCTTACAAATTTTTTGCTATCGAACGAATCGTTCACTATAGTATCAAGAGGACGTCAGCTATAAACTAATTATTGGCGACATAGGTGTACTCATTTGAAATGAAACACGTGGACAAAATATGGATTAGTGAAATCTGTTTCCATCGCTAATGTTTAGCACTTGGTAAAAACGAATAAACAGATATACATAAAGTATGCCCATATTTACTTACGATACGATGGTACAAAAATGATTATCTATTATATAAACCTCATCTGTCTGTTTAAATGTATGTATGTATGTTTGTATGCATGTATGTATGTATGTGTACCTAAAACTTTCGACAGAGGTAACGGATTTTCACGAGATCGGTATCATTTTGAAGCTCGACCCTCCTGACGATAGATATCGAAGAATTGGCTAAAAGCATTAATTCCTTCACCCTCAACTGGTCATTTTTCTACAGGAAGGGCTTGCTTTTTTCGCCGATATTTTCGAAATTCATCCCCTCTTTCGATTGTCTAGCCTTAATTTAAACCTACGGCACTTCCGATTGTTGCGATGGGCGCAACATCTAACACGTCAGGTTTTTTATTTTTACTTTCTTTTTTTCTTTCGCAATACGGGTTCGAGCCTGCCTGCCTGCCTACTACCACTTTTTTTGCGCTCGAAATTTTCCTATTTTCTCTATATATATTCAATTAAACCAGCAATATTTTTAAATGCTTGATTATCCTGTGCCCAAATTGCTGACAAATATACATTTCCTCTCAATATACTAGCATCTGTCTACACTATTTTAACAGTAGTTTGAGACAGTGTTAAGATTCCTATTTTCTCAAACCTTTTTTTCTGTCTTCTTTTCATTTCTTTTATCGAACCGATGAGAATTTATATTGAAATCCGTAGGAGTCACAAATGTTTTCGATTCTAATCTAAACCGTTTGTGACACCTATAGATATTCGTTATTTTTTTTCACACAAAAATAATAAGAAATAGTGAAAAGGTTAAAAAAAACAGTTATAATAAAACAGAATTTCTCTGTTATTTTAACAATGATTTTTAATTAAAAAATGTGTTCTAAGTACACAAAATTCACACACACACACATACACACACACATATATATATATATATATATATATATATATATATATATATATATATATATATGCATATTTTGGCAGCAAGTCATTATTCAAGCACGTCTGATTGAACACTACCACAACTATTGGGGCCATAATATACGATAATATACAACAGCCAGCCAAAATAAAAAAATGACCGCTCGGCGAATTGAAAAAATATCCAACAAAATCAGAAAAAGAAGAACTGTCATGGTTGAATATATGTGTGTGTGTGTGTGTGTGTGTGTGTGTGTGTGTGTGTGTGTGTGTGTGTGTGTGTGTGTGTGTGTGTGTGTGTGTGTGTGTTTGATAAAAATAATAATTATAATTATGAAGTTTTAACTAGAACTGGATAGCAATGGAAAAATCAAATACATAAAGGAGGTGAATGATAAACTTAGCAGAACAAACTATACAATATCATATAAAATGACAATGAAAGGAAGAAGAAATATAAAGAATAAAAATAGGTATAAAAATAATAATAAAAGTAAAAAGAATGAAAATATAAATAATGAAGAAGCATATAAAGGTAATAATACTCTTGGGAATAAGAGAAATAGACACAGAAAGCAAGTTTAATACCCCTTTAAGCGAGTATATACTAAATAATATCCCTAAAGAATTTTACAAAATAATTGATAAGAATTTCTCCCTAGAAAATAGATTAAGTAAAATAATTCATAAGAACAGTGTTAAACTTTCATTCTTAACCGCTGCCAACCTAGGCAATACTATAATAATTCTAATAATGGGATGATGAATAAAATAGTGAATAATGATAGGATTGAATCTGGTGAACAAAATTTGAAGAGAAAATGTAACCGTGGAATACCTAACGAATGTGCATTAGAGGGCAATTGTTTGATTTTTGAAATTGTATATGTTATTTTTGACGTTCATCTTCGTCGCCAACTGTTATGTCTGCAGGTTGAACCAAATAACGTATAAGGCAATACAAATGAATACCCAACAAACAAAGGTAGATTAATAAGAAGTGTGTTAGGGAAAGTATATTTACAGTATATTTACACAATGGTTGTCAAGTAAGAGAGTCTTGGCTGGAGAACATATCTGCTCTCGGCTCGGCCTTCGGTGGCTTCTGGTTAACACACACTCAGACTAACCGAGTCTTGTTATTTATGTGTAATATTATCCACATATGTAAATGAGTGGCTGTGCCACCACAACAGTATATAAATGTGAACTTAAGGTGAATAATAGTAAATAAATTTTATGGATTTTTATTAAGGACAGATTCCGAAAACATGTTGTGTCATTTAAAATTGAACCAGGGAATGAACCGAATCGGGATGAAGGTAATGATAGAAATAAAGATAGAACAAAAATGTGTTTAATAACAAGAGTAACACATTTGCATTAGGCGATTGGGTTAGGGAACTACGTAAGAATAAAGTAGATTTGGAATTAAAATGATCAATACTAGATAAAAAAT
Source organism: Euprymna scolopes (assembly GCF_053919585.1). Lineage (NCBI taxonomy): Eukaryota > Metazoa > Mollusca > Cephalopoda > Sepiida > Sepiolidae > Euprymna > Euprymna scolopes. The sequence goes on along the minus strand of NC_136511.1, from coordinate 86,539,776 downwards.
AGAAAGTATAAACCGAATAAATAAAAATATGTAATCTAATTTTAAGCATACCACATTATAAATTTTAAAGAGGAAATTTTAAACAATAAGTTAGATGTTATTCAAAGCTGTCTACATACAAATAAATTTCATGTCATCACGCCTTAAATCTGATTAAAGTAAATTTGAAAAAGATAAATTTACTACTTTTGAGGGTAAAATGGAAGTGCGGAAAAAGAATGCCTAAATAGATTTGTAAATGCAGCAATAAATAAATAAATTATTAGATAATCAACTCAACATATAAAACTAGAATAATTATTACCTAAATAGGAAAAATAGAAGTAATTTTAATTTTAATAATAGTTCTAGATAATAAAATAGCACTCGGGTGGTTTCAATAACATGAAGATTTCGATAGATTAAAATAAATTTAATCAAAATATAAAGTTAAAAAAAAACAAAGACGTTTGGAGGGAGAGTGTTATAAAGAAGATAATGTTAGAATTATAAGTTTAAAATTAAACAAAGGTGATTAATAAATACTTAAGTCTAAATATTAAAATAATTAATACATGGAATTTTGTAAATTGATAAATTGGTAAAGTCATCTCCCTTTGAACGTGAATGTTTTACGAATGCTAAGAAAGAGGAAAGATAAGAAATTAAGATAAAATACTTGCTAATGATAAGAATTGAAAACATTAATTTAAAATTTGAATTATTGGCATAACCAGTATTGGATGAAGATAACTTTTAATTAATAATATTTAAATTAACCTTTTAATTACAGTTCTTTCTTAAGAAAGTAAATGTTAAGAATAAATTAATCAGTAGATCGTAGAATGTAAACAAAGTTTGTACGAAAATATCGTAGATTATGGGAGAAATAATCGAGCATACAAGTAAAAACTAGAATTTGAAGGGTGGATTAATATTTGGAAATAAATCAATTAAATAAATAAATCGGGAAGAAAAATAATTATTAAATTTAAAAAAAACATACAAACGACTAATTAATATTAAAATAGGTAATTGGTTGAACTATCATTTAAAAAGTAGAAATACGATTATAAGGTGATTACAAAATACGATGGCTATCAAAATATAAATATAAAGATGATTTGTTGGGAGGTCCAACTGCTTGTTCTTTTAAAATAGAGATTAATGATGTATTCATATATGAATGCATAGTGTATTTGCCCGTCTGAGAGTTGCTGCTTAGGAATATTTTTAAATGATATAATGTTGAAAATTGTCCAAACAGTTATAAAAAAAAATGTAACGCATAAGAAAATACACAATAAGATGTTCTCATTTTATATATATCGTTGTCTTAATTTTTGCTTATAGCAGGCCTATAGCATATACTAGCAAGCCGTTCGGTATTGCCCGGTACTAAAATACGCCTAAATATGATATTTTGATTAATGCAGATTTCCTATATATTATCATATTATATTGGACCCAATATATAGTAATGATATTAAAAGTTTTTAAAAAATTGACTCGTGTGTCAGCCCTGATAATTGAAACCAAAAGTTTAGCTTACGATTTACTTTTTTCATTTGACGTTAATGCCTGACCTATGAAGGCATGTTTGCTGCAAGATTAAACATTAAAAATGAACAGATAGCTATTAAGTCACGCGTGCATATCCGTAATGCCGTCGTTCGACTTTCACCTGGCAAATTCCATATTTTCAAATTTTCTTCACTTTTCACCGATTTTTTCCGGCTAAAACCCAAATATAAAGTTTCGCATGGCTTTGAATATCTTATATATGAAATTTCATGTCTGTAGTCCAAAAATTGACAGAAGAGTTTGGTATGTAATATTTTTTAAACAACCACATATGCGCATACATAAATATATATATATAGAAAGAGGTTGTGTTTACTATAAACTTTTTACGCAAATATTACGCAAGTATAAATCATGTGAAATATCTGCATGAATATAACTGCAAGTAATAGTTTACTAAAGATGATCACTACGGAAGAAAACTGAAAAAAACTAATAGGGAATTAATTAAAATCAATGTTTAAAAGAATATGCAAATTAGTTAGATCTTGTACAAATGAACGCAATTCTACGACCCATGTATAGGAAAGTTGTATTTTCTTTTTAAATAAATAGTAAAAAGGGTTTTCAATATTGATATTAATACACACAAAAAATTATAGGAGTATAGATAATCGTAGTTAATGCAGTATTCACACTTCTCCTTCACGCGATTGAGTGCATAATGTAGATGTTGGGCTACCACTCTCAAGGCCTAAGTATAGATCCATGCGATTGGTGGATCAGTTGTATAGCCACTGATGAATCTTAAGGAGATAGAAAAAAACGATATATAACATACTGAGTTCTTAAACTGCATATATAATGATGAATCATATTAAATTAAAGTCTATAATTATATCAATTATAGAAAATCCCTGGTGCAGGTAAAATTAATTCTCTAGATACAAGAGTTTTGCACCACTGTTGTGACTTCGTACAAATATTAAAATCAATTATGATCCTAAAGATTTTATATGCACACAAACACACACACATACACATATATATATATATACAGTTAAAGTCGAAAATATTGGCACCCTTTCAATTTATTGCATTTTTTGGAGAAAAAACATTTTTTCACTAATTATTTTTATTAAAATGTTGATGAACATTTATACGACCATCTACAAATATCCTGAAACACTTTTAGTTTATTATAAAATATTCAAAATAAATATTATTAATGATAACAAAAAACAGACGAATTCAAACTTATTGGCACCCTTTATCAATAACCACTTGCAAAGCCTTTGTTTTTAATAACAGCTTCCAGACGTTTTCTATACGACATTACAAAATTCTTACACACATCAACAGGAATATTACACCATTCTTCCTTGGCGATATCTTCTAATTCCCTCAGGTTCCTTGGTTTCCTTCTTTTCACGTTCGCCTTCACCACAGCCCAAAAGTTTTCCATTAGATTCAAGTCCGAACTTTGATTTGGCCACTTCAGGACGTTTATTTCATTATCCAAAAGCCATTCCTTCACCGATTTCGCCGTATGTTTTGGATCATTGTCCTGTTGGAAGACCTAGTTAGTTCCAAGACTTAGGGCTTCTGCAGAAGGTTTCAGATCTTCAGTCAATATTTTAATGTATTGATCTTGCCTCATGATGCCATCCACAGTGACAAGTTTTTCAGTGCCATTGGCCGAAAAGCAACCCCAAAACATACGGTTCCTCCATCATTCTTCGCCGTAGGGACTGTATTTTTTGGGTTGAAGGCTTCTCCTTTCTTTCGCCACACAAACGACACATCTCTGCTGCCAAACAGTTCAATTTTAGTCTCATCTGATCATAAAACTGAACCCAAAAAAGTTGAATCCTTGTCAATAAACTCCCGTGCAAACTCTAAGCGGGTTTTAACATGTTTCTTGGAGAGGAGAGGAGTCTTCCTTGGTCGGTGCCCCTGAATCCCGTGTGACTTCAGTGCACTCCTCAATGGAAACATGAATTTCAATAACTTGATCGCTCAATTGTGAACTACTTTCTTGCCAGAACTTTTTGGGTCCTTTTCCACTTCTCGAATGATTTGTCGTACATTTCTGGGAGAAAGTTTCTTTTTCCGGCCTCGACCCGTCAAGTTTTGAATCGTATTGAAAACACCATACTTCTTGATAATGTTTCTCACTGTTGACACAGGAACTTCAAAACGCTTAGAAACGGATTTGTATCTACTACCTTTCATGTGTGCATCCACTATTTTCTGTCTAATATCGAAACTGTGTTCCTTATTTTTAGCCATCTTTGCAGGCTGGTATTATTGATAAAGTGAAGGATTGACTAATGCATGTTATTTATAGAAGGCTTTGGAACGTTCTAGAAGATGATGCAATACTCAAATCATCCTAAACAAGTATTATTTTGCATAAAATCTCGTGAATTCTGTGATAAAAATCATTGGTGCCAATAATTTTAAATTCGTCTGTTTTTTTTATCATTAATAATATTTATTTTGAATATTTTATAATAAAATAAAAGTGCTTCAGGAGATTTGTAGATGGTCGATATAACTGTTCATCAACACTTTAATAAAAGTAATTAGTGAAAAAAAAATTTTATCCAAAAAACACAAAAATTTAAAGGGTGCCAATAATTTCGGCTTTAACTGTGCGTATATATATATATATATATATATATATACATATATATATGTGTGTGTGTGTGTGTGTGTGTGTGTGTGTGTGTGTGTGTGTGTGTGTGTGTGTGTGTGTGTGTGTGTGTGTGTGGCTATTAAGCATTTATCAGGGGCATAGACAATAAAACGAGGTAACTTTGCATGTTATCTTTCAACTTCTCCTTTTCTCTAAACTTGTTCACCTCCAATCTTTCTACTCTCTCTTACTTCATGAAGCATTCTTATCCCTCTCTATCTTTCGCTTTCTCTTCTTTTTTCCTTCTCTTTATCTATCTATCTTAATTAAAAATATTATTTCACGCCTAAAGTTGACCGGAAAAATCGCTTTCTATTAGTTAACTCCATGACAAATAGCAGTCTTTTCTCTTCTATTTTATTCTTATTTTATTACACTTAAAATTCTAAGGAAGATGAGCGGAATTTTACAGATATTCCACTTTGGCTGTTTTATCAATATTTTAAACTTATACATACTTAATTTGGATAATATCTGATTTCATGGTCAATTTAATATCAAAAATTTTCATTGTTAAAAAATGTGTTTCTATTTTTGATGGAGAGGGTTTGTTTTTGTTTTTTAAGCTTTGGTTTAAGGTACATTTCTATATTTTATAATATACGGTGTCCTTGCAAGTATTAAACTCGTAAAGTGTGTTTTTTGTTTTACATTGTTTTATTTTTATTATATATATATATATGTGTGTGTGTGTGTGTGTGTGTGTGTGTGTGTGTGTGTGTGTGTGTGTGTGTGTGTGTGTGTGTGTATACAGGGGGAGAGAGAGAGAGGTGAGTTCATCATTTACTTATATTGCGCGATATACTCTGTTCGCTAATGTGAAGAACCTACTATAAATAATGGATGGCTTCATTGGCCCAGTTCCAGTTTCGTTAAGTGACTATTATTTCTTACCTTTTATTTATTTGCCCGTTTACTTTTTATCTAGTTCATTTCATGAAGCACTCTTCTATGCCTACAACCTCTGAAAAAATGGGAAAATGCTGTAATGAATATCTAACATAGAGACAAGACACTGAATTCCATTTTCTTTGATACGATTCTTTGGTGCATGGATTCTGCCAAAAAGTCTCTCCACTGATTTGAAGCTGATGGATAATTTTTAGATGACGAAGCATCCCTATTATCTGCGTGTTCGTTGATTGTTCAACATAAAATAGCATTTCTATAACTGAGCTTTCTGATTGAGTGGTAAGCTATCTTGAAGTTGTTAGCTCCAAAAGAGGCAACCATTTTTTATTGATTAGTATTGTCTGTTTTTCATAGCGGTGATAAATCAAACGTAAATGTAAGTCAATTGCGAGAGAGTTTACCTCTATTGGAAAACACAAGAAGGTGCTTCCAGAGCAAGCTATCTGAAGATACTAGCATCCTCATCCAAAATGCGCCAAACATTCTCTTTCGAAAACACGACTGTGTTTTACAAATCATAAACAATAACAACAATTTTCCTCTACAAAACAACCAAACATCATGAATAAATACTTGAAGATACAAAGAACTTGAAGCATAAAGAAAAAGTATTTCCAAAATTACAGGATTCGGTATGAAATAATTTGGAGAACGGTGGATATGCCATAACACCAAAACAACCTAATGGTTGGAGTTTCGAAAGGAATTTTTATGATCTTCCTTAATATTATATTTGTCTATTGTTGTACACCAAATATTATCGCCAAAATGTATAGTGTCAATTTAACATTAACAACATATCAAAAAGAAAAATTACTTACTGTGTATATGTCTATATTTTAGCCAGATGTATCGTCAGACGCAGCCTCTTCAAACAATGCATGGACACAGCTGAAAATCGCCATCTGGTATTTCCAAAATCGCGACACAATAGTCTACCCCATTTTTTATAAGAATAAATGGTTTGCCTGGACGTTTGACAAAAGCCAGAGATTATTTGGTCAATAATGCTTGTCTGAAGAGACTCTGACAAATGCCAATGGCTATTTTGCAACGGACAGTTACAGCTTGCGTGTTTTATAATTTCTCATCAATTACTAAATGAATCAAACTTCTACATCGTAAATGTACAAGAAATGGTATGTATGAACTGTAGATTCATTAGAAAAATTTACCGTATGCAAAAAGAACAAACAACTTCCAGCTTCTTTCAATAAACGTTTAAAGTTTCTTTACGTTCTCGCAAAAGCTGTATACTATTATCGCTAATTAATAACAGCCTGTTTCCCCTAGAACTTGAGTGCTAAAATCTTCTCAGATTTGGATTTCAGTACTCTTCGTGCCCCTCCTAACATAGACCTGTTCTCTCCCTTCTCGGTCTTTACATTTTGCTAGACTCTTTACAACCATTTTCTCTTATACCGACTAGTGTTAGTGCAACTGTGTTTAAAGGGAAGAAAAGGAGGGGGTTATGGATTTTTTTCTGATATACTAATCCTGGTTGTTCCAATTCGTTTAGTTTCGTTGAATGCCCTTCATATATATATATATATATATATATAGAGAGAGAGAGAGAGAGAGAGAGAGAGAGAGAGAAAGAGAGAGATTGATTGATTGATTGCGACGTCTTGTCAAGCGAGTGCCACTCCCCCTGTTATTCCATGTGACCGAAGATGACTTTTCAGCCCTGCCAGCGACTTGCATACTCTCAATCAGATATGACATCGATGGTGGTCACTGGTTTGGATGAAACCAAAAGCAACGGGACTTCTATCATCGTGCACTTTCACGTGATTATCAAGACCTGCCTTTGACAACAGAGCCCAGTCAGGCACCTCACAGATCCATAAGTCTCCATGATTTTGTGGCAAAGTTTAATGCTTCCTACATGCTCTCTTGAGCTTTGCTCGGTTTATCTTGGTTGCTCTCAAAGTGTTCTGCGCCCCTGTGTATCAGTGCCCTTCACTTCTTGCAATCAGACGCTAGAGACTCCCAACTGTCAACAGGGAAATGAAAGCTCACCAAACTCTCCTTGATGCTATCCCGAAAACCTTTTTTGGGCTTGTGTCGGGGTCTTTTGCCAAAAAGGAGCTCACCATAAAACAACTGTTTTCAAAGTCGATAGTCATCAAGCAGGACAAGATGACCCGTCCAACGAATCTGGTTCTTTTTAACAGTGGTGACAATGCTGGTGATTTTTGCCCTATTTAACAAACATGTATCAAGGATGAAACTGTCCCACTTAAACCCAAAATTGTGTTTAAGGCAGTGTTTATTAAATCTCTCGGGCTGTTCTACATGTGACGGTACAAAGGCATAAAGTAGTAATGGCAATACACATGTCTGATATGCTGACATTTTAGTTGTCAGAGTAAAATCACGATCAGACTAGACTCTAACTTGTAATCCTCCAAATGTGTCCGATGCATCAAAAGTACCATTATTTGATTGCCTACTAAGGTAGACAAAATTTTTTACGACTTCAACACGCTTTCCATAGATGAAGATATCAGGTTCCATATACAGGTCACCAGGAGCGGAGCGTATATGACCTTAGTATTCTTAATGCTAACTGTCAGTCCGAAGCAGGGACAAGCATTCGTGAAGAGATCCACAAACTGCATATCTACTGGGGAGTGTGTCATCAGATTAGCATCATCAGCATACAATAGCGCCGTAACAAATCCACCATTAACAAGCGTTTTAGCTTGAAATCTTCCGAGGTTGAACACATTTCCAGTCGTTCGGAATCTAATATAAACGCCCACATCGCAGTCGTGGAAATTAAAACTGAACACAGCAGTCAGATAGAGCGAAAATAATGGTAGTGCAGGTATATCACACTGCTTCACTCCATTATCAAGTGAAAATTCTTCCGATAGTCGACCATTAAAGCAACCTTTCATGCTATGATGAAGTTGCTTCAACTTTTGCGTAAAAGCAGGTGTACAGGAAAAATTCCGCAGCACTTTCCAGAGAGCCTCACGGTTGACCATGTCAAACGCTTTGGTTAAGTCAACAAATGCCTGACACTTTTCTAAAAGCTGTCTAGCAGAAAACACCATATACACGGTCCCTCGTCCACCTCTAAAACCAGACTGGAACTCCGGAAAGATATCAGGACAGATATACTTCTCCAATCGGTTTAGCAAGAGCCGTGCAAATACCTTTCCAATTACAGTCAGCAGCGAGATATCTCGATAGTTTCCACAGTCAGATTTTGCACTTCACTTGTACAACATAATCAGGATGGCATCTATCCCGTTTTGGGCAACCAAATCACTCTGTCATACTGACAGTATCAAAGAACGAACCGCTCAATGTACATTGACATCACCATGCGGTCAACTGTTTCTACGAGAGTTGGTTAAGCATCAAGTTCCGGACTGAAGGAACATTGATGGATACTTTCTATTGCAGTAATATCAACATTGGATTGGGTTGTGAAAGAGATCACGAACGTGTTCATGCCATCAATGCATAATTTCACGCACACACACACACACACACACATATATATATATATATATTATATATATATATATATATATATATATATATAATATATATATATGTATAATTCCTCGTCAGTTTTTCTTGGATCCTATAGTGCTGGAGGAGTTGCCACGGAGTGTCACGGTGTATAGTCGAAAGCCTTGAGGAAGTCCACGAAGTAGACGTACAACGAGGAATTCCACGTTAGGGACTGCTCGGTTATGATGCGTAGCGTAATAATCTGGTTGGTACAGGATCCGTCCCGCCTGAAGCCTGCCTGGTGGTCATGGAGCCTAACATCCACTGTGTCTCTCATCCTCTCCAACAGAATCCGGTTGAACACCTTCCCTGGTACTGACAGGAGTGTGATGCCTCTATAGTTCTTACAGCTGTTAAACTCTCCTTTCTTGGGAAGCTTTATGTGTCCGGTTTTTTTTTGGGGGGGGGGTTATTTATGTGGGGGGGGGGGTTCAATCTTTTGGTACCTCTTCTTGTTCCCAGATATTCTCAAAGAGCGGTAGTAGCATGGCGGCTGTTGTTTCTACGTCCGTTTTGGGGGCTTCTTATGAAATTCCTTCTGGGCCGGCTGCCTTGCCGTTTTTCATCTTTTTGATGGCGTGGCTGATCTTTTGTTGATGGATCGCAGTCTATATCAATGTCTGTGTTTGCTTCAGTGATGTCTGGGAGTTCTCGGGAACTGGTTTATTGAGAAGTTTCTCGAAGTATTTCGACAATCTCTCAAATTCTTTTTCAGAGCTTGAAAATTATCAAAGACTCGTATGAGGGATTGGATTGTCAGGTCGTACATGGAGGACAGTTAAAACGTCGTTTCAATATAAGGACTGACGTACGACAGGGATGTCTTCTGTCGCCGTTCTTGTTTCTCTTCGCCATTGATTTGGTGATGAGGTGAACGACGGATATACAGAGAAATGGCATCCAGTGGATCGTCTGGACGACCTTGACTTTGCTTTGCTTTCCCACAAGCAGCAATAGATACAGAACAAGACCTTTAGCCTAGCCACCCACACCTCTCAAGTTGACCCCCACATCCACCCCCACCTCCACCCCAAAAACAAGATCCTGAAAATCAACGCCTCCAGCTAAGAGGCAGTGAAGTTGGGCAACAACAATCTGGAAGAGGTCGAGATCTTCACATACCTTGGTATTGTGATCAACCAGCAAGGAGGAACAGATGCAGATGTTAAGACCCGCATCGGAAAGGCAAGAGCATCGTTAATACCCTCAAGAACATCTGGCGATACAACCTCATCACATCTTACACCAAAATCCGCCTGTTTAATTCTAACATCAAATCAGTCCTACTGCATGGAGGAGAAACACCGTCATTAGAGTGCAGACTTTTATCAACTACTGCCTTCGAAAAATGCTAAAGGTCCACTGTCCTACTACCATTAGTAACACAGATATCTGGAGGAGAACCAACCAAGTACCAGCAGAATAAGAGATTAGAAGAAGATAGCCATGGATCTGGCAGACCCTGAGGAACCAATGACAAACATTACACGCCAGGCCCTGACCTGGAACTCTCAGGGGAAGAGGAAGAGAGGCCAACCAAAGAACACCTGGAGGCTGCCGCCAAGCAGACCGACTATTCCTGAGGGAGTTGGAACGAATCGCCCAGGACTGTGGACGCTGGTGGGCTGTTGTGGGTGGCCTATACCTCTTTATGGTCTCAAGGATATGATTATATATATATATATATATATATATATATATATACATATATATATATATGTGTGTGTGTGTGTGTGTGTATGTGTGTGTGTCGTCTTATGCAGAATTGTGTTGTTTCAACTTCATTTTTCACACTCACTGTGTTTTGTACGGAACCAATCTTCCCTTTAATTCTAATTTCTCCTAATCTTATGATGGCATGGGTTTTGAACTAAACAAAGTCGACATTTGCTTACGCATAACGTAGCGTAATAGACAGAAAAAAGCGAATTAAAGTGAACAAACGTAACAATAACACAAAGTAGTACGTCAACAGAAAATAATATTGAATGAAAAGCACTCACCGTATGTTTATTTTATGACAATATTCTTTTACAAATAGAATCAAGGAAATATTATATGTTCATAGGAAAGTTTAAAATTTATTGTTTAGATAAATTGTGTTTTATTTATAAAATAAAACAAAAAATTGTAAAAAACACAATGAATTAAACAACGATATTGACTGAAATTTTCCGTTTCTTTTTTTACTAGTACAACTTTTGGACCGGACATAAACCGATTAGAGCTGTTTTCTGCTAAGATTTTAGGGTTAAAAAAAAACAGTAATTTGTTTGCTCCGTTTTAAAGCTGTACAAGTTTTTTTTGTTTTGTATTGTTGTTTATTGTGTGATGTTTTTTGTAGTTGTTTTCGAAAATTTTGCAGATTTTCTTTTGCAGTTAGGACAAATATGGGGAGGAGAGTTTCGGCATTATATTTGCTTCTTGGTGCTTCTGATAGGCAAAAAGGTTCGGCATCTACCAAAGATTTACGTAAAAAATGATGTCGAACTAAAAGTTTTTTTTTGCATGGTTCAAAAGCTGCACTAGTACTTTTATTATTTTGTCACTAAGAATTTTCACGCAAGTTGTTTTCGGCTATTGCCTTGAGTGTGAGTGAAAATAAGTCTCCCCAGATTTATAGCATCTAACCTCTCGCAATAACCGTTGCTAGTAACTAGGCATTATAACAACAACCGAATACCCTTTAGTTCGACAGATGACCTTCTTATGAATTAGTGTGACAATAAGCCTCCCTAATCTTCTAATCACTGCTGCACTCTTCCAGTAGTGCTCTCTACCCCTCTCCCTTTCCCTCTCCCTCTCTCTCTCTCTCCCCTCTCCTCAGTTATCTTATTTTCTTTGACTGTCCACGAACACTGTGTGTCTGTTTTTAATTTTAGGATTAGTTGTGTGGAGTATATCAGTTTATAACGTTTGTTGACAGGTATGGTTCCGTTGTGCTTATGCGATATCCTTTCCACATTTTGTTATATTTCTATTTATGTGGCTAGTTGGTGTTTGTTTGTCATTTGTGTTTTTTTTCGCACTCAATGATTTTCCTTAATATTTTAGTTATTTTAATCAGCGCTGTTCATTATATGGTGACAAGTCACCATTTGATTCCAAAATCTCATTTGTCGAAAAGAAAGTCAATTTCTTCAAATAGATATGATCTCCGATTGTCATTATACCAGAAGAGCTTATGGACAAAGAGAAAAATGGGAGAAAAATGTCATGACTTAAAAAGATGAAATAGGATTGGGCGCTAGTAAAATCAGATACTGACATAGTTTATTAGCGGAAAACAGATGGCCGGTAATGTATGCATAAAAGATGAGTTTCATTGTTGGAAAATAGCCAATCATTATGCTCAAAGATACACGTCAATCGAAACTCGCAGAATAAAGTACATACAGATACGTATAGCACACATATACACACACACATACAGACACATATATGTGTGTGTGTGTGTGTGTGTGTGCGTGTGTGTGTATGTATGTATGTATGTATGTATGTAAGATTTTCTCCAAACAAAATAATTTTTACCAACTTTTGTCCTCTTACAAAATAAAAATCCAGATATAATTATACTAATAAATTATCTAGAACCTTTATTTCAGTTTTTAACAAAATTCATTAAAGATTCTAGTCTTAAATCTTATAGCAATTAAAAAAAGAGAAAATTCAACAAATCTTGCTTAATTAGTGTCTATGTACTATAGATATAAATCGATTTAAATCAGAAATATTTCGATTTTCGAATACGATCTTGTGCCCACATTATGCCACAATAATCTTTAAAATATTCCAAAGAAAATTAAATTTAGAGAATATTTATTAATTCATAAAAGTAAAATAAATAACTAACATGTTTATTTTTATCATTTTACTAATCGACATTGAAAGGAGGATGATGGAAAGACCTAGGAGAGAACGTTGCCTCCACTGGACAAGTGCGGAGAGAACTGGGACTTCGGGGAGGTTTACTGCCACTCAAATTCCAGTGAAGACCAATGGCCGCTGTCACCGAGAAATCGATGGTAAACGGCCGTTGCGATAACGCAAATTCATTTGAGAATGTTATCGAAAGAGGTGGCGAGTACTGGAAATCTGGGGAGACTTGTTGTCACTCAGCTTCTAGGAAACACCATAGGCTGTCTTCAAGGAGAGATCCTTGATGACCTGTGTGAAAGCTTCTTGTGAGCTGCTAATAATAATAATAATAATAATAATAATAATAATAATAATAATAATAATAATAATAATAATAATAATAATAGAATAGAGAAACTAACTCACATGAAATGCAAACGTTTCCCAGTTACATGGAAGTTGTAATAGATTTTTTTTTAATACAGAACAGAAGCGCACGCCATAAGCCCAAGGGAATTAAACATGCAAGAAAGTTTATAAACTGTCCCCCACCCCCACCCTTAATAATTAAAATATAGAATAAAGTGATGACACCAACTTCAGTTGATACAACGCAAAATAGTCATGATGGATCAAATAAGATAGAAAGATCGATAAGAGAGAATACTAACCAGATACCCATTATATGTGTGTAATGAGTATTGGAACCTGGTATGGCTTATTTGCAGCCTAATCCCAGAGAAGACAAATGGCCGATACCAACAAAAGAATCAATGGTAAGCGGATGTACGTATAACGTAACGTCATTTGCAATGGTCATCGAAAGTGTTAAAAATACAGTAGATGCTTATTATTATCATGTATCATCTTAATTACGAAAATTAATGTTAACAGTAAATCGTTTTGCAAACCAGAAACATCTACTAAGGGGTTAAACGATAGGTGGCGGTTTAATACGCGTTCCATCGTTATGATATCATCCTCTAAGATTTTAAATGTTCATTTTTATCAGTGGAAGGTAGAAAATAATATAACTACAATTTTCATCACTAAATTTACTTGGACAATACCCGCGTTGTCTTGAGTACAATAATACTGATTCGAATCAGATTCTGTCGATGCTTACGTTGGGTGTAAATCAATTAAATTTATATGAATTAAATTTATAAGTGCTATACAAAAAGTTGTTTATACTTATTTATATTGACACACAGTCAAATTAATTATTTTTTTGTTATATTAGAGATTATAAAATATAGGAAAAATAATTTGAAATTAACATTTTACTTTTCAACTGATGTTATAAAAAATAAATTATTTATATTTATAAGCATCTTTGTTCGTCTCTTTGTATGTACGTTTGTGTATTGCAATTGTCAAATATTTAGACGTGATTAAATGTCACTAGGATTCCACGAAAAACAATTTGCGAATAGAATCGAAAAAAAAAATTAGCAAACACCATTGCGAGAACAGATGACAATAGAACGGACAAAAGTGAAGACTTTGAGATTTGCCATCAGTCAGCCTCCACGGAAATCTCAATTTCGTCACAAAAAAACACGACTTTCTGCCGTCGCGATAACACAAAATAATTTGTAATGGTTATTGAAAGAGGCGAAATGTGCTGAAAGTGTGTGCAAAATTTTTCTCACTATGACTCCAGAAAGCAATTTCTGAAAATGACTAACATGAAAATTAACGAATAATAATAATAATCTTGGGGAGTCTTATTGCCACTCAAATGCAAAAAAAAACCCAAAGACCAATATGAGTTGGAACAATTATATTGAAAACATTGCCAGGGCCGCTGCGAAAAAGGTATGTTCTCTCTACCATGCTAGAAAACTACTGACACCTGAAAGTATCCTGTACCTCTATAAGGCCACCATTCCCCCATGTATGGAGTATTGTTGTCACATTTGGGCTGGTGCATCTGCTACTAGTTTCTCGCTCCTAGACAATGTTCAAAAGAGAGTCGCCAATCTGATAGGGCCTGAACTGGCATCGAAGCTTCAGCCTCTGTCCCATCGACGAAATGTTGCATCCCTCTGCCTGTTCTACAAGTATTTTAATGGTGAATGCTCTGACGAACTGCAGACACTTGTGCCCCCACGACGTAGACACCCTCGACAAACCCGACAGGCAGCTAAATCCCACCCTCACACAGTAGAGATCCCTAGATGTAAAAGATCTTTCTACTCCAGTAGTTTCTTCCCCAGAACCGCTAGAGTCTGGAATTCCATTCCAGGTTCCTGCTTCCCTAACTGTATTGACATGCAGAAGTTCAAGTGTAACGTGAACCGACATCTTGCTGTCCAAATCCCAACATAGTGCCCCAGCAGTTGCTGCCTCTGATAGTAGAACCCTACACCAAAGTGGCAATGTGCCTTGTTTGGGGTGAAAATGTAATAAAAAAAAAGATCATATAAGATCATCTTTAAAAAAAATACCTAATTACATTAACATTTTCACATGCATGAAACAATTCATAACAATTCTAAATATGTCTTTCTAGACATCAAATGTTCAATATAACTTCTCTTTAATTTTTTCTGAAGAACAACAACAACAATAAAACACTGGAACACGAAATTTTTACGTAATCACTGGACATTCCTATAAACTCAATAAACTCTTTTTTTAACCCCCCCCCCCAAAAAAAACACCCGGAAAGCTGAAAAGTTTACTATACTCAGAAAAATGCGTTTCATTTTTTTCATTTTTTTTACAATAAAAGTACTTCTCTCCTTATAACAACACGCTGTTTCAAAAGTACATTCCAGTCAGTTTGCTACTGTTGCAAATTCTGAATGACAGCTGAAATTCTGACCACAGTTCCCGATGATTGTGTAACGAATGCCCACAGCCCATTTGGGAACGCCCATCATGCAGTGATAATGGTTGTAATCCCCTAAACTCTAGAGACAAAACTGAAGAGCCATTGCTCAAAACAACGAGATATTATAAAAAGGCTTACTGGGAAGCCATCAGGGATCTCATCAGAGACGCCCCATGGCGAAATATCTTCTCACTTCCTGCTGAACACGTAGAAATTTTATAGCAAGCCTCACTCTCCCCAATGTTTACTTCTACTTGTGCAGCTGCCATAGCGCAAAGACAGCATGCGTACCGCAGATTTAACCGACATAAGTCTAGTTCAAACAGACAGAAGTATATAGAAGCTAGAATTAACTGTAAGAAAGAAATAGCGACAGCTAAGAGAGAATTTACTGAAACTACCAAAAAACGCATCGAAGCACAGAAATTAGGAACCCGTGACTTCTAGAAAATCTACAACAGTGTAGTAAATAATGGAGAATCAACAATTTCCCTACTATCCAACAATCATGAGGTTGTTAGCTCTACAATTGAGAAGACTAACATGCTTGCCAGCGGATTTGCCTCCAACTCAACAGTGGACCCTGCTAACCACCCCCTCTCTGACTTTCCTTTGCGGACAGACGCCACTTTAGACGATCTGAAAATCACCCCTTCTCAGGTGCATGCTATTATAAAAAATATTGACACTTCAAAAGCATGTGGACCTGATCTCATCTCGGCTGTGCTATTAAAAAGTGCTTGGTTGAAGTAGCTCCAGTTTTCTCCAAACTTTACAACAAATGCCTTAATGAGTTTTGCTTTCCAGGTTGCTTCTGTAGTACCAGTTTTCAAGAATTCTCGCGAAAGAACCGACCCAGTAAATTATCGCCCTATTAGCCTCCTCGCACTTTTCCAAAATATTTGAGTCCATAGTAAACCAAGCTCTAGTCCATCACCTTACGGATGCTAAACTTCTGACCGACCAACAATATGGATTTAGGCAAGCCCGTTTCACAGCAGACATCCTAACTGTAATCTCTGAACGTATATACCATTCAGTGGACAAAGCAGGGGAGGGTAGAGCGGTAGCTCTAGATATATCTAAGGCTTTCACAGGGTATGGCATGAAGGTCTTCTCAGTAAAATCAGATCATACGGTATCACTGGAAGAATATTTAACATAAATCCTTCTTATATAAGAGAAAAATCCAGGTTGTCCTCGACGGTTGTACCTCTAAACAATATGATATAAATGTGGGAGTGCCTCAAGGGTCTATCCTTGGACCTTTATTATTCCTAATATTCATAAATGGCCTCCCTGACAAAATTGTCTGTGAGATCGGTATATATGCTGATGACACTACGCTCTAGAACAGACACGACAGGAAAACAAATGAACACATATCTAAAGAAATGGCAGAAACACAAAGGATGACCTCCGATCTGTAGTGGAATGGGGACAAAAATGGATGGTAACATTCACTGCTGCCAAGACTAAACTGGTTTCCTTCAATAATTACATGAAACCTTCTTTACCACCAATAGCAATGGCCAAAGACTCTTTATCTGAAAGTATATCTCTTAAACTCCTCGGCCTTACGTTCACAGGAAACATAAGTTGGAACAATTACATTGAGAGTATTTCCAGGACCGCTGCGAAGAAGGTAGCTTCTCTCTACCGTGCTAGAAAGCTGCTAACGCCTGAAAGTATCCTGTATAAGGCCACCATTCGTCTACGTATGGAGTATTGTTGTCATATTTGAGCTGGTGCATCTGCTACTAATCGCTCCTAGACAAGGTTCAAAAGAGAGTCACCAACCTGATAGGCCCTGAACTGTCATCTAAGACGAAATGTTGCATCTCTCTGCCTGTTCTACAAGTATTTTAACGGTGAAAGCTCTGATGAACTGCAAGTACTTGTACTCCCACGACGTAAATACCCCCGACAAACCCGACAAACAGCTAAACCCCACCCCTTCACAGTAGAGATCCCGAGATGTAAGAGAGCTTTCTACTCCAGTAGTTTCTTCCCCAGAACCGCTAGACTTTGGAATTCCCTTCCGGGTCCCTGCTTCTCCAACTGTACTGACATGCAGCAGTCCAAGTGTAACGTGAACCGACATCTTCATGCCCAACTCCCTACATAGTACCACTGTAGCTTATATCCCTGGTAGTAGCCTCCTACATGAAAGTGGCAACGTGCCCTGTTTGGGGTGAAAATGTAATTTAAAAAAATTAAACAATTCGACATTTGATTACAACTCTAACAGTTGACACAGTTTTCAAAAACAATTTTATTTATGTCGTATTATTTTCAAATGCATTACGGGAATTCACTTATTCACATATTTATCATGAGTATTTCATTTTCCTGTTTAGTTATTTTTTCTTACGCTGGTCTCTCTTTTCCTTTTTGCGGCTTATCGTCTCTTTTTAAATACATTTTTTCGTGCCTCAGTGTATGATTCTCTTTCTTTTTTTTTCTTTTTTTTTCGGCATCGTGTGTATGTGTGTGGTAGTTCGTCTAGCATGTTCCCGTGTGTTTTAAAGACCGTATTTCACGGTGTGACTCATTTTTTATAACTTTTGCCTTCCTTTTCTTTTTCCACATTAAAATGGACACAATAACAATTTTTTTTCAGGCCCGTTTACTTTCAATATACATTCGTGCGCTTTTTTAAATTCATTATTTGTCTTTTGCTTCTTCTTCTTCTTCTTCTTCTCCTTCTTCTCCTTCTTCTTCTTCTTCTTCTTTGCGACATATCATCTCCTTTTTTTAATACATTTTTTTCTTTCATGTCAGATTGTATGATAAATCGTCTGGCATTTTTAGGACCCTTTTCTTTCTTTGCTTGTTTTTTATTTTTTATTTTCACGTAGTGTTTGTGGTTTCCCAGGTTCGGTACCTTGCTTGAAATAGGGGCTGATGACGGCAACTAAATTAACAGGTATTGCATGGGAGGGGCATATCGGAGACACATAATACAGAAGATGATACGAGAATACATTCATAACAAGTGAATGAGATATTTATATACTATTTACATCACGACGACGACTGTATTGATTTTTGTGGACTTCATATTTTTATTAATTCGGAGCTGAGAGAGATGTGACATGAACAGTTCTTTCAACTCATCAGAGAGGAGATACTTCACTTATTAATGATGGAGAAGAGGATTCATAATGCTTGAAAGTTTATTTACATGATGATAGACAAATCACATTTACCTTTTATTTTTGGGTGGAATGACGACGAGGACAACAGTTTACAAATATGGATGATTCTTTATTCAGACGAGCTGGTTGATTGATAATGGTCAGGGATTCAAGCTTTTACGATTACATTCTTGTATCTTCCCTCCTCTCGCCTCCAAGAGGGTGTCAGCTCCCAGTGTGGCCGACTTGGCTCTCTGATTAGGACTATCTGTGACTCTCTAACTTCGAATCTTGTCTCAATATATTAGAAATATTCTTTCTTGATGACGTCAGAAGCGTAATTCGCCACGTGAGATTTATTCCCGTGGATTTTACCTATGTATGTCGAACCACACTTTTGGCAAACAATAGATTCCTCATCATTTAACCTATTTGTTAATCATTATTTCTAAACTCATAATGTCCATTCTTTTAACTGACATATTTAATATCCTTTACTTTTACAACTCACAATAAAAGGAGACCTGGATATGATCTAAAACGATATTTGATAGTGAGGCCCCAGCTTGCGAGCCTTGGGGCGTGTGGAGCCACCCTTTAATTGCCATTATTCCCAGGTCCTCTCTAACCCGGAGGGGTAGTACCTGTTAGGGTCCCAACTATGGGTGAAATAGAAAACGACTTGAAAACAACAAATATATTCTATTAAAAAATGTTTTCTTCAAAATCTTTGGATTCGACATTAAATAACCTGAAAAGGGCTGAGATGCCGTAATACAAAAACAACCAACCAACCTAGTGAATACAAAAAATCTCATATAAGCATATTTATTTGTATTCATTGTTTTAATGAATTTTATCACTCGGGTTTTACCAAAAGAAGTAACATTAAAAAATAGTTCAATTCAGCACATATAAGTCAGAAAGATGAATGGCAAAATGAAACATTTGAGGCAAATTCTATTTGATCTGTTGCCGGTGGGTCGAGTGATTTAATTTTGAACGTTGTTTCTTGTGGCGATGGGTAATAACAGGTTTGCAAATTTGGCAGCGAATCTTATTACATATTTGCTTACCTTGGATAGGAGATAGAGAGATTGATAGAAATCTTATCAAAATAGACGCAGAATAAAAATTTCATTGTAATTGGCAGTTTCAGTCACAGAACTTTTATAAGATCAGACATATGCTAATTCTAATTATATATTCAGTCCTCTATTAACTATCATTCCAATTGAACATTCACTTGGATAATTCATATATATATATATATGTGTCTGTGTGTCATCATATATATATATATATATATATATATATATATATATATAAGAAACTGTGTATGTGTGTGAGATCGTTCTCTATAGACTCCGAGACAGCAAGGCGGATCTTTTTAAATTACACACAAATCCACATTATGTGTCTGGAAGTGTACTTAGATAGGTTTTGTATCGGAATGTTTTCGATAAATATCGATAATATCTAATCGAAAAAATCCGATAAAAGATGGAACAGACGATTTTGACTAAAGTTAACACTTTATACAGCCTAACATAACAAGTGCAGTTTAGAAGTTTTATCACTACACAAGAATATAAAATCAAAAATAAAATTTTGTTTTTGTTTTTTGTTATTGAATGTATTTTTCTGGTGGTTATTCATGGTTTTACAATGTATGGCGGTCTATAATTATTCTGTTTTAATTATCAACGTTTTTCTGTTAACACATTCATATATATATATATATATATATATATATATATATATATATATATATATTACACGGAGTTCACCACTTATCAAGGCCCAATGGCCACTTGGGGATAAGGGTTATTGTGTGTACAATAATCAAAGGGATAGTGTAGCAATAGTATTGGAGAATTGGTAAGGTGTCATTACTTGGGGGGGTCATCAGAAATTTGTTTGTGTTGGACTTGAAGACATCCAGGTTGAAGTATATATATATATATATATATATATATATATATATATATATATATATATAAGTCTAAAAGATATTAAACGTTATTTAACCTTCCATGGGTAATAAAAATATTTTATATAAGCGCATTTCTAAAAAAGCGTCTCTGTTAGTAAAATTAAATTTAAATAAAGATATAGAATGCAATTCTTCATTAGTATATTAATATTTATTGATTTCGGTCACCCTTAACCCTTTATGATCTGATTGAACTAATTTGTTAAGTCGTAAATAATATTACGCATAAAAAAGTTGAAATTGATTCAAACACGTCTTGCACGTCTAGTGTCTGGGTTGATGCCAGATACATCCAGGTTGCAACGGTCCTTTGCTTACATTCAGTATGCAGCCATCTGTCTAAGAGAGAGGAGGATTTTATTTGTTGTCATAAACATACTTTTTCAAGGTAAGTTTATGAAATGCAAAAATTCTCAGTGGTAGTTTAACTATTGAACTGCATAATTGTTCAATTTCGAAGTCAATCATAGCATCATTAGCCTTTAAACTAACTAAAATTAATAATAAATATTTTAATCCTCCGCATCATAATTCAGTTCATAAATCGTTAATTGTATATAGACATGTCAGAGATCGTCAAAGAACAATTCTAAGAATATCGAATAAGTCATATTTTATACCAACAGATTTTACTTTCAACCAGAAAAAATAGTAGTTATAAGAAACATGTTATTTCTGTTCACTTCTTTATTAAAGTTTAGTTAATATTTATTTCTGTTCAGATTATGGAAAACAATTTGGAAATTGCGGCAAATTTCGACCACACAAACAAACCTATCTTTACTTATTTATCTAAAATAGATTTTTTAAAATAAGATTTAATTTATTTCAATACAATGAAGTGATTGTTATGTAAATTAAATACCCATTTAAATATCGCTATTTTGTCTAGGTAATGATAACCGCATTTCACCAATGGTGTCACCCAAGAACAATCAACTCAACGATGATTACATTTGCAAAGGTAATCGCCAGCGCAACAATTGTTCTTCATATGCAGTAATGGTGGAAAGAATGAAGGGCAAAGTTATAATCCGTTTTAAATAACAGTCCTCTGGAGGTCGATGGTCCAATCCTTATCACGGATGATACTAAGAACAATACTAGAATTACTACAACCTGGTTATGGCTGACGGAAAAAGAGCAATATACCGCCGTAGATTAAATAAAGAGTTCATTTAGGAATTCATTAAGTTCAACATAAAGATTGGCAAATCGAAAGTATGTACCTTAAGCAGGTCGGATATTACATCGGCCGAACGTTGTGACAAAAGCAAAGAGAGAGTTTAAATAATCAAAATAATAGAAATCATCAATCATCATCTTATAAAAACAATTTCACACACACACACACACATACATATACATACATATATATATATACATACATATATATATATATATATATGTATATATATATATATTGTGTGTGTACGCGCGCGCCTATTTATGTTCCATGCAGTCTTATCTATCTCTGTAATCTGCCTCTATCTTTTCATATCTCTGTAACTATAGATAACATTAATCTTTAGATTCACGCAAACATTACATACAGTTTGGACAGTTATTTACAATTATCTCTGCATATTTTATTTCCACCGTTAAAATTAGTTTGCGTGTCTTCCCGCAAATTCTTCAGTGTTACAAAATGGCCGGTTTGTATTTCTTTACATTTGGGGAAATATAACGATTCTCCGATGCGTTAATGTGTCACTGTGGGAGGTTTTGTATGTCAGTCATTCAGTCAGACGAATAGACTTAAGTTTGAAGTAGCCTTTCATTGCTAAACGCAGAGATTGAATATCCGTCTCTTATTTTTGATTAATACAAGTATATCAGACGAGTGTATATACATAGCTAAGTCTTTCACATATAAAATTGCATGTTTCTATGTTTGTATAATGTTACGTTGAAATTGCATTTTCATTGGTTTGTCAGCCTAAGGTTTGTCCGTTTGTCCACTTCAGTTGAAAATAGCATTTTCTTCAATCTAAGAAACTTTAGTTGTCAATAGAATTTTCATAAATCTCTGATGCGTAAGTTTTAACCAGCATTTTGTCAATCTATTGCACTTAAGTCTAAAATAGAATGTTTGTCGGTCTCTTGCACTTAAGTTTGAATTAAATTTCCATCAGTCTGACAAGCTTAAATTTTCAATAGCATGTTCCTAGACAAATACACTTTACAGTTTTTTTGTTTTTGTTATTTTTTTTTTTTTTGACTGTGTGGTCATCGCTTATCAAAGCTCAAGGTCCACTCAAGGTAAGGGTTAATGGGAGGCAGGTAGGTTGTCAGATAACACTTGATAATCGGTAATGGCGGAACTTGGGTAGGGTTTGATTCGTCTCAACATGAACTTATTTACATTAGATTTGAAAACTGAATCAACTGGAAAACAGTCCTGCGATATTGTGTTCCACAGACGGACTGTTCAAGAAAGAAAATTAGCTTCTGGTATTTTCATTTAGTTTTAGTCGCAGATACAGAATAAGGTAAATTATTTACATTTGTTGTAGCTAGACGAGTATTTGTTGCAAATGCATATTTGTAAGAAACGCTGTTGGTTTGTTACCTTTGTTTGAAATAACATTTTCATCGATCTGTTAAGTTATTGGAGACTATGTTTGTCTGTCAACTCGTTAGCCTAACATGTTTTAGTTTAAAACGCATAGATACAATAGATGACTCTTAAGAATGTCCTATCCCTTTTATTATCGATTCTATTAGAGGATTGCCGAAGGAGCTTCGAACTTGTAATTAAGAGATTCATGATTTCTTGGCAAGCTGTTTATTGACTAAAGCGAGTTGCGCATCTAAAAATGCCACAATACGAAAGTTAATTCTAGTATATATTTTTTTATAAATCACGACTTAACTATTAAAATTGTGATTATCATTTTTGTTCTTGCTATAGTTACTATTATTAGTAGTAGTTTATAATTTTTCCGTTAGGATAACGAAAAAAAGGTGAACTGCTACTACGGCCACTACTACTAATAAAAATAACAAAAACAAAAATGATAATCACAATTATAACAGTAATTAATAAACAAATACATAAAAAATAAATGTAAATAAACATCCAAATTAAAACTAGATTATTTCCGATCACAAAGAAAAGAAAAAAATCTTCGCTTAAACAACAATGAAACGGTGCACGTGCTCATTGGCTACAACAAATGGTTGTGTAAATAACTAAGAACCTGATTGGTTGAATGCCAAATCCAAAACCAGAAGGATATATAAAAATATGAAGCAACATAATATCTATACAATAGTCCGACGACTTCTCACAAGGATTAAATGCATAAAATTCTGTGTAGCTTAATTGCCACATATATTTTCAAAACTTACTATATATGTGTGCGCATATGTGTGTCTGTGTGTCATCAGTTAATGGAAAATTAAAAACACACAATTATACAAAACCTGTATTCAAGAATTCAGGTGACAGGTCATCTCGCTCTCAGTACAGACCAATATGTCTCCTGTGTGTCATGAGTAAGTTGCTGGAATCTATATTAAATAAAAAGTAGTCAACCACCTCAGCAGAAATAACCTTCTTAGTGACATGCAATATGGTTTCCGTTCTGCTATATCTACAGTAGATGTGCTAACAGTTATATCTCATAGGATTAGTGAATCTCTTGACAAAGGTTTCCTTTCCAGGGCAATTGCTCTTAACATATCAAAGGCCTTTGATAAGGTATTGCATAAGGGCCTACTTCACAAGATTTCCAGCTCCTGTATAACTGGAAATGTTTTCTCAATTATTAAATCATTTCTCTCTGATAGGCTCATAAGAGTAGTAGTTAATGGGCAGAAATCAGAAGCTCACAGTATTAATGCTGGAGTCCCCCAGGGGTCCATCCTGGGCCCAACTCTCTTCCTGATCTACATCAATGATCCCCCAAAACACATACTTAAATCATTCGTTGACATCTATGCTGATGACACGATCATCTATGGCAACACA
Organism: Euprymna scolopes; assembly: GCF_053919585.1. Lineage (NCBI taxonomy): Eukaryota > Metazoa > Mollusca > Cephalopoda > Sepiida > Sepiolidae > Euprymna > Euprymna scolopes. The sequence continues at coordinate 86,515,314 of NC_136511.1, read as the reverse complement.
TCAAAGGCTGTAAATAACAAAGTTCTCTCTGATTCTCTTTCCTCTGATCTTGGGCACGTGGTACAATGGGGGAAGAGGTGGCTGCTCACTTTTAATGCATCTAAAACCAAGCTTCTATCTTTACATCATCAACGCTCTGATCCCCATCTGGCATTGAAATGGATGACTCTCGTCTTGGGGAGACTCCATGTTTTGACAAGCTTCTGGGTTTGACCTTTACTCCTGATCTGAAATGGAACACGTACATCAAATCTGTTGCCAAGGTCGCTGGAAAAATGGTGGGATCCTTCTACCGCTCCAGAAGATATCTCACTGTTGCTGCAATTCTCTATCTATATAAAAGCCAAGTACGTCCAAGGATGGAGTACTGCTGCCACATCTGGGCAGGAGCTGCTAAAAACAGCCTATCGTGCCTTGACAGATAGATTTCGTAGTCTAGTGGGGGATGCCCTTTTATTTCCCTGCAACCTCTCTCCCACAGAAGGGACGTTGCGAGCCTATCCTTGTTTTATCGTTAGTTCCATGGCAAATGCTCGTCTGAGCTCCAATGTCTGATCCCCCCTCGCCAATCTTTCACGAAAAACACCCGTCTAGCTGAAACCACTGTCAATAATTTTCCCCACTCTTTATCTGTGCCTAAATCAAAACGTAGATTCCATGAATAAAGCTTCTTTCTTAGAAGTGCACGCCTGCGGAACTCTCTTCCGTTTGCCTGTTTCCCACCTGACTACAACTTGGATGTCTTCAAGTCAAACATAAACAAGTTCCTTTTGAACCGCGCCCTTAAGTAATACACTTTATCAAATCTCCATTACTAGCGATTACTACGATACTATCCCATTGATTACTGTGCAAGCAATAACCCTTATCCCCGAGTGGCCTCCGGGCCTTGATAAGTGGTGACTTCCTTGTAAAAAAAATGAATTAACAAATGTGCGATAACCGATTATCTTGTTTGAATTTGTGATTTGAATGATTTCAGAAGATAATAAATCGAAAAGTGACCTTTTTTTGCTAATTTGTTAAATAGTTCCCTTCAACTTCCTTCTTTGATGTGTTATAGAGTTTTTTTAACATAATTAGTTACCACAATGATGCTTTTTCGAATTTAGTATATGCGTAGATCATTATTTATGTATCAATTTTTCTAATTTGCAATTAACTTTCCAACATACCCATCTCTTACTAAGTTTTCTCCCTCTCAATATTTCATGCTCACTGTACGTGTTTATTAACATTCGAATTTAATAAGAATAAAAGAATAGCAAACTGCAATCGTCTATTGTAAACAAAAGGTAATAACACCATTATTAGTAATACGATTTAAGCGGCAGTTGAGAGGGAAATACATAATAAAAGGAAGGCGATAAAGCGTAGGAGCAGGAATACTGTGATTAGAAAGAGAGTAATTTCGGATTTTGATTTTTATATGTTTACATTGAACTGGCTTTGCAAACTTACGTTTCCTTATTCGAACAATCTAACTGAAGAAAAATCAGTGACTTAAAGGGTCATATTTTCTTCTAGTTACTTCCACTCTATAATATCGATCAATGTGTAAAGTAAAGATGCTCTCTGGGGGAAACCATTTCAAGTGATAAGTGGCAATAAAAAGTAAATTTAACTGCTGGCTGTACCCGACCACGCTTTGCTGTTGCTTAGTTTGTTTAAATTAAACACAAAAAACAAAAAAAGATAACATGTATGTTTCTTATGTTTATGTTCTAAATATTTGTGGATTATAAAATATTTTGAGGTGTTCTTTTTTCTGTGCAGATGTAGAGATTTTCTAATTTTCCGACTTTAGAACATACAGCATATCCATGTGAAAAACAATCAGGGTGTAGATGTAAGTCACACAAATGTAAAAATTGTCCCTGAGCCTTGTTAATAATTATTGCAAACGCTAAACGAATTGTGAGGTGCAATATCTTAAATTAAAATGGTATATTCGTTTAAATCAGTCAATGCACGTTCACTGCCCGTTATTCCTGGGGTTGACAGAGGGGAAAGTATTAGGGTTTAATTTTACTATGGACATGTATGTTAGCACGCACTGAAAAATATCGTAAATTAAAAAAATTAGCCGATTTTCTTTTTGTATTAAAGTATAGTGTTTTATCAAAATAAATCAATAGAAAAAATTGAAAAGAAAACTGTTTAAAGAATAAACTAACAAAGTAGGAGACCGATAATAATTCAGAAGGAAGAAAGAAGAAAAGAATGTAAGAATGTTGTAGTATGAGTTTAAAAAAGGAAATAGTTTGCCAAACTGTTGTTTTTTATTCAAATAAATATTCTTATTTTCGCACATTTTTTGGAGAAAATATATTGCTTTCAAATATAATTAATGAGAACATTTTAGTGTTTCTTCGTTATTGAAGTGAAATTCGTTATCTACTGAATTGCCATGCCGCAGTAATGAAAATATCCAAAATTTACGAAAAACGATGAGATAGAAATTATTTATTAAAGAAAATTGTTTTCGAATAAATTAGAAATTTTAGCTATTTCCCTTGTGTTTACGTCACATTGCACGTGACAAAACAAATATAGCCGAAATCATTTTTTCGTTGAGTCATGGTAGACTTAAATAAGTGAAACATTATTATAATTATTATGAAATTAGGTAGATAGCATTACTCATTGTGTAAAGTGACACAAAATGTAAGTAGTTATGTTTTTTTAAATTAAATATTAACTTTTCGGCTGTCGGATTTCGCTACAATAATGACGAAGCACCCTTTTTATCAGCTGACCTGTATAATGAACACCCTTCATAATTTTTGGCAGCCTTGCAGAATTTGGCCCGGATCCTCGGGATTTTCCGTCAATTATGCTTCGGGCGACCGCCAGTCACCGGATTTAACCGAAGAAAGTAACAGACGCAGATGAATTTCAAAACAAACAAAAAAAACAGAAAAAATAGAAATACAATTTAAAAAAAACTACAGCAAATTTGCTGAATATGTATATTTATTTTCCTCAAGAAAAGTTGCATTTTGTATTGTTTATTTACTTATTTCTTTACTTTTTGCAATTTTTTTTATCAACTGAAGTTGTTTTTTTTCCAAGAAAATATTATCTTTTACCGTAAATTATTAGGAAAAAGTTTTTTTTATGAAAACTTACATTTTTTGTTTTGTTTTTTTTTAAGAAAATTGGCAGTAAACGTTTTTGCTCTGTAAGCAGACGTTATTTTATGAGAAAAGATGACTGCGTTTTATGAAAGCCGTAAATTGTTAGGTGAAAGTACTTAAAAAGGGTGTTTTAAGAAAATTTACAATTTATTTTTCTCAACAGGTGTAAAACAAAATAAACAGAAAAATACCCCCAAGAAATAATTAAACAATGACATTTTAGACAGAAAACAAAATCATTTGAACAACGCTCAACTTCATCCGTTGATTGTCGGTCAAGCCTTTATCATAATAGACGGAAAATTCCGAGGATCCAGGTCATATTCTGCAAAATGCCATTCTTTTTAATTTCGTCTTTTTTTTCAATTTTTTCATCGGATTATCAGCGATTGTAAGCAAACAAATTAAACCAAAATGCAAAAATTTCAATATTTAAAGATTTTTATAGGTCACTTAGTTTCTAATACAACGCAAGTAGAAGTAGAAGTTTCTTGTGGTCTTACGATTAAACTTGTTATAACTAAGTGTCTTAATGTAATTTTTTAAGTAAAAATAATATTTGTTTGCATATAAATTCCAAAACTTATTTCAATATAATTTAGGTGACTGAAATAGGAATCTCATTAGTCACTGAACAAATATACGTCAAATTCCATTCGAATTCTTTCATTTCCTGAATAGCAAAAACATACTCCACAATAGCCGCTTTGCTGCTAATATAAATTTTCGAAGAATAATTAACAGGAAAGTGACCACACGAGGTTAATTTAAATTAAATTTTAATCACGTGATTACATTTTTAATAATCACATGATTAAATTTTACCCATTTAAAATCTGTGAACCATTTCTAATTTACCAATATTGTTCATTTCATAAATGTAAGCAAATTTTGTTTATATTAAGCGAGATACCGGTGTTGACCGAAAGAGTTCCTTATAGTAATTACATGGTTCGAGGATATTTGTAGAACTAAACGGTAAATCTACCTCAATAAGCATAATTAAAAACGGTTTACTCTGCTGTCATTTATTATTTGTGAAAAATTGTCTGTGTATATTTATCCTACAGCCTTAAAAATGTTATGAAAGTTTATCGATGTCACGTGACCGATGAATCACCGGCGGTGATATTTTCCCATAAAAAATGGCAACATCGTTACAAAGAAAACCACTTAATTTATTTAATAAGAATTAAGTATGACGTAATAATTAAAAAGATTATATATATATATATATATATATATATATATATATATATATATATATATAAACACGCATGGGTACGATAAAATTACTATACTTATATCGAAGCAAACGATCCAGTGATTATTTAGATTATCGGTAAGTAAATGCAGTTAAAGTGTGTAACATTCGTTGACTATTATTCAGTACCAGGCAACGCCGGGTCTCTCAGCTAGTATAAAACTTTTATAGAGGCGTCAAATTTTAAATTGACAACTTTTTAATTGTTGATTTGGCAACTATCGGTTATTTTAGTAAAGCTTGATATGGCAATTCATCAGGAAGACTGACACCGGAGCAGCGTTTTCCAAGTTTGCAAATTTAATTTATTTACATTTGATAAAGAAATAATTTTATGAAATAGACCAATCAACCTGTCACCTCGTTCGTGCGATTTAACCTCATTAGATTATTTTCTTTGGGAATATCTATGTTCCATGTCTACGCTAATAAAAAAGACACAATAGACCACTTCGGAAAAAACATTTAATGCCTTATGGCTGAAATAAAGCGCAATTTAATACGTAGAGTTTGTGAAAATTAGACCTCTATATTATGCAATATACGTACGATCCACGGGGCGATATTCCCCAAATTGTATTTAAATTATGAATACCAAAAGGTTATATTAAGTATTAATCATATATTTGTATAATAAAAATATTTTTCTGTGATTTATTTTGATTTAAAGTTCGCCGCCTCTAAAAAAATGCCCTCATATAAATATATTCATAGTCGCACTGAAAAGCTGTGACACAACGAAGCAGTCTGCCTGTGGATGATTATTAAATCCCCTTTTCTTGAGTAGAATACTGTAGTAAATGATTTCACCCTCTGCTTGCTTATCGAAGCCGGGGAAAATTGGTGCAAAAGTATGAAAATTTAAAAGAAAAATGGAATTAGCCAGGTGAAGTCAAACGACGGAATTACGAATATGCATGCGTAACCTATTATCTATTGGTTCATGTTTTAATTTTAAGCCTTGCAGCAAACATGTCTTCATAGCTCAAGCATTAACGTCGAAGGAAAAGGTAAATCGTAAGCTAAACGTTTCGGTTTCGATTTTCGATAGTGGCGCACGAGTCATCTTTTTAAACGTTTTATATCATTACCAGGGCTAGGACAACAGCATATTCTTTTCGTTGTTTTGGCTCTCGAGTGTGTATCCGTTGATATCTTATATGCTTTTATATAGAGTGATGTGGTCTCGGTTGATTAACTGTGTCTAACTGTGTCAGATATATACTCGAGAGTCAAAACAATAAAAAGAATGTGTTGTTGAGCCCTAATCATTACTATGTATTGGGTCCAATATAATACAATAATAAATACGAAATCTGCATTAAAGAAAATATCCTATTTAAGCGTATTTTATGAACGAGCAATGCCGAGCGACCCACTGGCATTTATATAAATAGGCATTTGATTATATCATTTGCGGACACAGATCCCATGGGCCAGAAGGTAGAACTGCTTACTATCAACTAGACGATTGTAGATTTGATCCCTGGTCTGGGATTGTTACTAGTCTACTTGAACTGAAGAGTTGTGACACAACGAAACATTCTGTTTACGTATCATACACACACACGCACGCGCGCGCACACACACACACACACACACACACACATATATATATATAATGTATCTCCCATGTAATTTAGTAGCAGCACATCAGAGATATATTTTATGTCTGTACAGAATAAATTTCATCATTTCCAGCCATATTGTGGATTCTGAATAGATTGAATTTTCGTGAAAAAATTCTTGAAACAAATTATTTCTATCAATCATATTACTGGTTTTGTTTTTCTTATCAACTTCATAATAACTATTTTTGTTTTTCTTACGTCTGCAAGAGAGCTATAATTCTGTGTCACCGTTAGGAATTTAATACTTGATCGATTGGGCCGTTTTTTGAAATTGTTAAAAACGATTCGATTCGATTCTGTTGGCGTTTTTTTTTTGTTGTTTTTTGTTTTTTTTGTTTTGTTTTTGTTTTGTTTTTTTGTTTTTGTTTTTTTGTTAAAAAATTTGTTGATTCTATTATCATTAGGAATTATGAAAATGGATGTAAAACGTTGTGAATGATTAATAAAATGTGAAGAATACAAAAACTGTTGAAAAAGTTTAAATCCAAGAACAAGGCAGGTTAAATATATTAGATAGCAGTTCTTATCACGAGGTTTTCTTTTTCGCTGCCTGTAACATCAAATGAAATTGCCATGAACATCTTTATAACACATTACTTCGAGACTGCTTCTCTGCAGACTACAATATGTTCCTTTTCAAATCCAATGTCAACAAACAGTTGCCATGCTCTGTTTTCATGCGGCATCAAATTTTGTTCTTTTCATTCATCTCATTTAACTTCAAATTCATTCTGTTATTTTTATTAACACTTATCTTCGATTTTTCCCCTAAAGTCATGTGAAATGTTCTAAACTATCGCTGGTCCTTTTGACTGCCAAACATATCACTATTTGCTACCCTTTTGATCGTATTCGAAATTGAAAATGAAAGTGAAAATAATTTGTTTTTATGTATTATTTGGATTCATCGGACTACTGTTCTCATCTTCAGTGTGATTTTTCACAACGTTTCGGTCGATTCAACCTCCGACCTTCTTCAGGTGTATCTTGTCGGATTCAGGAGTGTTTCTATCAAACTGGAGAATTTCAAAAACAAAAATTCGGAAATTTGTTTTTGATTTGCTTAATTTTTCAAATAGAGCTAGTAAATTTGATTATCAATGTCTACTGTACTTGTTCTGTTCACATTTTAGGGTGTTGTGTTTAATTGTGAAGATTGTTACTGAGTTGCGACTGTGTGTATTAAGCCGTATTTCCTCGAAATGAAAAAAGAAGTAATTTAAGTAACGTAAAATTTATTATTCAAAACAAAATAAACACTTTATATTAACATTCATTTATTAATAATAATAGTTATAAGGAACTGAACTAATTATTATCCCTAATACACCAGAAGCACTTACTGCATAATCTTACATATTTGCTCCGTGTGTGAAATATACTGAGTTCTCTATTTGTAAATCTGTACTTCTTATACATATTTATAAATCTTTATAATTTGGTATTAGTTTGAATCTTTCTATTCGGTTTAAATCTGAAATTACAAATGTTAAAAAATACCTCCCTCCCACTATATTTCTTATTTACACATATAAAACACAATCTCAAAGTTATGCCGTCGGATAATGCTCTAATTTTTTATGGATTTTTCAATAAGGGGTCTAGATTTTTTTCTTAAGAAACAAATTATTGTCACCTTCATTAATTGTCCTTAGATATATCTAAGTAAGAAAATATTCTTGCATCAAATGATGCATCGAAATCGGAATAACAGAAAACTACATAAGAAGAAATGCATATTTTTTATATTTGTGTCTGCAGCAATTTCATTTGTAACAAATGTTTCTCTAGACTTCGATGTGCTCTGTGAGATTCTCAATTCTTTCACAAAGGGAACGTCGACCAAATGCAAATCACCCACTGACAATTCCTTGTATGCAAACAAGTGAAAGTAGTCATGCTTATTTTCAACTTGTTTTTGTGTTTCTCCCGACAGTTCCTTCCATTTTCCAGAATCGAATTTGCTCGCTTCACTCATAAAAAGAAAACGTCCACCTTTATTTGTTTCGGAATACGCAGAAGTGCGCAAAAGGCAGACTCTATTGAGAGATAAGGAGAAATAGAACTGGAAGAGGGAGAAGAGAATACAAGGAGATAGAGAGAAAAGGAGAGAAAAATACGAGAGAGACAGAAGAAGAAAAAGAGAGCGACTTAATCCGTGGGAAAGAGTAGACTGAGAGTGGAGAAAGAAGGCGAGAAAGAGAGCGATGAAGAGAAGGTAGGAAGGAAGACAAGAAAGTGAAAAAGAGAAAAAAGAAAGTACGCGAAAATGAGAGGGGATTAAGGGATGAGAACGAAAGGGAGAGGACGAGAAGGGAGCGAGAGGGAAAGATAAGAAAGAAAGGAGGAGAACAAAAGAAAAAGAAAAGGAAGAGAAGAGAGCGAGAGAAGGGGATAGCGGTGTAAATAACGTAAAATGGGGGAGAGAATTAAGAAATAAGAATGAGAAGAGAGAGGGAAGACAGCAAAATAGAGAAATGAAGACAAAAATGAGAGAGGAGAATGAATTCTAAAGAGAAAGATGAAAATGGTTAATGAAGAAAAGAAAGCGAGAGAAGGGGAAGGGGAACGGAGAGAGCAGAAAAGAAAGAAAGAAGAAAAGGAAGAGACGAGAGCCATAGAAATGCGATAATTTAATTCAGTTATATATACGATGTGTTAAAAAACAAAACGCTTAATGAAATCACCTCTCCAGGCTATGAGATGCGGAACCTTTTAATGAAACTTGGTGACCCGTGTCGATAAAGCATCCTCACTGCAGACTGAAGTTATAAACTGATTAAAAAGCAGTACCAGTGCCATTAAACAACCACAAGGCACGAGTTGCTTTTATTGTACAACTTACCAATTCCGAAAGATTGAAGACATTTCTCAGTTTTATTTGAGTTCTTTCGTTTTACGACTTATCAACTCTTAACTTTCTACTATTTAGGTTACCTTTCACGAAGACCATAATCCACTCGTAAAAAGCGTTAATGGAACGGGAATGATTGGCAGATGAAAGATGAGGACCACTATGAGATTACTTACATTGATTAATGTCATGAACTGCATTTGATTGCTTATAAAGAGATCCAAATTTATTGACATTTGATTTGAAGGCGGTTTATCTGTAAACAGCAGGGACGCACTCCAGTGGTAATGTGTTCGAGTGAGGTAAACCCCTTACAAAGAAGCGCTCTCCATAGAAATTCGACGCTAAATATATGTAGTAGAAAAAGGAAGAATTTGCGTTGTGGTAGCGAGTTATTCTAAGGAGCAACGAGAAACTGATGATCAGTCAAGCACCTTTCATAGAAATAACTCTGTAGTAAAAAGGAAACGTCTCTTCTGTGAATAAGGAGTTGTAGCTCCACTAGATTTCGAAGTCGATTTTGTAATCTGGCAAAGCAGGAAACAGTGATCAGTGTATCGCCGCCTCTCTCCAGATGTGAAAACAGTAATTAATTTTGTGACGTATCTGACCCTTACATAGGAAGAGGATTGCATCTGGGGTTAAGTGCTTTCTGGAGCGGTAAAAATAATCCAACTATCTTTCAGCGACCTTAGTAACGAATTGAATATGAGCCTTGCATTTTCAATCTGGTGTGAAGGTCAGTCTTTAGAACTTATTAAAATGAGGGGATTCTTCGAGTGGGTCATTCATTTTGATCAGAGCCAACCGGGGATCCGAGTGTTTTGTAGTGAAAGGATTGTATTAAAAGTAGCAACTTTTTTTTTTTTAATGAAACTTATTTGAAATGATTCTTGACGGAAGGGGAGCACTAACCTCAACATGCTATTTTATCCTAGGTTTTCCCAATTGTCTTTTTATGCGAACGAGTTGTCATTTACCAAGGAAAAACGCCACTTGAGGATAAGGAATAATGAGATAGTCAACTGAATGAGGGGATTGGAAACGATGGGTGGACTGCATTGGAAGGATTTTATTTAAAAAAATGTTTAGATAAGAACACGTAGTATTTTCTTTTTCACAGAAAGCAAGATTTTTGAAAAAGAAACACAAGTTATGGAAGTTCAACATGTGTTTATGTACATAGAGTAAAAGTGGTAAATTATTTGTAGTGGTGGTAGTTAAATGAGTTTTTACTATAATTGTTTTATAGAAAAAAAAACTAGAAATTAAAGCTTAGTAAAATACATTCTATGGAAATAGAGATAGGGAAGAACATTTTTAAGTAGTAGTAGTAGTAGTAGTAGTAGTCAGGGGGGGAAAGAGTTCGGTAAGTCGTATTTATGGCACCATAATTATCATCATTATTCAGTCGTATTAGTGTCAGCAATGTGCATGGGACTTTCTGAAACCTGTATTTTTACCGAACTTTCTTGGAGATTGCTATAAAAATCTCTCTATACTAAATATTTTCGTTTATTTCAAATCTAATATGCAACTTACCTGATAATTTAAAGCGGTAACATATATCAACAAAACAAAGAAAAAACGCTCTCCAAATCTTGGAGACTCCGCTGTTTGAGATATCATTTAAAGATAAAATTTGGATTCATCAACGTCAGATGAGACACAAATGATATCAATTTAAGAAACTTTCGAAAAGTCTATGGTCCGATTTAGTTCTAAATATTCGTGCATTTGTTAAATTATCACTAGTATAGATTGTTACACGTGTGAATGAGTACGGTCACAAAGATTTCATAGTGTAGTATAGACTTATCTGACACTGGAGTCATAATCGACAAGTTAGGTAAGAATTACGGGGGATTAATGAGAGCGATGGGAAAAGAGTAGCCCACGGATATAACGTCACGTGAGAACAGAGCGAGAATTTCGTGGCGAACAGTCACTGGAAAAATGTCTCCAAACTAAAATCTGAAAATCATATGCGGCGATCAGCGCCGAACTGCCCGCCTGTATACGAGTCTATCTATAATCAAGTTAGAAATATAACGGACTCTCATCCATAATAATGTGTACATTGTGCATTTTAACTCGTTTAACATAAATCACCATTCTGAATCTTTATTTTGGTTTAACTCTTTCTATAACGCAATGGAGAGCTTATGCGCACAACGAAATTATTCGAACGCGCGTCCTACCCACATAGGAGAACACGGACTGAGAAAGAAAGAAATGGCAAAGAATGAAATAGCCACAGCCGAGAGAGAAAGTAAAGATGAAGAAACTAGAGAGAATAGTACCAAGAAATAACACCCGCATATTTCGACATTGACGTAACGGAAAAGCGAGGAACTACTAGATGACGCATATTTGATGACAGGGAAGGAAAAATAAAAACAAAGAAGAAAAGTAAAGAAAGAGACAATCACATTCGTATCTATATCACTACAGCTTTGATAAAGCACGACTACAACACATTAGTCAGTCTAATTCGATTCGAGGCAGCTTAAAGAAAAAAAATGATAAATATTTTGCATGGCGTACATTACACATACAATTCATTTCATCTACCTTTCCATCTATTACAAAAATGTCTACCCTGACATTTCAACAACCAGGATTTTCAGTCCATGGCTATGTAAAAGAAAAAACGACTTTCGCATCGGAACAAGTACGCTCTGGTGATCAAACTCCAACTGTCGACTCTAAACTTCCCAACCTCTGACCTCAGTTCTGTTACATCATCATTCAAAAGCACACGTATCCCTTATGTGTAACCTTTCCACGTCTGCCTGCCCATGGTTATTTTGTTTATATTTAACCTAGTTAATTTATATAAACATATCAGCTAAAATCCATTGTTACACTTAATCCTGTAAACAATAAATAACTCCCAATAAAACTATTTTAAGAATATCATAGATAAATAGATAGGCAGATAGTTCGATAATAACTAATTAATTTTTACAATATTAATTACCCAACATTATAATTTATAATTTAAAGGTAGAAACTCATCTGAAAAGACTCTTTAAATCTGATAATTCTTTGATTTGGGAAAATATTTAAACTTTCAGGGTAATATATTCGAAATTAATTGAGTTGATTAAAACGATATCTAATATATCGACATGTGTAACTTTGTATATATATATATATATATATATATATATATATATATACATATATATATATATGTATATATAGAGAGAGAGAAAGAGAGAGAGAGAGATTGTTTATTTGTTTTTTGCGATACGTTTTGAATGAATTCAATTATTTATTCGAAAGTGCATTTTTACCTAAATCCAAGTTGGAAATAACTTTCTTTTTTACCAATTTGGTATCCCCAACTGGGGAGCGGCATATATATTGTTTTTGATGAGTCGTACACGACGAAACACGTGTCAGTGGATAATTATATTTTAAAAACAATTCATTTATATATATATATATATATATATATATATATATATATATATATATATATATATATATATATATATACAGTATCGGCCATAATATAAGGAACGGAAAAAAAAATTACAATTATTCATGTATATTTAAAAATATTAGTGCATGGATTTTTCTGAAATACTCAGAATAAACAAATAGAACCAATGTGCATAAACTAGTACAAAAAAAAAGAATTACGATTCAATATTGAGAAATATTTTAGTTTAAAATTATATCTGTGGATTTATCCTGGCCAAAAGTTAAAGAATGAAATAGAAAATTTATTTTTAAGAGACTAAACTTTACATAAAAATAGCTAGTTTTTAATATTGGAACTGCTGATAAGCACAACAAAGAAAAATGGCGTCACCGACCCGCAAAACTCTGTCTCTCCAAGAAAAACAATTAATTTTAGACAATTACAAAGAAAAGAAATCAATTTCAACAATTTCTAATATCGTTTGAAGATCAAAAAGTGTTGTTCATCGTGTGATAGCTCGATATAAGAATAAAAATACTTTGGAAGCATCCCCTAAAACCGGCAGACCCCCTAAAACGTCTCAAAGAGATAGGATTGTGGTAAGGCAGCTCTTAGTGACCGATTCAAATCCGCAACATCAATTTCTCGTGATTTTAATGAACAGACTGAGAAAAATATATCTAGAAAAACTGTTCCCCGACGGTTAGCAGCTGTCGGATTGCATGCCAGGGTGCTAGTATCTAAACCCTTGATCTCCAAGAAGAACAAAAATAGCCGTTTGAAGTTTGCCCATGAGCATGTCGTCTGGACTGATGAACAATGGGCTAAGGTTCACTTCAGCGATAAATCCAAGTTCAATTTGTTTGGATCTGATGGAAAGATGCATGTACGGCGTAAAGCAGGTGAACGATTATCCTCCAAATGTGTTAAAAAGACACTTAAATTCGGAGGGGGAAGTGTAATGGTGTGGGGTATGATATCCTCGGAAGGAGTTGGCCCTCTAGTTCGAATCTATGGTAGGGTTAATGCGGAGACTTATAAGCAGCTCCTTCAACAACATGTCATTGAGAGCTTACGTCTTTCACCTAATCAGCCAAGCATTTTTATGCAAGATAACGCTCCTTGCCATAAAGCTAAAAAAGTGATAAGTTACTTCGAGGAAGAAGAAATAAGAGTAATGGACTGGCCAGCGCAGAGTCCGGATCTGAATCCGATAGAAAATATTTGGAAAATGATTGGAGAAAGAGCACAGACAAGGAATCCCCAAAATCAAAATCATTTGTGGGATTTATTAAAGGAAGAGTGGGAAAAGATAAATCCTGAATTTTGCAAGAAACTAACCCAGTCTTGTGGTCGAAGATGCAGTGAGGTCATAAAGAATAAAGGGATGTTCACTAAATATTGAATGAATTTATTTTTTAAAACATTTGCATTAAAAAAAACATAAATTTTCTATTTCGTTACTTAACTTTTGGCCAGGATAAATTCACAGATATAATTTAAAACTAAAATATTTCTCAATATTGAATCGTAATTTTATTTATTTTTTTATTTTATCTTTTTTTTTTTTTTTTGGTACTAGTTTATACACATTGGTTCTATTTGTTTATTCTGAGTATTTCAGAAAAATCCATGCACTAATTTTTAAAATATACATGAATAATTGTAATTTTTTCCGTTGCTTATATTATGGCCGATACTATATATATATATATATATATATATATATATATATATATATATATATATATATATATATATATATATATATACCATAATAAAGATTATTCGAGTAACAGCTTTGGACGCTTGGCTTCGACGGACTGGCTCTTATGGAAGAAATAAGTGTTTGTTCGTCAACTGCCTCCTGTAGACTTCTATCACTATATAGCCGAACCGACGTCAACCGAGGTGAGGAAATTGGGAAAAAGATGAATGACTGCTTGCGACAATGTCCCGTGGGCTTTGTCGCAAAGCGTTGAAAACGTCATCTAAAATGGTAGATTACAAAAAAAAAAAAGAGAGAACCGCTTAGATCCCAGAGCGTTGAAGTTTATATAGGTTCGATCACGTGATCCCTACGAGAGCAATGATTGGATTACCTTTTGACGAATTCACGCGACCCTTAAAGATACAAGCAAGAAAGATAACTACGTGAGCGTCCTATAAAGTTTCATACTTCGTCACATAGAATAATCTTCAAAATATGGCACTGGTGAACGTATCGATCCAGATCGAAGATGGGATTAAATACTATCTCTGAATAAACATGCATTGTTGTATCTGTTATTCAGAACACGGTGTAGGTCATCTTGACACATTATTCTGTAAATATATTTACTGTCTCTCTTCCTCTTATGTTCATTAATGTGTCCATGGAAGCTTTTATGTTCCACAGACTTAGCGAATAGTTAATCTTTTCAGAAGGAAGGAATATGATAATTATCTTCTGAGCTTAGCGAATTCAATCAATCATGGCGGCGTTTTACTGACCGGCATGAATAATGTGAGGCAATAAAGTAAATCAAAATAAAATGAAGTCTGTGTTGAACAAAATGGAGGAACATAGATTAAAAGTGTTAAAGGTCTGTTGAAAGTACATTCAACACAGAGATGTAAGGATTGATGCAGGTATCCATTTCCATCGTTGACTTTGTACTTTATGGACCATTAAATATTTAAATCTAACTTTGGTGAATACTCGCTAATAGAAACCATTCGTCCATTTCGTATTATTGCCACATCTGGGCTGGTGCATCAACTATTATTCCTCTCTCTTCAACAGAATTCAAAAAAGAGTCTATAATATGTTTCACACTGTCTACCAAACTGCGGCCCATTTTCCATCCCTACAATATAGCATTCCTGTCCTTATTTTACAAATACATTCACGGAATGTGCTTCGATTAATTTACTTCACTTGTATTCTCTCAACGTAAATACTCCCGATAAAACCAAGTAGATGCAAAATCTTACAACTTTACTATAGATGTACTAAAATGCCGGAAATCTTTCTACTCTAATAGCTTCTCTCCTCGAACTGCTTTCCTTTAAAATTTCATCCATTCTACATGTTGCACTGACTGTAATAACGTGCAGAATGCAAAATTTTTCATTTAAATTAATTTAATCCCAACTCCAGACATGATTCTCTCATAAAACTGACTCCTAATAATAGTAGTTCCTTACGCCTCAGTAGCTATATGCCTCATTTGGGGCGCATAAAAAGTAACAAAATAAATTTAGAATGAAAAACAAACTAAATCATGTCTGGAATAATCAACAGAATACCTAATTGCAATATAAGCGACACGTGTAGCATTTTGAAATACATATGCATAAAGATATATACGATTTAAGAATCTGAATGCCTATTAGAGACTATCTTCAAGTGTCTAAGGTCTCTCTGTACAGAGGTTTGTCAGGACATTGTGGCAGGAGGATACTTCCCCTTACACGTAAACTCTGACCAAATATTCAAATATTAAAACCCAAATATGATCCCCTCTGTATGGCTAAATCACACTGAATTATACGACAAATGGTGCAATTTTTCCGAATGGTATTGCTAGTAGCAACATTAAGCTAACTACTCGATCAGACGATGAATTCTAGTCAAAGAATTTAGTAAGGTTAAAAAACAAGATGTGCAATAATATAATTAACGGGTCAATTGGGAAGAAGAAAATTAACGTTTGAAAGGTAAAATAATACTTTGATGGTAAACTTCGAAAATTTTATATAGACATCAAGTGTCAACCCAAGGAAGGGTCATCTAGATACACGAGAACTTACATGAAAATAAAGAAAATAGATAATATGGAGATGGGTTAATTTATCAATCCTATTAGTGACAAAACGTAATATATTTAAACAGATTAAATAACTAAACATTATTTATTTTGTCTGATTATCTAACTGAACATAATTTATTTTTATCTGCAAATCTAGAATTATTAATATGAAATTCATCCATTAAATATAACAATGTTTAATCTGTGTTATTATAAGGATTAAACAATTAGAAAATTTAAGTCCATTCAAGCATTATACATTTTAGTACAATTTTTGTGTTTGTTTGAATTCAGTTTATGAATACTTAGATCAAATGACGTCACCGAATAACAATAAGCTATGTTTATTTCAAGTTGAGACCGGTGCCGATTTTTTATTGCTGTAACAGGTGAAAATGTTTTTTCACACAAATATGGTGTTGGAAATTGAATCAAAGTTTGTATTGCTTTCTTACATGGTGATAGGTATTCATTTTTAGGAGTCAGAAATGAGGTTTTGAAATGTAATCGTCGCACAAGAGATCGATGAAGCTATATTTATACCACTATCAGCCGGTCACTGAGGTGTGACCGACAGACGTATTATAGTAAATGTCTTAAAGCGGTCTCTGGAAGATATGAAGATGGGCCAGTCATTAGGGTCTGTGTAGCAAGAAGAAAATCATACCTGAGATGTTGGATCTGGGTGTGGCTCCTTTCTTCTCTCAAGATGATCTCTTCTCCCTGGTGGCCTTCTGGTGAGAATCTTCATCTCTTTGTCCTCAGGGCCGCCTTTCGACAAGACATGCATGGAGACATTTATGAAGGCATTCATGGCAGACACAAGAAAAACGACACGCGACACAATTGTAATATACATAAGGTATAACTAACTATTTTATTTTACAAAATATATATTACAATACATATTACAATTAATTTTTACAATTAAAACTGAACAATAGGCTTTTCAAAGCTAACTAACCTACCCTAACTAGTGTTGAGGGAGGGGGTGCCCCCCCTTCATTTACGGAGAGACAGAATATGTGTCCTCACATCATGGTGGTCGTGCAGGAAATAGACAGAAAGATAGCAAGGGAATTATGGGAAGGGATTTCTTTGTATCTCTACGCTCATGGTCAAATAACCACCCGGTCATGCTGCGGAGTTTGTTAGAAACAGTGGCACAAAGAAATAGTGCCACATATTTGATTCATCTTTAATTTTTTTATAAAACTTCAAATAATGTCTCTATTATTTCTGTAAACTATCGAAATGATTTGCATGGACCATCACTTGCCCACGGACCACCAGTGGCCTATGGATCATTTATTGGCGACTTCTGATAAGGGATAAGGGACTCGAAGGCAAAACCACTGGAGCCATCTTGATATAGTCCATTCAGGTTAATTATTAAACTTTTATATCTACCTGTCCTTAGTACTATTATTTTTTTCCATAGCAGAAGACAGTCCCAGCACAACCAAAGATTGTGCATAGTCAATATTGGCCAGGAAGTAAATAAATAAGTTTCGCGCTAATTTGTTAAAATACCCAAGAATATGAAATGTTGAATAAGGCACTCGGATGTTGAATGTTATCCTTTTTACGCAAGTCGTCGTAGTATTGTTGTCATGTATTTGTGAAAAACTTCTTGGAGTCTGAAGAAGATTGTAGCATCAGATCTAGAAATAGTTAAGAACGGTAAAATTATAGAAAGGACGAGAGAAAATCGAAAAGCAAACAGATAGCCACGACCAAGGGCACCGAGGCAAGAGGATAGAAGTTGCTACGGGTCCTTCTTGGCAGAACAAGCGATAAATAAGAAATACCTAGCATAAAAAAATTTCTTCGTTTCTTTTTTTCTCTTTCCCTTTCTACACTACTCTAACCACGTCTGTCGACCTGTTCCATAAATCACGAAACTTTCATAATGAAAAGTCTCCAGAAAAAAGACACGATTAAACCCAACCCAGAACTCCAACTTCCAACGTAGACGCTCACTACCATGTCGCTTTCTCCAACATCAGGAGTCTACGTTCCAACCTTCCAGAGGTTGAAATCCAATTACAGGAGACTAAACCAGACCTATTATTCCTAAGTGAAATTGGCATTGGACTGATTATTCTCTAGATGACTTCGTAATTAAAGGTACTCTAACTTAACAGCCAAATATGACCCCCAAGATAACCATGGGCATGGAATTAGTGCCTACATTAAAGATGGCTTTCTATATGGTAGGTTCATCGCCAGAGAAGGCTGTAAATTGTCCTATATGTTCTTCTGGGTTACACTTGCTCACACCACTATGTTTATATTTGCCCTCTATCACATCCACAACAGCGGAGTTATTATCTTTAAAAGCATATCTGAGAAAAATTGACCAGATCCTGTTCGCTCATCCTTCGGCTAACATTAACGTATGTGGAGACTTAAGTGTTAACAATGTGGAATGGTTAACGCACTCAAGACAAATGATGAAGGTAGGTTCTGTTACGATTTTTCCATTGCTTATGACCTCACTCAAATTGTTTACGAACTCACCCGTGTGTTTGATACTGCCGATCAGTATGCAAGTCTCCTAGACCCTTTTCTCACAACTTGTCCTGAGCTATGTTCATATTCCGCTCTGTCTCCAGTGGGATCTTCCAACCACTCGGTTGTATCAGTTAAGATAAAAACGAAATGTAATACGTTCTCAGACGTATCCCTCTATTGTACAATATATCTATACTCTATGGCTGACTGGGATAGCTTCCGGACATTTATATCAGATCTACCTCTGCGTTCTATATTTTAAAAGAACGTGTCCTCTATAGTATCAGACCTGACGAAATGGTTAATTTTTATAGACCGTTTCATACCCTCAAAAAATTTCCAGCAAAAACCTAATAGCCAGCCGTATTTCTCTCCAGAATTTGCTGCTGCCTTTGCGCACAGAAATCACTTTTTCCATTGCGTCCAACGTAATAGATGTACTGAGACTAAACCTGCTATCAGAACTGTCACTAATCATTTTACAGTGATAAAACAACCACTTTACAGTGATAAAAAACGCGAGAGAGTTGTATACTCAGTTCGTTAAGAACAAAGTAGCTGAGCAGCGGCTTTGTCTCCACCAGTTTTGGCAAATAGCAAACAGGGTTCTGAACAAAAACGTGTGCTCTAGCCCAACCATCATAAATGCACCTGATCTAATCTCGTCAGCATCAGACAAGGCCAAACTCCTTGCCAAGAACTTTGCAACTAATTCTACCCCATGCGACCAAGGCCGTCAACCCTCCCCCCGCATTTCCTCCTGTATCAGAAAACACGCTATGTGGCATACAAATATCTGCGCGTGATGTTGCCAAGCTAATCCAAAAAATCTTGATTCCAGTAAAGCACTGGCCCTGACGGCATTCCAATTATAGTGCTCCAAAAGCTTAAACCAGAACTTGCTCCCATACTTGCAAAGCTGTTTAAGCGTTGTCTTAAGTAGAATTGCTATCCAACACACTGGAAAACCTCATCAGCATGCCCTGTATTTAAGAATTCAGGTTATCGGTCATCTCCCTCTCAGTACAGACCAATAAGTCTCCTGTGCATCATGAGTAAGTTACTGGAATTTGTGTTAAATAAGAAAGTAGTCAATCCCCTCAGCAAAAATAACTTCCTCGGTTATATGCAATATGGTTTCCGTTCTGTTAGATTTACAGCAGATGTACTAACGGTTATATTTCAATTAATGTCTTCCTAATTATTAAATCACTTTTCTCTGATAGGTTCACATGAGTAGCTATTGATGAGCAGAAATCAGAAGCTCACAGTATTACTGCTGAAGTTCCTCAAGGGTCCATCCTGGGCCTAACTCTCTTCCTGATCTACATTAATGAACTTCCAAATCACGTCCTTACATCATTCGTAGACATTTATGCTGACACTATAATCTATGGCAATACATCAAAGGCTGTAAATGACCAAGTTCTCTCTGATTCTCTCTCCTCTGATCTTGAGCACGTGGTAGAATGGGGAAAGAAGTGGCTGGTTAATTTTAATGCATCTAAAACCAAGATGCTTACATAAATGCTCTGATTCCCGTCTGGCATCAAGCGAAATGAATGACCCTTGTCTTAGAGCCAGGTACGTCCAAGAATGGAGTACTGTGGCCACATCTGGGCAGGAGCTGTTAGAAAGACCTTATCCTGCTTTGACATCGTTAAAAATAGACTTCGTAGCCTAATGGGGAATACCCTTATCTTTTCCCCGCAACCTATTTCTCACTGAAGAGATGTTGCGAGCCTGTCTCTGACATGAAAAGCAAATGTTCGTCAGAGCTCTAATTTAGGTCCCCTCGCCAAACTTTCACGAAAAATACTCGTCTATCTGAAACCACTATTAATAATTTCACCCACTCTTTATCTATACCTAAATCTAAATGTAGATTTCATGAACAAATCTTCTTTCTTAGAACTGCACGCCTGTGGAACTCTCTTCCATTTGCTTGCTTTCCAGCTGACTACAATTTGGTCGTCTTCAAGTCCAACATAAACAAGTTCTTGATAAGCCGTCCCTTTAAGTAAACTAATTTGCTAAATTTCCACTATTAACGATTTCTACTATATTGTCCCACTGAAGAGATATACTGTACACATATAGGCATAGATTTGCATCAGTAGAGAGATATCTACTAGAGCGGTAGAACGATCCCACCATTTTTCCAGCGACCTTAGCAACGAATTTAAAGTACGTGTTCCATTTCAGATCAGGAGTAAAGGTCAAGCCCAGAAGCTTATCAAAACATGGAGCCTCCCTAAGGGGTCTCCGGGCCTTGATAAGTGATGGCTCCTATGTAAAAAAGACAGTCGTTCGTAGTGGAAATGTCGTACACACGACAGCAAGACAATTTGACGTCGTTAATTATATGTTAAATGCTTCAGAGTTTTGATAAGGTAATATAGTCAGATTAAGCTATTAACAAATGCTTTTAACTCTAGAAAAAACGCTGAACGCTAAAAACATCAATGCTGCAGTTTTACAAGTTAAACCATGCAAACAACCAATTCTTATTATTAAATAATAAATAAATCCTCGATATATATATTGATGAAGCGTCTTTTAAATTCATGTATGTCATAAATTTAATGCACTCTCTAAAATATAAGAAAACATACTCGTCTAGGTATCTGCGCATCGAACAGATAAACACTTTCTAACATATTGCTTCACGCTGCATCACATTTTTTCTCTGTTAAGATATTATCCAAGTTTGTTCATAAAGGGCGGCGCTTCCAATTGTGTGCAATATGTGATACATCATTAATTCTAAGGAATTAATAAAGGCGCACTCGTCCAACAATAAGTATACTTTCTGAAATATCGTTAAAAGATAAAACAACTTTCTCATAGATATGAAAACGCATCCCTACAAGTCAGCCTATTGGTGTGTCACGCTTAATTTTCAAATAACATGTTCGTCGCTAAATGCGCACATTTAATAAAATCAGACGTACCAATTGATAAAATGCTATTTCACATATATGACAGACAGACAAACAGAGCATTTTACAAATGGTATATGGATGCTTCTCATATGGTACCGCTGATGTGTTTGTTGTAAAAATGCTATTTTTAATTTAAACGTGACAAACTTAGTAACAGACTGACAAATTTCTAGTTCGAGTTGACTCGTCCACTATGCAACTTTATCCATTTTTCACTTATTTTGTGTGTAAATGATAAATATGCTATAAAAACAAGCAATAAATGCACAGAGAAATTCATTTGGATGTCTATCATAAAATACTTGTTGCAGTTGGTTTTCTTCTCGCTGGTTTTATTCTATCTGTGCGTTCAAAATTAACCGTAGATCGACGGGCAAAATATCATTTCAAACTGAAGCAAGATCGAATAACAGATTGACAGAGACTCTTAGAGAAATATTCAGACGCCGCTAACTTACTTTCAGATCCTTCTCAACTAATTATTCTATTTATACATTTAACTATTAAAATGCTATTTTAACTTAATCGTGACAGTCCAAAAGACCGGCAGTAGATTTTTTAAAGTTATTTAGACGTCTTGAATATATTGGGTGCGACATATATTTGAGGACAGTGTAGTAGATTAAATAAACCATACTTTGATAAAGATGTACATATTTAAATCAAATTGGCACAAATATTCTTGAGTATGCTTCTTTATCTAATTATTCTATGAATCAACCTTCAATAACTGTTTTTATTTTGGCTTGCAACCGTCCACAATCTGTAATTAACTGTTCTCTATCGGTTAAACAACTAGACTATACCGATCTTAAGTGAAATTATAGTACTATGTAAATGTATATTTGTTTTCTTTTTCAACAAAGAATTAAAATCTAGCGAGTTATGAAGCCAAATGTTGGGGATCATATCATCGTAAAAATTATTTGATAATCCCGAGTTACAATTGCTTTGTGAGAAGGTGTAGAGGCTTTTTGAAAAGATATATAATTTTTCATTGAATATTTTATCTACCTAGGAATTAACAACCATTTTAAGAACATTATTCATTTATAAGATTTTGTGTGGAAATATAAGGTTGTAGTGCATGATTTTCAATGTTCACAGCTTCTAAAATCATCATAGCAGCCAGATATTTAGTGTGTATAACCTCGAGTACCTTAGAAGATAAGTATAGTCACCTTATGGGAAACGTTGCTATCACATACCTGTAGATTCAACTGAACCTTCTATACAAATGACCTGACAATATGTTAACAGATATTGATTTTTTTGTTTGTATGTATTTTAGATCGAAAGTTTTTATTTTAACAGAATGTTTTGAATGACGTCTAGGGGCAAAAGAGTGATTTCAATAAAACGGAAGTCAGCGAAATACGTGACACCGAGAAAATGATAAGTTTGTCACTTCCTGACTATTCTTCCGTCGGCGTCCTCTATTAAGCTTCGTTGGGGCCAGGGTATGCACGACATACTAATGAGCATACGTAGTCGTATATATACATATATATGTGTGTGTGTATTATATACATATATGTATGTATGCGTTTGCATCACGATAAGGTTACAGAAAGCAACATTCATAAATAATCCCAAAACGAAACGAACCAAGATTTGCTATCCGCCAACGCAGGAGGATTTTAATTGGAACAGGTTCAAAGCACTTGAAGCAGCACTACCACTCTCAGATGTAGACATAACATGCAATTTTATTACCTCCACTATTTTAAAAATAGCACTGACCACCTATGTAAAACACAATCCACCAAGACCAAACAAGCTCTTAGCAGATAGCAAACTACTAAGATAAAAAGAGGTATAAGTATTCCAATATAAGACCAAACGTCGTTGGAACAGCTAAAAGATAAACCCTTTACAAACAGGGAGAGGACTGTTACGCTACCTCCTCCTATATTAACGTTTGAAGTACAGTCTCTGACCAAACCTCTAAAAGGATGTAAATATCCAGGAGTAGATGGAATTATGATAGGCATTGTGAAAGATGGAGATTAACCAATAGCGGTGATTCTCACCAGCTGATACCATAAATATCTTAATAAAAGTAAAATACCTAGTAATTGGTAGAATGTGTCAGTTACAAGAGAGTCGACTTCAAAGATATTAACAACTATAGACCAATAAGTTGCTTCTTTCGAATGTATTCTTCGATATCTCCTCAAAAGTATGCAAAATACGCTTGATAGTAATCTACCCAGAGAACAAATTAATTTCCAATTTGGATTAGCCACATTTAAGTTGTAAGCAGACTCCAAGGTAAAGCTAATAAGCACTGTATACTACTTTGTTTTGCCTTTGCTTACTATGGAGTAGTATTTGACTGAAAAATTAAAAGTGGATAAATCTTTACGATGGGGCCACAACAGATTTAAAATTCCAACAGAAGAGCAAAACAATCAATATAGAAAAGTCTTAGACAAGATAAAAACAGTTCACTAAAGCTGATACTATTTTTTAAAATTTTCTTCCTTTGAAGATTGTAACGCTGGGTATGGGACGGCTAAACCAGCTGCCAACATTTCCCTGCTTTTTATTGAAACCAACAGAGAGCTCTTTTTAGTATCATCGCTGTTCCCTTTCCAATTGTCCGGATCTCTTTTGCACTTGGTTCAGTAAATTGACTGGGAAAGAAAGGGTATTAATATAAAGCGTTTATAGGTTATGTATTTAGAGTTTGCCGATGATATCATTATCATAAGCCACACACTTCAATAATTAGAAGAGATTCTTAACGACATTCATACTGCTAACCATATAGTTGGTTTTAAAATGCACACCGGAAAAGCAAGATTCTCTCCCACAAATATACCAGAACACACCAGTCATAGTGGAGGTGATAATTCTAGATAGTTGACAAATGTATTTACTTAGGGAAGATGGTAAGCAATTGTGCTGATATCTGAAATGAAATGGCAAAATTCCACTCCAAAGTAGACAAGATCATGAAAGACAGAAAGCTCACTACGAACATTAAGCGGAAATAATAATAAACACATCATACTTGTTGTGACATGTGAAAAGTCACAAATGGAACGTACTATGCTCGTAATCAATCAACAGAAAAGAAAAAGAAACACTCAGGCAGAAAACTGACATAAACAACATTATCCTAATACAAACGGCTAAACAAAATGACTGGTTCACATTTAGAAATATACACACAACAGGTGAACACTTGGAGCGACAGAATATACCCCTAGGAAATAGAAATGACCAAGATGGGTGTCAAAAACCCGTAAGAGAGATAACCTAAGCAGGAAATTGGTCATATGTGGCTATGCATTGGTACCAATCAAACTTGAAAGAAACCAAGGAGAATTTCCTGGTCTATGAGTAATCTAAATTCTAATAAATACTAATAATGAACAAGATTAATGCAACTGTAGATTTCGCACACTTTGCCTACTTCAAAATAAATGTCTAACCAAAAGTATAGTTTACCAGGCCACAATATTTGAAAAAAAGAAAGAATAGCAAGAAATATTACGTAGGTATTACCTCTTTAGATTTCAAAACCAGATATTATGACTATAAAAGTATAAAAAAAAAAACAGCATTAGCAAACCAATACCGGGAACTCAAAGAAAGTGGACGTTCGCCGATAGTTGAATGGAAAATAGTAAGACAAGCAAGTACATGTGGGGACCTAGACAGTACATGTACATTATGCCTAAATGAAAAAAATTGCTATCCTGTTCTTTAAAGAACCCCAACATCTATTAAACTGTAGAGGAGAAATAGCGAACAACTGTGTGCATAGGATGAACTTTACTCTAGGATAGCGATATAAAATAAATTTGGAAATTGACAATAACAATAGAAAATAAATAAATTAATTTAATAAATAATAAAATAAAATAAACATATATATTCATCATAAGTCGTCTGTCTGTCTGTCTGTCTGTCTCTCGCTCTCTCTCTCTCTCTCTCTCTCTCTATATATATATATATATATATATATGCTAGAGGAAGACCACCGCACCCCTAATCTAAACACTCCAACAGCCGACTGAGAGCGCCCATCCCGCACTCCTTCCCCTTCTCTCTCACATCCCTCTTCTACTTTTCTCCATCAAAATCTAACCCGTACCAGCCTGCTAGCGGTTTGTGTGACCTAGATACACCAAGTCATTCCTCTAAATATGCTAGGACGTTAATAAATTAAACAAATAAATGAATAAAAAGCAGAAAAAAATAAATAATAATAATAAAGACAACAAAATAGACATAGAATATACAAAATTTAAAAAAAACTTACGCTAAAGCAACAAGTTATAAACTAAAAAAAATAAATAAAATATATATTTTTTATAAAAAAAAGGAACAATAAATATGTTAATTACCTAAAGCAGGCCATACATAAACCCCCTCCTTACATTTGCTCCGAGGCTCCACACAGCCATCCAATTTCCGCTCCATCATCTAGCATGCTTTGAATCGATCTCTCACGTCTACCATTTGAAAAGGGATTTTTTTCCGAAATTTGTATGGATATTGTCGCAGACATAACAAGTAAGACATTTGTATTTAATACAACTGAATAAATATATGTATATATAGACATATATGTATGTACTTATTGATTTGTAAATCGCCACTTGTCTTCGTCTTCTTCCAACAACAACGACTATATCTCATTCCTCGCAGTTTGATAGCCTTCTAAATCTATACTACACACCTATCCCACACAATGCTTCAAGAAAACTACATATCAATTATAAATGTATATATATATATATATATATATTACAATAGAAAATGAGAGCATGAAAAGTAATATGATTAAGCTTAAACATGGAAAAGTAAAGGACTAGTTGGTAAAACTGGAAAAGAAAAGGACAAGATATTCTAGTAAAAAATATGATAAATTTATAACTTAAAATATTGCAACGTTAAGAATTGATTATATAATGTTATAAATTGAAATTTTTAAAAATTCTTAATACTGCAATATTTTTAGTTATAAATTCCATTTCAATAAAATCCCTCAATTATCTTCCTTTCATTCTTTCATTCTCCTTTGTTTCACTTGTTACTTCTCTTTTCGCGAGAGCGATGCAACAGTAGAAGCGACGTGGTTGTAATGGAAACCAGTCATAAAAAACCTCGCTCACCTCCTTCCGTTTTTTTTTTTTACGATTTTGAACACCAGTAAATTTATCATAACTTTTTTTTACTGAATGAAAATTGTAATTTTTTCATATTATAGCTGAGAAGGTGATTTATAAACTGTAATAAATGTTTGAAATTTGGTCGAAAAATGAGTGAGCGGTGAAACTTTTAAGCAGTTCTAAATGACTGCTACTTAACAATATATTCAAACACTACCGTGTTTGAATTATATATATATATATTCATTCTCGCGCGCGCTATATCTATTTTCTTTTATTATTTTGATTAATAAACATTCCTAAAAGCTAAACATCGGCGTCCGAGTGTTTTTATACATAGATAATCATGAGCATACTGACAAACTGACAACACATTTTATCTTAAGTAAGCATTATATTAGAAGTGTTCTGATTTTATATAGAAGGCTCTGTCGGTCCGTCAACCTGCTACATTCTAGTAGAAACAGTATTTTGCCATTTTTTGTCTGAGACAGGCTGTGACAACAGCATATTCTTTTCATTGTTTTGACTCTCGAGTATATATCCGACACAGTTAGACACAGTTAATCAACCGAGAACCACATGACTCTATAAAAAACATAAAATATTAACTGATATATACTCGACAGTCAAAACAATGAAAAGAATATGCTGTTGTCACAACCCTAGTCATCAATAAACGATCAGATTGAGTCAAACCGCTGATAAGGGATGATGAAAGTATATAAAATATTAGACGAGTCCAAATAACTCCACAATAATCTTTGTCTCTTCGTCAGTCCGTCACGCTACAGTTTATAATAGCATTTTATGTCGTTTATTATTCGGTCTGTCACTCTTATATTTGGAATATGTTTGCATCGCTGAATGCGCAGATTCAATGAAACCTACGAGAAAAGGGGAAAGAACGTACTATATTAGATACGTCCATATATTTCTATAAAAGTCTGTGTGCGTGTGTGTGTTTGTCTATCAAACATTCGCAATATCATTTAGTCTTAAGTCTGTTTTTCGGTCTGCCACGGTTGCGTTTAAAATAACATTTTCATCGCAAAAATATGCGCCAACAAAACAAATTAATCTACAGACCATTATTCCACAAAACATACGTATATAGAAAAATATATGCAAGGCTTGATATGCTGTAAACCCAACAATCAACCGATCAATGTTTTGTTTCACTCCTAACCACATGTGTCTATGCATTTTATGACATTCCGTAATATCGAATATACTTTTGGGGATTTTATAGTGCATTTAGTTGTTTATATAAATATTCACGTATTCAGTTTTGATTCTGCTTGCCATGTAGGTGAAATAAAAAAAACTTTTAAAATTGAATTAACGGATGAAGAAATATTTACACAACTTTGTAGCGAGACGTGGCATTTCAACGGGAACCTGTTTCCGCGTTTGTTCGTTTTTTTTGTTTTGTTTTTTTTTTAATAAGAAAAATCAAAATGAATTCTTTACAACTTGATAGTGTTAAAAATAAAAGTGTAAAATATATGCTGCAAGGGAAAAACGTCTGTTGCAATACAATTTTATTCAAACGAACAAATGTTGCATATTACTTTGTTGTATGTTTTCGTTAGGTTACGATTTTGATTTCTGTGTCTCTTGATGATATCTGGCGATTCTCGGGATCAGTGCAAAAATATATCCCTTATGTCGTGCTGGGTTCTTTCGATGCATCTTTGATTCACGGAACTCTGTTTACTTTAAATAAAATATAGTCCTTATTTTAACTTTATATATAGATATGTTATTCGAGTACATGGGAAAAGATAGGCATAACTGAGAACGAGTCCGCCTCTTTCTCTACTGTTACAGCGATCACTATCATTAAAACATTAAATTTTATGTATGTGTCATGCAACCCAGAATTTATTTTAGCTGTCATTCTTCATCTTTCTATGTTCATCATCTATTTGATCTACCTTCACTAATTTAATATGTAATGCTATTGTGTCGCTATTTAAAAGTTCAATTTAAACGCATTTAAGCTGCCATCAGAAAGAGATGACTCTGGAACGATAAACCAAATATCTTGTATAAATGATGATATATTCTAAAATAGAGCTCTACATGTTGTTGTGCGTGGCTTTAGAAACACTACAATGACATAAGTAAACCACTATGAATATATCCCCATAAATAGTGTATAATAATTTATTATAAAAAAAATTTTTGTAATAAAATCAAGCCTTTTCCTTGGATACGATTTTACAAAGGAAGCGTTTGAATGTTAAATAGAATGTAGTAAGATCTGTCAATGTTTTTCACTTTTGCGCATTAAATTATTTGTTTTCATAAATTTACACCTTTTGAGTTCAACTTTTTAATCCACTTTATTTTCTAGTCAACCTCAAAAGGCCCTACTCGTATATGTATAAAAATGATAAAAAGAGCTTGCATCGAAAGGACTTCGATTTTCAACTTTCATATTTCTAACCTTTTAATGCTTTCAGATGAGCGATATGTCGCATTAAAATACCAGCACAACTGATGTTTTCCCGTTCAACAACCAGAATTTGAATTCATAGCCGCCAATATGACATGGAGTATAGCATGCATAAAAAAATTAATTTGATTTTAAAACTTTATTAATCCCTAAAATAAAAATTGAACAGCTCGAATACTAATCTACAAGAATATAAATACGTTTATTTCTGAATTTTTAATTCTAACTTCTTACTTAAAACCTAATAAGCTATTTGCTACGTTAAGCAAGCATAGAAATATGTTCCTTATAACATCATCTAACCGATTCCTAATACTAGAACTTCTGTCTTTAACATTAAAAATAATATTTACGGTAACCACCACAAAACAACCTTTAGCAATTAAGAATATGACCGACAAAAAAGGAGAAAAATTCGAAAGTTAAGCAGAGAAGAGAAAACACAAAACCAAACGACATTACTCACAGTGTTGTGTAATTATTTTCAGTTTCTTCTTTCCCCAAGTTTACCGTCTTAGCTTGGTCCGATGTTTCTTCCTTTACGACTGTATTATTCCGTGATTAGTGATTTTTCGTCCCCGCTATAACCTCACCCACGTGACTCTAACAACAGGCTTTTTTATTTGCATATCTTTATGCGGTTGCTCCAAGCATTAGCGGCTCTGTTACAAGTATAAATTATGTAACACACTTTTGACTACAGGCCCAAACATATTACATTTATTTTTATTTTATTTTACTAAAATATCAATTCCCATGCGGTTTAAAACCATGGCGTATTAACGTACGACTTTTTACAAACGACGTTTTGAACTTATTTTTTTAAATTTTATTCATCTGTTTTTACGGTTGTTTCTCAGTTCGTTGCGAGGGTTAACCTGGTTATTGCAGTTAATCATTTTGCACTACAGATTCACGCGTAAAAGCTCTTTATCCCATCACATCCGCGACTCAATGCCAAGTCAGTGTTTGTAAGTAGAATTGGGAGTAATAGTAAAATGAGAATAATCGTCAGATAAGAAAACTAAAAAAAAAGGGCGAATAGAAAAATGCAACTTACTTAATCTTTTAATTTCGCTTGCATTGACATGACTGGATTCATCAGAGATTACATTTTTCTTCTCTCTAGAGTGAGAAGGTGGCTTTTTAATATCACTATGAGTGCAATAAATTAATCAACTTTATACAGAGAGGTATAGCTAATACAGATAAAATAAGTGTAGATAGATACAGATAGCTTGAAAATTCGAATAATTAAAAAATAAAAATAAAAATTCCACTATGGATTTCAAAGCTGGAAACAAAAGGACAACCACCGCCCCATTCATTCCCCGGGCAACACCAGGTGTGCATGATTGTAAATGAAGCAGTATGATGTTTTTTGAAAATGTACTTCTCACGAGTTTACTGTACTTCTACCTTCTTAACGTGAATACCTCCGATAAAACAAACTAGCAGAAAAATCTCACCCCTTCACTGATAAGGTTACCAGATGCCGAAAAACCTTTACTCTTATAGTTTTGTACTATTGGCCGCTTGCCTATGAAATTCTCTCGTTGCACTCTGTTTCCCCGATTGTACCAACATGCAAAAATTTAAATATAATGTGAACAAACATCTTGTTGCACAACATTCCACTTATCGCAGTAACTTATTATGTCTCAGTGGCAAAATATGGTGTTAGGGGTGTATAAACGTATTTAGATAAATAATTCGTATTAATTATCATGTTATGATAATGTATGAAAGTATGTTAGTTTGATTTATACAGTAGTTAACATTGATTTCCTTAGTTTCTTTTTTGAATCGAGGATTCACAGAGGGCACTACGTCAATAGTTAAATACATTCATAGAAGAAGTGGTGCAATGGCAATAGCAATACTCGAACGCTACACGGCGAGTTCATGTGGTTATGCACATCGCGTCAACGCGCTATAGGATCATACTTATAATAGCATATATATCGTGCTCTTTATCGAGTTGACCTACGTTGACGTGTTACTGTTATATTGACCTTCGTGACGTCTGAGTGACAAGCAGAAGAAGAATCAAGACAATACTTCCGTTACGCTTCCGCAACACATCACGCCAGAAGAACGAACGTGTCATTATCATTGCCACCGCCCCTCAAAAAACACATAGCAAACGTATTATTTCGCATTCGTAGCTGCTGATGCTAACAATCACGCTATTATCTGCGAATAACGCTTGGATTATTTCTAACATTTTGATTTCTATAGAATAACTTTTGGTAAAATGGAGAATGAAAAAGAAAAGATTATCAGAAATAACAAAAAACTGAATGTTGAAATAGTAAAAACTAGGGGGTTATAAGGACAACAGGTGATAGAAATATAAAAGCAACAGAGAGGGACTTTTACATGGAAGAAGGATGATAGCTATGCCTGCATATGTATATGTTCTAAAATAATGCGACCTGTTGAGCTAGGAGACGAAGCTAAGATTAAATAATGGTTTGAAAATGAGTTTTGAAAGCCAGTTAAATATGAAAAAAATTAAAGCAAAAAATTAATAAGTTAAAATTTAAACTTATCCCTTTCTCTGTATCTCCCTCTATATATACAGTGCATATCCACATAGTGTATATATATACATATATATATATAGAGAGAGAGAGAGGGAGAGAGAGTGAGAGAGAGAGATATCAAGGCATATATAGAGGGAGAGAAAGAGATAAATAGATCAAGAAATAAAAATTAAGCTTATAAGCCAAAAGCTACTGTAAACTTAAATCGAATATAACTATTAATATTTATATAGTAATCTCAGTCAAATAAATAAGTTCAATAAAACCAAAATAGGAAATAGAGATTATCGAAAAAGTTAAAAACTGTAAATCATAATTTCAAGGATTTTTTGTTTGACAGGATACTCTAAAAAATAAATATTAAGATTTTCTTTAATCTGTGGAGTTTCAAATAATGTATTCTTTTCATCAGAGATATTCAGATATTAGCAAATAAATATTATAGCGAAACTATAAATTTTCTGGTACTGGCATCATATGTGCAAACAGAGGTAGTGTAAAGAGTTTATGAAATGGAGAAAAAAAATTAAAATTTAAAAATAAAATTAAATATTTTTAAATCCAGATGAAAGGATATGCAGTGGTAAGATATTTCCAATGGGGAAATGATCATAAGAAGTAATCGAATGATGACAAATAGACGTAAATTAAAATTAAAACTGTATTTGATGCAAATCTGCAAAAAAATCCCGTTTGAAAGCTGTCGAGGAAGAAAGATTATTTCGAAGCGTTAAAGTTTTTCTTTCAGTTAGAGATAGCGCGACTAGCGTAATGATGCTTCCATCACAAACTTGAGATTTGTAATGACGGAAAGATTGATTCTAAAAATACAATGGAGATTAAAAAGAGCTTGCATCATTGTGATCCAGAGAGATTTTCCGTAAGATAACTGGGTTATGTGTCAATAGGTGTGCATCTGAACAGTTGAATAGAAGTGAGATAGATAGAAGGCGTGATTTCGGAATAGAGAGAAGAGAAGTAATTGAAAAAATATTGGCACTAATTTAGACATCTTAATCTTAATAACAATACTTCTAATACTAATACTACTACTACTAATAATAATAATAATAATAATAATAATAATAATAATAATAATAATAATAATATAATAACAATAATAATAAGAAGAAGAAGGAGAAGAAGAATGTTATTGGTAATAATGAAAATAATAATGATAATAATTGTAATAATATTAAGAAGAAAGAAAGAAGGAAATGGGTAATAATAATAATAATAATAATAATAATAATAATAATAATAATAATAATATGGGACATGGATATACAAACGGATAAACCCATCCAAGTAAGAATGTTACATGATAAGGGCTGTCCCCTTTTCATGTAAGTATAAAAATAGAGAGATTAGTTAAAATGAAAATAAAATGAGAGAAAGCAGAAATCGAACCCTGGATATAAGTTTTAAAGAACAATAGGTTTAAATGGAATATCCAGTAAATTGTTAATTCTGATGAAATAAATAATAAATAAACTATTCATTGTTAAAAGAATGTGGATAATAAAATATGGGTTAAATGAATTAGATATGTAGGTTGAATTCCTTTGTGAAAAGAACAAAGAAAAAATAGGTTATCGGAAAATCAGAATGTTCGGAAACGTGCAAGTCGCGCATGTTGATGGCACGTGAATTGTGCTCACGTGGCCGGACATGCATGGATTTCTCAATATAGGAAGTGATAGTTAGTTAGTTAGTTAGTTAGTTAATTAGTGAGAAACTCAGAGGCAGTTTGAGAACGACAGACGATAGTCTGGAGTTTGGAATTCGAACGTCTAAAAGCGAGACGGTCACTTTGAAACTTAATATGTGAAGCTTTGAATTCTTGATGAGAAAATCACGGCCGGTCGTGAAGAAATAAAACCATCATGTGTTTTTGTAAAATGTCGTCTTGTGTTGTGATTCTACAAAAAGGTAAATTGAATTGTTATTATATGTCTATATGTCTGTGTTATAAAATGTCATGACATACACATCTCATGTCTACACAATGTCTGAACAGTGAACACTATCTCCTCACTCTAAGAGTTTTCATAGCAACACTTCTAAGTAAAGAACATTTTAATATATATGAATCTTCATAACATGAACAAACTCTCTTACAACAACAATCTTACAACAACATAACTCTCTCTCTCTCTCTCTCTCTCTCTCTCTCTCTAAGACTCTCTTTCAATGAAACCCCTATATATAACAAGAAGACTGGATGTCATAATATTTAACAAGAAGGAAAAGTTCTGTCAGATTGTAGATATGTCGTTCCAGCAGATCACAGAGTGAAAATGTAAGAGATTGAAAAGTGGAATAAATACACGGAACAACAGGCCAGAAAGCTCAAAGGGATATGGAGAATGAAGAAAGTAAAGATAACACCACTAATAATGGGAGCGCTAGGAATCATACCGAAAAACATTCAAAAAAGAATAGGAGAAATTGGAATCAGAGGGGTGCCAGAGAAGATACAATGAATTTCAATAATAAAAACTGCAGAAATATTAAGGAAATCCCTTGGATGTGGAGACTAACATCACACATAAACTACACACAAACTCAATACAGAAACGGCTACAGATACAAACACAAAGAAGCATCACATGGCGTCATGAAAACTGAAACTGTATAATTGAAAAATACCGCCTCCTTTTTCCCCTTTCTGAGTGTCACCATAAACGGGTGTCAGACCAAATAATGAGGGTCAAAGAGGATGGAAAGACCGAGGAGAGAAACCACTAGCCAGACCTCCGTTGGATGAGTGCCAAGAGGACTGGGACCTTTGGGGGGGGGGCTTCTTGCCACCCAAATTCCAGTGAAGACCAATTGTCGCCGCTAACGAGAAATCTATGATAAGCGGCTGTTGCGATAACGCAAATTCTTTTGCAAAGGTTATCGAAAAAGCTGGAGAGTACTGGAAATCTGAGGAGACTTGTTTTCACTCAGGTTCCTGGAAACACCACAAGTTGTTCTCAAAAAGCAATCTTTGATGATAGCTTGTGTGACTATTCCTAGTGAGTAAATAATAAAAATAATGAGGAGAGTACTAATAATAATAAAAGTAATATTAATATATAAGCTAAAAGTAATTATAATAATAATGTTAACGGTAGTTATAATATAGATATAATTTTTAAGTGTTAGAATTATATTTAAGCGTCGATATTAAGTCGGACAATACAAGAAATACCACGTCTTTTATAATAACGTGGTATCTTAATGTTCCCTGATTTTGTAGTCAAGAGTTAAATTTTATTCGGCGAACAAGCCAGAACAGATCATTTTTATCGCCACTTTCTCATCGTAATTACTTGGAACGTAGAATTTATTGCTGAAGATCGAAATATTTTTCAACAAAAAAGATAGATCGTTTTAGTCAATTTTTTCTGATCCCCCTGGAAAAAAAGGAACAGAATTACAATTATCACAACATATTAAGAGTTGGTTCTCTCGTTTGCCATATTCAGCGTAAATCAAAACTCCATTTTGTAGATAATCTGTCCACTTTATTTTAATGGGTTACGGTCTGTTCATCGTCATTTGTACGGTACCTGAACGAAAGGAGACCATGGCTGGGACACATTACTCTTGAATAATGATAATCATTACGAATCTCCTGTCTACGACTCGCCGCTTTTATGTACACTTCATTTTTTTTCTTTGTTAAAGGTTTACAGATTTGAGAAGTTCACTTTCTTGAAAATATGACTCAATGTATGTCACCTCAACCAAATGGGTCAGGGTGTGTTGGACTCGGATATTTACATTTTCTTATTTTATTCCCAAGCGAAGTCCTGAACTGATTCCATTAAGCTTTTTCAAAACTGATGAGATCTACCATAATCTTTTAATATTTTATGCTTTTTCTGTCTACGGATAGTTTCTACACTCGACGTTTAACAGGACGTCCAGCACTACAAATAACAGTTTCTAAAATATTTATGGGAACTACAAAATCCAATACTGAAACTTAAGAGCATTTATATGTCGATAATCGACGATTGGCAGGGTCGTGAATATCCACATCGTGAATATCCTGTGCAAGTCTCTTAAACTTGCACAGGAATCATGCCAGCGTTGGAATGAGGCGCTTCAAATTCACATGGAATGCAGATGTTTTATTCGGTAAGATGTAGGCAGTTATGTACTACTTTGAACGAGGCTTAAGACGTTTTTTAAGTTAGCCAATCGTATAAATGCCAACACAAAAGAACGTGTACTAATATTCTCTATTAATTATGCATGTAAGGCACGCATAATCTTTCCGTCTAAACAGATTTAATAAACTTCTAGTCTAACACAATTTCAAGTTTGTAAAATAGTAAAAACTATAATCCCAGTCACCATGTTTTTTTTTATTTTAGTCAAGCAACAAATTTTAGTGTTGTAAAGACCCCTTTCACAAAATAAACGATTCAAGTGACTTTTAAGTCAAAAACAAATCAAGTTACGCTTTTTCTAAAGTCGAACAACATGTCATTTGCAGAAAAGTGAACATTTTTTTTAAGTTTTAGTCTTTGTAATCATAGATTCTATGAAAGGTGGTGTTTTCTGGCGTTTAATTATTTTTATTTTAGCGATTTGTTTTTCGAAAATCTTTAATTGGTTTTAATGTTTTCTGTTATTATTTCTTAAATGTTCTATCAATGCCAGGAATGCCTAGTCCTATCAGTGGAGCCACGGATTTATTGACTGCAATTCCATGCAAAATGGTATCCGTCAACCCCCATCTACCCACCCCAAAAACGGATGCGACCTGTTGGCCGTAAGTGTCGACCCGTAATGACTTACGACGGGATTCTGGTGTCTGGAACATTCTTCCACTTTGGCCTTTACTATGGCTAGAGAGGAGATCAGAGAAGTCCAATCACATCAATCATCTGGTGATGTTATGCTCTAGTACCTATAACTTCATCCTTAACCGTATTATTCGATCCGATTCTTCAAGAAAACAATACATTATTTCTCTTTTTTTATCGAAAATAAATACTAGAAAGCGAGATAAGGGTCAATCACTTGGAGAATAAATATTACCAACGCCAAAGAATGTTTTCAAAGGAGTAATGTTTATTGTGTGTGTGTGTGTGTGTGTGTGTGTGTGTGTGTGTGTGTGTGTGTGTGTGTGTGTGTGGTGTTTTCTAAGAGTGATGCTTCTCTTTCTCTGTAAACTTAGCTTTTGGGATTAATGTTTCCACTTTCACTGAAATCTCCTGCTGGGATCAAATTATTCTAGAGTTAAGATTATCCTACTATTGCATTTGACAATAAATCCTCAATATATGATTGATAAACGGTAAAATGAGTCAAACCAAACTAATGATATATATGTCTGTCGTTTTTTTGTTTTTGTTTTGTTTTTCGTTTTTTTGTTTTTTGTTTTTTTTTAACATTTTCACCCCAAACAAGGCAGATTGCCACTTTGGCGTAGGGGGCTACTATCAGGGGCAACAACTACTGGGGTACTATGTTGGGATTTGGGCAGCAAGATGTCGGTTCACGTTACACTTGAATTTCTGCATGTCAGTACAGTTGGGGAAGCAGTGGCCTGGAATGGAATTCCAGAGTTTAGCGGTTCTGGGGAATAAACTACTGGAGTAGAAAGATCTTTTAGATCTAGGGATCTCTACTATGTGGGGGTGGGATTTAGCTGGCTGTCATGT
This sequence comes from Euprymna scolopes, assembly GCF_053919585.1. Classification (NCBI taxonomy): domain Eukaryota; kingdom Metazoa; phylum Mollusca; class Cephalopoda; order Sepiida; family Sepiolidae; genus Euprymna; species Euprymna scolopes. The sequence continues at coordinate 86,477,922 of NC_136511.1, read as the reverse complement.
TTGTCGAGGGTGTCTATGTCGTGGGGGCACAAGTGTCTGCAGTTCGCCAGAGCATTCACCATTAAAATACTTGTAGAACAGGCAGAGGGATGCAACATTTCATCGATGGGACAGAGGCTGAAGCTTAGATGCCAGTTCAGGGCCTATCAGATTGGCGACTCTCTTTTGAACCTTGTCTAGGAGTGAGAGACTAGTAGCAGATGCACCAGCCCAGATGTGACAGCAATACTCCATACATGGGCGAATGGTGGCCTTATAAAGGTACAGGATAATTTCGGGTGTTAGTAGTTTTCTAGCTCGGTAGAGAGAGCCTACCTTCTTCGCAGCGGCCCTGGCAACGCTTTCAATGTAATTGTTCCAACTCATGTTTACTGTGAGCGTTAGGTCAAGCAATTTGAAAAATGTACTCTCAGATAAAGGGTCACTGGCCATTGCTATTGGTGGCAGAGAAGGTTTCTTGTAATTATTGAAGGAAACCAGTTTAGTCTTGGCAGCATTGAATGTGACCATCCATTTTTGTCTCCATTCCACTACAGATTGGAGGTCATCCTCTAGTGTTTTTGCCATTTCTTTACATATAAGTTCATTTGTTTTCCTGTCATGCCTGCTATAGAGTGTGATGTCGTCAGCATACATGCTCATCTCAGAGGCAATTTTGTCGGGGAGGTCATTTATGAATATTAGGAACAATAGAGGTCCAAGGATAGACCCCTGAGGCACTCCCGCATTTATATCAGATTGTTTAGACGTACGACCGTCGAGGACAACCTGGATTTTTCTCTTATCTAAGAAGGATTTAATTATGTTAAGTATTCTACCAGTGATACCGTATGATCTAATTTTCCTGAGGAGACCCTCATGCCATACCCTGTCAAAAGCCTTAGATATATCTAGAGCTCTGCCCTCCCCCGCTTTGTCCAGTGAATGGTATATACGTTCAGAGATTACAGTGAGGATATCTGCTGTGGAACGGGCTTGTCTAAATCCATATTTTTTGTCAGTCAGAAGTTTGGCATCTGTAAGGTGATGAACTAGAGCATGGTTAATTAAGGTCTCAAATATTTTGGCGAAAAGTGGGAGGAGGCTAATGGGGCGATAATTAGCTGGGTTAGTTCTTTCACCAGAATTTTTGAATACTGGTACCACAGAAACAGTTTTCCAACAGTCCGGAAAGCAAGATTCATTAAAACATTTGTTGCAGAGTTTGGAGAGAACTGGAGCTACTTCGGCTGAGCACTTTTTTATAGCACAGCTGGGATGAGATCAGGTCCACATGCTTTTGAAGTGTAAAGGTTTTTTATGATAGCATGCACCTGAGCAGAGGTGATTTTTAGATCGTCTAGCGTGGCGTCTGTCCGCAAAGGAAAGTCAGGCAGGGGTGGTTGGAAGGGTTTTGAGGCAAACCGACTGGCAAGCATATTAGCTTTGTGGTTGCTGAGCAAACAACCCCGTGATTGTTGGTTAGTGGGGGAATTGTTGATTGCCCATTATTTACTACACTGTTGTAGATTTTCCAGAAGTCACGCGTTCCTAATTGTTGTGCTTCGATGCGTTTTTTAGTGGTTTCAGTAAATTCTCTCTTAGCTGTCGCTATTTCTTTCTTAACGTTACTTCTAGCTTCTATATACTTCTGTCTGTTTGAACTGGACATGTCGGTTTAATCTGTGGTATGCATGCTGCCTTTGAGCAATGGCAGTTGCGCAAGTAGAAGTAAACCATTGGGGAGAGTGGGGCTTGCTATAAAATTTCTTTATGGGAACATGTGCTTCAATTGCCGCTTTGAACCAGTCAGTGGTCTCATTTGCGCACTGTTCAGCAGGAAGAGAAAAAATATTTCCCCATGGGGCATCTCTGATAAGATCTCTGATGGCTTCCCAGTCAGCCTTTTTATTATATCTCGTTGTTTTGAGCACTGGCTCTTCAGTTTTGGGTCTAGATTTTAGGGAGATTTCGACCATTTTCACTGCATGATCAGCATTCTCGAGTGGGCTGCCAGCATTTGTTATACAATCCTCGGGAACTGTGGTCAGAAACAGATCTAGAAGTGATGTGTGTTGTTCTTGCTGGTCAGGGAAACGGGTTCCAAACGTAACCATTTGTGATAGAGAGTGAGATATAGCGAAGCTATGTGTTGTGCTGCCCGTTGCATCTGTGTAAGTAGAGAATCCAAGTCAGTTTTTGTGGTGGACCCAAATCAAGTCAACCAAATCACCAAATACATGTACTTGTGCGCTAATGTCGAGGGAGAGTGCTGTGTCTATGCTGTCAGAGACTTTGTTTATTATGGTGCAGTCCTGGGTCGAGGGGGAGCGGTAGAGAAAATAAAAGTAGCTAATGTTATGTTGTATGTTATGTTGTATGTTTAGTCTAAAGCACATAAAGGCTTGATCGTCCGATTCATGGTTTGTTTCTCTAGTCAAGGGTAGGGTGTTACGAATGTAGATTCCAAGTCCGTGCAGAGCGGGAGATAGCCAGGCATGTTAAAGTAGTTAGAGGGGATGGAGGAGTGTAGGTTAGTCTCACTTAGTGCTAAGATATCCGGGGTGTTTGTTAGGAGAAATGCTTCGATATCATTTAAATTAGTTCTACGCCCACGGATGTTCGTAAATGCAAGCCTCAAGGGAGAAGGCAGGTTGGTTTTGTTTGAGTCTGGGCCTGGTTTTAGCGTAATTTTTTATTGTACTGTCATTTTTTAGAGTTTTAGTTTAGGTAAGGGATGCTGAACAAGTGCTTATGCAGAATACCAGACATGCAACAACAGATCATCAGTTGTCCTGCCATCTACTAGGATTGTGGCCTCGGGATAGCCCACCGGGGATGAGTGCAGGGTCCCTTTCCATGCGCGACATGGCACTACAAACAACCCGATATTATACAACTGTTGATGGAGCAGCCGCTCTAAGCGCTACCAAAGAGTTAGGGACTTGTACTTTCACACGGGAACAGCAGCCAGGAACTGTCTATCCGGTACCCTCAACCCATCAGACGATGGTCAACCCAATCTACTTGTACTGGCATTATGGCATTCAAGTGCTCCCAAGTGCCCAGTTTTAGGGGATGGGATGTGTCGGGAGTAGGGGAAAACGGCGTTCATTGCCCTAGTCAGAAAACAAAATCGACCACTGAAGGTCTGTCGACTCCCTGTTATTCGACCTCTACACCTAGCTAATGGGCAAAGAAGGAGTATGGAAGCCGGGCGATAGACAGTGCCTATCTACTCCTTAAGCAGTTTAGGTTTGCAGACCGGTAATTTGTTTGAGTCATCAGTTCTAGGAAGGTTGTCATCCAAGACTGGAGATGCCTTCCTCCCCTTAGATTTAGCTTCAGAGTTTTCCTTCTCCTAGACGGATGGCCTGGGAAGATCTACGGGTCTATGAGCACCGAGAGGGTTTTCCCCGCGCCTGGGTCCTAATCCAGGTATTTTGTGACTCCGCGTTGGTGGTTAATGTTAACGGGTTAGTTTAAAAGGATTATATATCAACTGAAAAATTATACTCCTCAAAGTGATTACAGGGCATTGCTATTTCATTGTTTGTTACTGGAGGAGGGACTGAGTAAGGGTTCATGCAGTGGAAACAGCTATATTTGCAAACAGGTCTGTTGGAAGGAGTTAACATGGTTTGTTTTTTCCTTTAGGTTAAAAAAATTTCCTTTTATTTTTGTTGGCTTAGGAATAGGATAATACGTTGCAGAATGGTATGGTATTACGAATTAACTAGAAAAAAGTGTACAAGCTCTGGATATTTTAGATAGCAGGAGGGTTAAGTTGTATATTCAATAGACACAAGTAACGTCATTTTTATATGAAGTACATTACAGTACAGGTATAATTGGGAGTAAATTATATGCTATGTCGTATACAGTATGTATAGTACAATAAATAGATATATGGGCATATTTCCAGTAGATGCGAATTGATGGAGATTGTAGGTATTAAGTAGGTTACCATTTCTAATGAAGATATCTTCAGCTTTCGTTTAAAAATCAGGAAGTTGTATTTTGCATTATAGAGTATCGGTTCAGATTTTGTATTTAACATTGATAAGCTAAGGAAGGGACAGCTATTGCTATGTAGTATAGATAGTTGTATATCTAAGTACAGACTTGTTAGTGAGTATCGACCTGGATAAGAATAAACTAATGCATGCCTGAGGGGTAGAAATGTACAGTTTTTAGTGATCATGACTTCCAATCGGTCAGCATGCGAAGGTTAAGGGCTGAAAGCTAAAGACCCCCATCTGAGTCGGGTGTATTGTATGAGTGTTAGTGGCAGCTTGGGGAGTAGAGCAGATTGTTAGTTTTCAGGAGAGGATTAAACTTACAGAATACAGTTAGAATTAATTATAAGAGTTTTTAGTGCCAAGTAACGTTTAGTTTGAGAAGAGAAGAAAAATAATTTTTTTTTAGCTTAGCATGCAAATCAGACATAGGCAGTCGTCTTGGAGGCAAAGTAGATATTGGATATACGTAGCAATCCAGCAAGGGTGTTTGTACCGTAATGGAAAAAAAAAAACTATTAGTATATATATAGCGCGTCGGGATTAATTAAATGCAGTCAGTTTGGTCAAACACAAAGCATTGTGTATCTATTCAGTAATAGTCATAGCGACGTACCTAATGTAACTGTATTTTAGTTTCAAATATAATTGAAAGTAAGACTAATCATATTAGATTAGTTGATTGGCTAGAAAGGAAGCAATCATTTTCAATACATGCAAGCTTATAGTAATAGTATATATTAAGTATATTACTTAAATAAAGTCCTAATTCATCTACTGTAATAGAGATTAATTCCCGGCTTTTTTGTTTTTTTATCGCTAGTTTGAGCAGTGTTTTGCCTGTTCGAATAGTCGGGAAGGGGTGCCGAACCTCATCTTAAAAGTTTTGCAAGACACGAAAAGTAGAAGCAGATAAATAAATATACATAAATAAAACAAAACAAATTCAAACATGGCAACATGAAATACATTTGTTAGGAGTTAAGATGAAATTTAAAATTAGCACTTAACGTCTGTTTGACATTGGTTCAGCGTCCGTTTTTTTGGGGGGGGGGCAGACTGGAATATCTAGTATTTTAGTAGCTTGGCCATCGATATTTTCTAAGAGTAAAGTATTTTAGGAAGATAAATAATTAGCTTGCCTATAGAATAACATTTGACAATTTTATTTGGCATGAAATAACTTGTACATAGTTGAAATGCTGTAAAGATAACCAATTACATTTATGACTTTTTTAGGGGAATATTGGTTATTCGTAATATTTGGATTCGCCAGACTTCTGTTCTCATCTTCAATGTCACTTTCACAACGTTTCGGTCGATGTACACTCCGACCTTCTTCAGGTGTATCTTGTCGAATTCAGAAATGCTTCTGTTTAATTCGAGAATTTGGACGGAATTTCGAACAGAAACCTTTATTTACTTCACGGAAGTAGCATGCTTTCGTTCCGTCAGACATAACTGGATAATTGGTCCTGAGTAAATCGCAAGTATATTTTTGGTCACCTGCCTCAGACATAATTTGATAAGGGCCCTAAGTAAATCGCAAGTATATTTTTGGTACCCTGCATCAGACATAACTCGATAAGGGTCCTAAGTAAATCGCAAGTATATTTTTGGTCACCTACCTCAGACTGTCGATAATAAAAGATTTGTACAAAATTTTTACAGAATTTTAGCTACTGCTAACATGATTGGCCGTTATTTTACTTTTTTCTTTCTATAAAAGTAAATTTTTCCTTGAATTTTAAAAATTATTTTTATAAATAAATTAAAAAATTTATTTCATTTTTATATTATCTCCTTTAATCTTAAAACCACGACTTTTGTGTAAAAACAAGGTAATAAAACATGTTTACACTTTTTTACTAATGAAATAGAAGTTAATTTTTTCACATAAAAATACCATTTTCATTTTAAGAACAAGCCATAATATTCAGTAAATATAAAACCATTTGTGAGTAAATAAGCAATACTGTCAAAATACATTCTCATAGCTAGTCGGCTACACAAACATTCTTGCTACTAAAATGATTCACCAGGCAAACTGTTAGTCTTACTAATTCCTGCAATAGAATGAAACATCTACGGTAGGTGTATATTTTATACTATATATATATATATATATATATATATATATATATATATATATATATATATATATATATATATATATATATATATATATATATATATTAAATCTCAAGCAAAATGAGGAACCGAAATATATTTTCAAAAAAGCTTGTTAACACCAGATAAATAATATTCCTATTTCAGTCACGTAAATTATTTAGTGACATAAGTTTTGCCATTGCTCCTAAACTTTTTGTTAACTAAAAGCATGTTTCTAAAAGTAATAATGATATTTATACAGGGAAAGAACCGTGCTATGTTTTTTCCTAGTTTTTAAAGTTAAATTCGATTTTTACGATGTTTTTGTTTATTAAACTGTTGGATGAAAGTACAAAATAGTTACAAGTTACCTTTCCTTTATCATGTTAAGAATATTTTTTTAAATTAAAAGCGTTGTTATTTCAGCGCGGTAACTTTACTGCATAAGTACCGAAATAATAAGAACAAGTTGTAGCAATTTATATCGTACACGTGAAATAAAGAAATTAAAACTGTTGGAAAAAAAACATTTATGAAGTTTAGACATACTTTTTTGTTTTTTTATCTGTAGGTAGCACATGTTCATGAAGACGACTACTTTAATTTTCAGGCACATGCTTTTTATGTATGCATCTACGAGATTTCTTTTTTTTTTTAACTAATTCCTACATATAAATCCATGATAATGAAACAACTTATATGGTTTGTGTTGATTAGCATACATTATAAACAAATAAACAAATACACTTTTGATACACTATGGACTCGTGTGAAAATTTTTGCTTAAAACTGAGACATTTTGTTTTACTTTGTTTACATCAAACAGGCATATTTTCCTGAAGCATTTAAAAATAATTCCCATGATAATAAAAAATTCATTTAAATATTTATTTGAAAAATAAATAGTGTAAGAGCCATGTATATTTACGACTTAAACTACATTTCTTCCTCTCTATTTTCCTATGAAGAGCGGAGCTATGTAGTACCGCATCACTATACAAGACACGACCTGAAAGTTTCATTACTTTTTGAAGATATTGACGGTGTGAGTCTAAGAAAATTATCTCTATGCACATCGACATATCGTCTTTATTCAAATATTTTCCCAGTGTGTTTTATTTAAATCAGTCTTTGATCAAAGACTAATTGTTGATGAGCATATAAACAACTTTCGGTTTTCCTTTCTTATATATATATATATATATATATATATATATATATATATATATATATATATATATATATATATATATATATAAAGAGAGAGAGAGTAACAAAAAGAAAGAGTGAGCGTGTGAAAGAGAGAGTTATGTTTTTTCTTTCTTTTCAATATTTCACTTTTTCTTGTCGATGTTTCTTCTTTTTCTTGCCACTTTTTCTTCTGGTTCATTTAAATTCTAGACTACGTATTCTTACGTTTGTCTCAATATATACACATAGACGCATACAACCAAATTCACACACACACGCACACATGCACTAGCACACTAACCCACAGAAGCACTCACGCGAAATTATCCACGCTACATCGAACACTCACTATAAAGAGGCACTGATCCCCATCCACATCTCTTCGGCGCACTCGAGATGGAGAATCCACGCCGTCTCTTCACCAAAGATACCAGTCTTTTGGCATAAGATATAAGTAGAACCGAAATGGAAAAATGCATCTTGCATCTAGTTGTGGAAACAGGCCTCTCTTCACTAATGAGGCCGTGTATATTTCAGACTGGGTGGGTTTGGAAGAAGAGAAAAAGAGGGGAGGCGTGGAACAAGATGGGGGTGCGGGTAAATGGGTAAATGGGAAGGGCTAAATCGATGTATCGATCAGATGGCGGGAGTACAACCTTTGGATAGACTTCAATTTCGGGCGGATGGGAAAGAGTGGTTCGGTGAGCTGCGGAATTGGGGCATATCGACCAGGACAGGCTGCAAAGAGACGGACCCCAAAATAAAACGTATTTACAATAGTATTAACAGTCGATGTTGGTATTCATAGACTCGTGTTCAACGTACACTTATACGACATAGGCAAACACAAGTGTAATGATTATATATATGCACATCTATATATGAAGCAAAGATGTCTGTAAGTTTATATTGTATTGCGGCATCATAGTTAAGCGGTTGCTCTAAGTTTCAAAGTTACTGCACTTTTGAAATCAACATCTTCGATCCGATGTCCTGTTCAATGTAAAAAATGATTATTTTATTTTAAACACATTATTCAAAATTAAAAGTAGCTACAAATAACATTGAAAACTGATGTTCTTTTATTTCGACTTCTCCCTCCTTTTAACCAATCGAATAACTACTTTTTCAGTCACATTATCATACGCATATTGTTTACTTAGAATAGAAAAAATTTGAATGAATAAAAATAAAATCTTAACCTAGTACAGTTTTACTTTAATAAGAAGTTTTATTTTATATTAGGTTTATTTAATAAAATAAAACTATTTTCAATTTTCAAATCCGTAAGCTGAACTCATTAAAGTACGTTAAAAGATAAAATATTTTCGATTAATCGACAACTTTCTGAAAAAAAAACAAGAAACGTTTGCCTTCAGTTCTAATATTTGATGCCATTGTGGTTTCGCATCACACACAAGAAAATTTCTGTTTTTTTATTGTTTTTGTTATTATGTTTATCATTTATTTGCCACACGATATTGATTATAATCATGATAAACGTGATTCATTTGTGTTTACTAAAATTATGAAAAATATGAATAGAGGGTTTTAAATTCAAGAAAAGTTGAGAAGCTTGGTATAAACAGGTACTTCGATTAGACGATATATATGGATGAAGAAGCGGTTACTGGTGGGTATTTGGATTTGTCAGGCCGTGTAAAAATTCCGTCAAAATTAAGTAGAAAATTTCTGCTATAGTTTGGAGTAAAATATGCATCCATTTCTGCACGCATTAGCTATGACTATTGTTATATACTCTTCGTCGTTATCATCTCGTGCTTTTTAATTCTTGGAATTCAAATTTCACCAGACTGCAAGACTGAAGTCTCACTCGCATGGCGGGAACCGTGTCTGGGGGGGGGGAAGACTTGGACGATAATACCAACTAATTGTGTACTTTTTGTCTCTTATTCATTTTTTTTTTTCAAAAATTTGTTTATTAGCTTTTAAGAAAGTTTACATGAAACTATAAGACTATTATTACGGACCGGGGGTATCCGCAAATACAATGAATATGAGAGAGGACTTGAAAAGATTTTAAATAGAATAAGAATGTGTTATCCATTTTATTTAACTAGCAAAAATATATTCTCTTTCCGGTCGCATATTTTTGCTTGGCTAGCCGGATTATATAATTGTGAAAAAACTAGATACAAAGCGTCGTTAAAGCAAAAAATGTTTTAAAATATTAAAATAATTTCCAACGTTATTGATAATTTTTACCTATTCATTTATTCTGTATTATAGTTTATGATTGAATTCATCATTTAAAATTTGACGTAAATAATAAGTCAAATGATAACGTTGAAGCTATAATCATTTTGTTAAGGTAGTTCTTAAGCTTAAGTTATGAGAAAATCCAAATAAGACAGTTGAAACATCAGACTAAATATCTCAAGGTTTCCATTTCCGGTTATGGTATCTGTTTTATTTGTTGGAAATTTATCATTTACTATTGATGCAATATTCTCTGTGTTTTCCTTCTACCTACATCATCGGTCTTTTAAAGACTAAGATCAATAGGCATATCCTGTATTTACAATAATAAGTTTTCGTTATTGTTAGATTCTTACATCAAGTGCCTTCGTGTCTTGTCTCGAGCACTTTTCATAAACATGTCTAAAAGTAGTTAAGTTGTTGGATATTTCGAAATTAGACAAATTACACCATGTATTTATTACGTTTATAAAATTTTACATGAGGGGCAAACGGATCACCTCTCTGTTTATATAAGATTTTTCAAAAAATTTTGGACCCAATAAAATTTGATAAATGGATAAAGTAAAATATATACCTTTCCATGGCTGTCAAGTGCAAACGTGGATTCCATAATATTATTGTTATAAATAATGTCAACGTGAAACGCATTTCCTTTGTATTGGGCCTAAGTGTATGCAATATTTGCCATCTTTAAAAGTAATTCAAATATATTACGTTTAAAAAATGTGGACAGACGGACAAAATCCCATTTAAATAAAAGACACGAAAATATAAAAAAAAGAAGACGAAATTAATAAACGTTATTGAACGTCACATATGCAGGGAACATATGAATGTGATGAATGTGAAACGATGATCTATAAAAATAAACAAAATCTTCGGAGAATACAACTTGCCTTCGTTAGTTCTGGAAATTCTGTTATTTAAATAGATGCACGTGAAATGTGTAGAATTGAATAGATCTTAAATAATGGAACAACATTTTCACATCGAGTAAAAATGTGTGCATGTAAAAACGTACATATGAACATGCATATTATTTCTTTTAAATTTAAAATTAAATTAAAAATTTTGTCAATGATAGAAAAACAGAAATATAATTTCGTCCTGAAAATGTATATAACACGGAAAATAAAATTATATAAGTTGAAAGTTTTTTGAGTTTAGCAGTTGGAGATACAGAAATTCCGAAAATTTTGCTCATTTAGAAACGCCTCTTGATAATTCCAAAACGCTGACAATCTAATTTCAAATCTCCTTCGCTCTTCCACTGAGAGGGAGATGTGTCGCGTAACCAAATTTCCCTACTAATTTAGAACGAGTGGAATAATTCTTAAAGGAGAAATAAAGAGACGATTTTGCTATGTCATGCCCTCATCAGTCAAGTGCCATTTGTACCCACTGTCCAGAAAATGCAGGGTTAATGGCACTTTAATATTATAAATAAGTTTTATTTTAGCAGACATGGTGGAACTATTATATCATAAAATACTGAAAAAATGCATTTTTGTAAATATCCAACACTTTGTGATTTTCGCGTGCGATGGTTTTTCAGAGAAATGAGTGTTTTACAAAGATACCATTTTTTCTGCTCATCTTAAAAGTAGACATTTTCATGATGTATAACAGTTCAAATTCACTTACAAAAGTTTCATCAGGGCATACATGTATTACCCACAATGTGGCTGAAAACAGTTTAAGGTGCGTTAAAATTCATTTAATTTTGTATTCCTTTTCTATTTCTCTCAAAATAAAGGGAATACGTGCTCAATTCTATTTACTTGTATTTAAAAGTTTCGGATATATCTTTTTAGGTTTCACTTGCTTGCATTCTACTTTTACTTATTTTTTAATTCATTTTAATCATTATATTACCTTGTCTATAAGTGTATAATTCACCATATTGTTGTTTGCAATCGCATTCAAATCATTTCCGGTATAAATCCTAAATAATTTCAGTGGTAATCCGATTAAATTACGAAGTCTTATTTTAATTATATCTCATTACTCCATTAAGCATTAGAATAATGTGGAAAAATTACAAAACACATGTAATTCAAACTCTATTTAAACTAGTTATATTGTTTTCCATTGCTACGTAAATAATAGTCATCTGCTTATAACATTATTTCCTATTTTCTAATTTTAAATACCATGTAAGGTTATTTCGTTCTTAATATTTTTACAATCTATGAGTTATGAGGCCTGACGTCATTATACACTATTGAGCAACAAAACATTTTTTATTATATATTATACATACAGTAAATTTCTTGTGCCACTAGAAAAGTTGATAAAAGTGCTCAATTACTGAAGTAATGTGTAATATATTGTTATCAATTAATTATGAAGTTGTCCAACTCATTTAATCAATCTTGAGTTCTCAAGCTTGTTGACGTCTAAGGTTTGAGAGGTTACAGAATAAATCACATGGGATTATCAGACAAATACGTAGTGTGTGTGTGATGGCAATAACAAAATAATTATTTTATTTAGTTCAGGTCGAGTTTTATGAGAATCAATTTCTGAAGACAAAATTAAGCTCAATATTCAGTAGTTAAAACTTTAAGCAATTATTTCCACAAATGTTGATAAAACTTCAAATAAACTGAATTGTAAATTAATCATATTATGTCAATTACAAAGCAAATAAAAGCTTACACATTTCTCAAGAAAAGTTAAGAGCAGAGATGAACGAATATATATATACATATATGCATGTATATATATATATATATATATATATATATATATATATGTTTATTTTGACCACGATATTTTTTAGTTAAAACTTTGACCACGATATTTTTTAGTTAAAACTTATTGGGAATGATATTCCCTTCATCAATGTGAAGATAGATAGATAGATAGATAGATAGATAGATAGATAGATAGATATAATTACCAATAGGTACATGATTTGCTATTATACGACTCCCCATGTTGCTGAAACTCACGAGATTCGAAATCTGGAGTCTAAAGCTCTGCCACTGAACCAATCCCCGTGAGAATATATATTAGATTACATAAATTTAAAAAGCCAATACAATCACATGTTTTTTTAAATGACAAAATCAAAATTCTTACGATCATAGCGTCTTCCTTAGGACCAGTTTGTGTGAGTGTGTGTTTTTATGTGCTTTTCTCCCCCTTTTTGACGTCTGGTTTTCAACGGTAATATTTTCAAATGTTGGCGCACGTGAAATTAATTACTGAGGATTATATATATATATATATATATATATATGTGTGTGTGTGTGTGTGTGTGTGTGTGAGAGAGAGAGAGAGAGAGAGAGAGAGAAAGAGAGAGATAGCATCGATATATTTAATAACAGATCAGCATTCATGATTTTCAACGATTGAAGCTCTGGTGTGCTATCATTTATAAGTGATGAATTTTTAGCATGTCGTCAGATAGATTCATACTAAACACTGGATTGCATAAAACAAAGATTACATCTATCTGATAGACAAAAATAATATTTATCAAATTATGAAACCAGGAATAATCCCTTTTTTTTTCAAAATACTCTCGATCAAACATAATGTTGTAGACTTATCTCCCCTCTCCCCTCTCTTTGTAAATTTGTGTTGGTTTTCGGTGCACATAATTCATAAAACATCTTTTAATGTTCTCCAAGAAATCCTTTTTGGACGAACAGCCAAAATCTACTTTCGAAATGGCAGAAAAGTGATGCGCTATTATTATGACTAGCAATCATATCCTCGCTGCAGTCGAATGCTTTCTAGTCTATACGACATACATATAAATCACATTGACACACCGGTTCTTATTAGATCACTGAAATTCAGCAACGTTAAGCTCGATCAATACAAGGTGAGTGATCTTTTGGAAATCTAAAGCGCCGTATGGAGGAGGACATTTACACCTCCCAGCAAGTTGTATAAAAGCCTAACATGGTCATCTCTCTGACCATGTGACTGTAGGCCGGTTGTAAACTTTCATGAAACATCCTTCTTCCGAGGAAAGCCGATTAACGCGTATCGGGTGAATGCCGCTGGCATTGTATGGCATAAACATATATATATATACTATATTGTTCCTTAAAGTATGAGATTAAAACTAGAAAGATGGCATCATGAACAAATACTAAGCTGTCTCCCTCCCCAACAAAGAAAAAATAATGCCTAAGATTACAATGAATAAGAGGCTAAACTACCCCTTCACCAAAAAGAATGAATTAATTCCAGGGAGGATGATACCCTGATAACAGATACTACACTATTCCCAAAACTTAAAAAGGATGAAGTAATGCTGGGAAAGATAGTATCCCGACAGCAGAACAGATACTTCATTAACTCATTTGTCTCCCTTAAAGAGAGATAAATACTTAGCGGAATGGTATCGAGGTAACATAATAGATACGCTACACTTCCCCCTCACGAATTTATCGTTGAAAAATAGTACATTAGTTTGCTATAGTAAAGTAACTCAATAGTAATAGTGTAGTTTTGGCTTCAGTCAGACAGATGAATACCAAAACTCCATTAGTAATAGATCCGTTCATTCAATCTCTGCATATTCGAGGATGAAACTAATATTTTAATCTAAACTTTTTAAATGAATTAAGTTATATTTCCTTATTTATTTCAGGCGTGGTAGGTTTTACTTGTTATTTGTTTTCATACACCTTTCAGCGCTTGAAAATTGTTCTGTTTTTAGTCACCTTTCTCTTCAGTTGTCCCTATTTATTTATCTCCTACAGTTGTTGGTTTTTCAGCTCCTTCAATAGATATACCCTTGATTTGAAAAAAAATCAAATTATCTAGGATTTCTCTTTCACTGACCGAAGGCAGAAGATATGAAATGTAGTATCAAAACAGATACTACACTTTGCTCACAGACAAAGAGCTAATTGTCGTTCACTCGATTCGGGCAAGGTGTTTATGTTTTACTTCGTCTTTGGGAACTTGCCATGTCAAAAAGATGCCACATGTATATTATTTCCTCGCGGAACGCATTTAGTTTCACATCAGAATTGGGAACTTTTTTATCATTTACGCCCCCCACCACCACCACTACCACCACCTAGAATCTACTTGACCCAGGATGAGAGTTGGTCGTAAATATCAAGTGGAAACATGAAACAAATCAATTAAGAACAGTTAGTTATAGTAAACTGGATCGACAGACGTGAAATTAATGATTGCTCTTAACCAAAATCTCAACCATAAAGCTTAAACTAGCAAGAAATCGAATTAGCTCGCTTTTCGACTTCTTCCTTCCTACTTTTCGCATTATGTAAAATTTGTTTTCGTCATCTCTATTTTCGCTTTTTTCAAAACATGGGGCTACTTCCAAACATTGTCATTTTTAAGTTCATTGTTAACAAATTCTATATGTATATGTATATATGTATTGTCATTTTTAAGTTCATTGTTAACAAATTCTTGCTGAACAGTCCTTTTAAGTAAAAATTTTTTGACCAAATTCAATCATCGTTTGCAATGCTTTAAGTGTGAGTCTCGCCATCCTCTCTATACAAACCATTAGCCAATGTTCTCGATTTGCTTTTGGACTTTGATCAACAGTGACTCCTTGGCACTTCTTTTTAACTTGAAAACTGCTAAAAAGTTTATATTTATATACATATATATATATATATATATATATATATATATTTATACTTCCCTTTGATTGCTTTCTGCTACACTTATTACAAAGGTTTCTGATTCTGAACGTTAACTTTCCAAAATAAATCAATAAAATTATACTTTCATTAATGTGTGTGTGTGTGTGTGTGTGTGCGAGAGAGAGAGCATCAAGACCTTATGATGAGAGATTAAATATAACGAATATTTTTGTTGTACATTGCAATCAAAGCATAGAATATATATATATATATATATATATATATATATATATATATATATATATACTAGTACAATACCAGTCACAAGCCGTGTATAAGCAACACATATAGCATTAGTTTTAAAGGCAGGTTATTAATGCAGTGTAGAGCATACTCTCCCTGTACGGGGCACTTGGGTCAGGTCTAATTTTTTATAGAAAGCTGTCTGTGATGGATGTTCATACCTATCCTTACACTACATATACCCACCCAAATATGTTTCGTGAATGAAAAGATATTCGACTTTGGTTTTCGGCGAAGAGAGAGGACGCTGTGTACTGTACTAACCACCTGTTTTTGATTAATGTAGTTATGACTGTAGAGGTTTTGGTACGGTTTCTGATAAAACAATATGCCCACGCTACCTATTCTTGTTCATGATACATATTTCATAACCCAGAATGATATGTTGAATTGATTAGGATATCTTATTAATTAATTATGTGCTTTTTATTAATGTTCATGCACGCACATCGAGTCTTTTGAAATGTATCAAAATTTGATGTAAAACAATTCTATTTCGCTTGTCTGGTTTTTGTATAAAACTTATTTTTAAATTATTTTGGGTCAGGTGCGAGTATAGGCTGGCACACCCCTAATTAGAAATGTTTACGAAACAAAATACCGTGTCTATGTTACTCATGATGATGCTGAGAATATATATTGCAAAAGTGATATCGATCGCTTCATAAAAATTATATAAAGTAAAAACTTTATATATAAACCTGTTAATGAAATAAAATAATGCAATGTTAACATTACAAAACATAATGTACTGATTGTATATTTTATATATTGCTTATTTCATATTGATTCATTCATTAATATAGGAAATCACTGCGTATATGCACATAATAATGTATATATGTAGATATCTGACTTTACAGATACATAGAAGATGTACATACATACATGTATATATATATATGTATAGATATATACATGTATATGTATATATATACATATATACACATATGCATATATATACATATATACACATATATATGCATATATATGTGTACATATGCATATATACACATATATATGCATATATACGCATATATATGTATGCACATGTATGCATATACGCACATATATACACATATATACATATATATACATGATTATACGTGTATATATATATATATATATATATATATATATATATATATATATAAGAGATATAGAATCAGAGCGAAGTGAAGATAGAAGTACTTATATTGGTTGGCAGATAACACTGTAGAATTTATCGTTTTTATATAAAATTGAGAATCAGACTCAAAATTACATCATAAAATGACTATATGTAAGATGCATTCAACAACAAGCTGTAGAGAAGGTGTCCCCTATAGATGATTAAACGCATCTTAAATAATCTCCAATTCAGATAAGAAAAATGCGATTTTAAACTTACAACTACCACAGCAATGAAAATAATACATACTATACACCACCGAAAATGTCATTTCAACCATAAGAATGTAAAACGAAATAAAATTACATTTTAAACTACACTCCATCGAAAGTACCATTTAAAACTAAATAGACAAATTTACCGGCTGACGGATATAATGTCCATAAAGATTGGACTCAACTGAAATCAGATGTGATTTGCTGATTCTGCGCACGATAGACAAAAGTATATTATTTTCTATGCTTAAGCGTGATATAGCAATGAAAATACAATTTGAAACATCACAAATAAAAGTACGTTGTATTTTAGATTTAAGGGTGATACATTAATTAAATTGCTATTTAACACTTGAACGTAACAGACGGAAGTATATATATATTTTTTTAACTAAAAGCGTGACACCAATTAAAAATTATTTTTGAAAATTAACAATGACAGACGAAATATGTTGAATTATAAAGCTCAACGCAAAAAGTATTTTTCAACTTAAAAAATGACAGAAAATTAGCATGTTATGTTTGTAATTTAAGCGAGGCATACCAATGAAAATGAATATAAGCGTGACAGAAACAAATATGTTATATTTTTATTTAAGCGTGACAAACCGATGAAAATTCTATTTCGAGCTTAAGCGTGACAGAAACAAATGTTCTATTTTATTTAAACGTAACAAACAAATAAAATACTATTTAAAACTTAAGCGTAACAAATGTTATATTTTTATTTTAGCATGATAAACCATTAAAAATACTATTTCAAACTTAAGTATGACAGAAACAACTATGTTATATTTTTATTTTAGCGTAACAAACCATTGAAAATATTATTTCAAACTTAAGTGTGACAGAAAAATATAAGTTATATTAGTAATTAAAGCGTGAGAAACTAATGAAACTGCTATTTCATATTTAAGCATGTCAGAAAAAGCATATCATATTTTTAAATAAGCATTAAACCAAATTACCAAATTATTATATTTTTAATAAAGCGACAAACCAAAATAAAATTAAGCATGACAGACTAACAAAAATTATATTTACAAACTTTATTTTTACAGACTAGCTGACAGACGAACAAGTTAACTTTTAGAATTGTTTGGATGCCTCTAAAATACAAATGCGTTTTTTTTTATCTTTGTGCCAATAGCG
This sequence comes from Euprymna scolopes, assembly GCF_053919585.1. Classification (NCBI taxonomy): domain Eukaryota; kingdom Metazoa; phylum Mollusca; class Cephalopoda; order Sepiida; family Sepiolidae; genus Euprymna; species Euprymna scolopes. The sequence goes on along the minus strand of NC_136511.1, from coordinate 86,459,963 downwards.
ACGAAATTGTTATGCAAATGTGCTTTAAAACTTAATCATAACAGAAAACTGCTTACATAGATATCTGAATAAGGTATTTTCTTTTAAGTGCGTCAATTCAAATTGCGCATTTAGTGATGAAAATTCTATTTCAAGCAGAACTGTGATAGACCGACATCTAAACTCAGAAAGAAAATCTAATTAAATAGCGCCCTTAGTTCTTTTTTCCATATCGAAATCCAAAGAAATATGTAGGGGAAAAATGATTCTAAATTATCGCCTAATTATTAATGAGCGCCATTTTTATTGATGATGGAATTCTGCCAAGTCAGACGACAATGAAACCTGACACAATAAATGAATATTTCTGAATAAATGGCTGATAGAGGGTGGCCCAATAAATAGAGAACACACTATATTGTTTTTATTGCTTTTTCTTTACAAAAATAACTCTATAATATTAATAATACGTGATGAATGGCAATATATTCATTAAATAAAGGCATTTTCAACAGATAATAGTAACATACTTCTCATTATATCAGTTGATTTAGCCGCAATGTAGACTATGACTAATGCTGTTTGGTTGAAAAGGGGGGATGAATAATGACAGTGACTATCATCTCAAATATTTTAACCTATTTTTATCCTTAATATACTAAAGGGTGTTCGTATAGTGTTCATGACCCAAGGAATCACCAACTTAGGCATTATTATGGTAGTCATTAAACGTTTTCAACTATTTCACACAGTTTTACTTTCAATTATTAATTTTTCTGTTTAATATATCAATTAATAATTAATATTAATTTGGCTGCGAAACAAATACTTCTGGGCAACGCCACGTCGTTACAGCTAATACATAAAAAAACTTAGTTTATGAATATGAAGTTAATATCTAACATCGAAGACATAACACTAATTGTTCTGTAATTTAAGGATCAGTGAACACATCCTCAAGTGTCTAAAGTCATTTTGTAGAGGGATCTATCTGAGGTGGTGCATTGTTCAATGATGAGAATTGTGATGGAGACTTTCGGCAGATTTTGTGTTTTTCTTAATGAGAGCTGGTACTTGTGTTTCCATGTATTTCATCTCAGCCTCATTAAAACCCCTCATACTGGCTGACAGGTTATTTTGGGGGTAGAAGATTTATTTTTCCTAGACAGAAATGGAAAATATCTCCATCCATATGTTTGTCTTTTGATTTTGTTTGACATGCTTGGTTCGAGCATATTGCATCCCCCATAATAGTGCCCATTCTCGTCCCTCTGATATCTATGCTATTGTCTTTGTATTATTTATTCTTCTTTGACATGAAGATAGTCGTCTTCTGCCTTCCTTGGGACTGCATTGTTTTATCAGAGCGATTCTCTGTCGTGCATATTCCTATCTGGGAAAACTAGTGATCATTGTTGGGCAACCGATGTATTCTTTTTACCATCGAGGAGGTATTTTCTCAAGATTTGATTTGCTCCACTTTTCAAACTTTGAGTAATCGTAGCAAAACAGAACAAGTTCTTTTGAGTAACAGACCATGGTCGGGCTTTCAAGCTTCTTATTTTTTTTTATTTCTTGTTACTTAAGACGATGGAGATAGGGGCACGATGTTTGTTATCAAGGCCTGATAGCTGACACTGGTTGGCCTCTGTCATGGCTATAGTGCAACTTTTAGAGACAATAAGGTTAACCCCATTGTTTTCCTCCCGCACCTGGTGTATAAATCGGTTGAGGGGTCCTTTTTATTCTCGGTGCCAATAGTTGTTTTTGCTTTTTTTTTTACATCTTCATATATGATTTTCATATGTTAACGGCTTTTTGTTTTTCATTATATGCTGCTCTTTATTATCAAAGGGTGTGCCCCCATCCTCAACCTAGAGGACGTGCTGGATGGTTTAAGGAGAAAGCACACCAATTAATTTGAAATATTTGCTAAGAGTTTACGTCTAATAAAAAGTATTCTCACGTCAGGGTCTTTGACAAACCCTTGTACAAAGAGACCGAGAACAGCTGAGGATGGTGTCTAGTAGGCATTCAAGTTCTCTCAAGTTGTTTGTATGCCTTTTTGTGCGTCGTGAGACCATAGATAACCGGTTGATCAAAGAGCCAAAGTAACTTTCAATCCGATCGCAATATCTCTGTCAAAGGTCTTCTTTCACCTCGTTTTAAACGAAAGAATAACATTTGATACAAATGTTCCGACATTTGTATCGTTCTCTTTTAGCCAACTTAACGAAATACATATAATAATTGTTTAAACGCTTCACGTCAAATCACGCTTGTGGAAAAGATAAAACATTTTTTCATTAAAAGTGAATAAAAATATTTGATAAAAACATTTTTTCATTAAAACTGAATAAAAATATTTGATAAAAGACATATTTTCATTAAAATTGAATAATAATATTTTGATAAAAAAACATATTTTCATTAAAATTGAATAAAAATATTTGATAAAAACATATTTTAATTAAAATTAAATAGAAAATATTTGATAAAAAAACATTTTTTCATTAAAATTGAATAAAAATATTTGTAAATGTTCACTGATATATTTGTTAGTTAAATAAGATGTTTTTAGTATTTATGTTTGTATTTATTTATGCTCGCCAAGCAAACTGTTATATCTATAAGGAGAGGTAAAATATCTTACGCCGAACTCATTTACTTAGATAAAAATCTGTTTTCGTTTGATCAGTGTTCTTGTGGTTGTAGCGTTCGTCTTCAGGTTTAATGTCTTATGCCATTTTAATAACTGAATGAAAAATATTTAATGGATTTTTTTTATTTTCTGTCTTGTCTATAAAATCCTAGAATAGTTTAGAAACCCGGCATATACGGTTATATTACTATATGTATATAATTAAAGTTTTACTTCAAGTCTATTCAGCTTAAGCCTTAAATTTTAAATATTTTCTAAACTCAATTATTTAGGAGTTTTATGTTTCTCTTGAGATAATAAATCTTATTTCGTACAACTAACTATTAATTAGATAAGAGTGAATTTTGCATCTGATACACAGATTTCTCCGATAGCATCAAAACGATTGGTTGATGACTTTTGTTTAAAATCTAATAGAAAGATTTTGATATATTTTTGGAAAATTGCGAACAAGATTTCATTTGATTTTATCCATAAAATGTAACACGTTCACATAATATTTAGCATAGTTTAAAAAGAATCAAAGCGTCGGCTATTCGATATCACGTCGCCAAGAAAATACTGACGAATTTTTATTTATTTAAGATTTTATTTTTATTTTACTTTGTAAATAATTATTATTCATAGCATAAATTAAACAGATTATAAGAATATTAATAAGTGAATATTATTAATGCGTCATTCTTGTAGGTGAAAAAGTGCCCTTCATTTTTCGAATTTCGAATAGAATTTATTCAACAACATTAGTTAACAATAACAAAAAATATTTTGTTTCGGCATTGTTTAAGAGATTGATAATTTGTATTTTTGAATTATTCCGACTACTACTGTGGCATTTTCTTGTGTAAAAATTGTTATGCTTTACTTAAGAACCTATCATAAATAAGCCTTTATTTACTCCACAGAGTAAATTGTTGCCGTTCCGGCAATCAAGACCGGGTATAAAGATGTTTATTTATCATACATAGATTAGAATACCAATAATATATATATATATTTTACACAGTGGTCACCACTTATCAAGGCCCGGAAGCCACTCAGGGATAAGGGTTATTGCAAGTACATTACTTTAGTGTGGAGATTTGATGAAGTGTTTACTTAAGGGGGCGGTTCATTAGGAATTTGTTAACGTTGGACTTGAACACATCCAAGTTGTAGGCAGGTGGGAAGCAGGCAGACAGAACAGAGTTCCACATGCGTGCAGTTCTATGAAAGAAGCTTTGTTCATGGAATCCACGTTTTGATTTAGGCACAGATAAAGAGTGGGGGAAATTTTTCACAGTGAATTCAGCTAGACGGGTGTTTTTCGTGAAAAATTGGCGAGGGGGGACCAGAGATTGGAGTTCAGACGAGCACCTGCTATATATAGTTTAATAATCTAATGACTGCTTATTATTACAGTCCGTGGACACGGCTTCATAAGTACTTAATTTCCTTCCCCATTTAAATGCTAATTTCCGGTGACTTAGAGGTAAAGTCATAATTGGCTTTGTTGACTGTGTTTGAATCTGCCGATCAGCATAAATTATCACTTCCTACGCTGATGATTGCATCGTTGTAAGACATAGTGTCTGAAGGTATAAAAAAAATTGTTAATATTTATTTTATGTATCTATATATCTATAAAAGTTAACGTGTCTTTGTCTCTCTGTGTGTGTCTGTGTACATTTCCCTACGCAATAGCTCTGTCAATTTTTACTCTACAGACTCGAAATTTGATATACAGGGTACTGAGAGTTGGGAAAATCGATGTGATCGGTTTTGGGCCAGAAATTTGGCGATTAAATCGATGTGATCGGTTTTGGGCCAGAAATTTGGCGATTAAAGGGGTCAAAGTTCGACGATTTGATCTTGGAGAACTCTACCAAACTCATCCGACAATTTTGGGTGTACGCACTTGAAATTTTAGATATAGGTTCCTTAGACATGAATCTAACTTAATAAGTTGATTTAAACCCAAAACAATAAATTTTGAGGGGTCATAATAGGGGTCAAAGTTAAAAATATTTGACCTCTGCGGTTTCTACTAAATTACTCAGACAATTTCTGGTTTAAATATTTGAAATTTTATATAAAGGGTATTCAGAGATAGGGCACGTTTTTTCCTCAGTTTGGATCAAACATTTTAGTTACCAATATATAAATGTATGTATGTATGTCTGTTTGCATGTCTGCCTTAAACTTTCAACAGAGGCGACGGATTTTACCAAGATCAGTATCGTTTTAAAGTTCGACATTTCATACGACAAATATCGGAAAATTGGCTTAAAACATTAATATCTTCCCCTTCAACTAGGCACTTTTCTACAGGGGGGGTCACTTTTTTCGCCGATAGTTTTTAAAGTTATCCTCTTCTTTAGATTGTCTAGCCTTAATTTTAAAAAATGTCGCTTCCGGTTTGACGGTGGTCGCAAGAGCATTAACGTTAGGTTTTACCCCCGTTGTTTTCCTCCTTTGCGGTACGGGTTCGAGCCTGCCTTCCTACTACCACTTTTTTTTTTTTTTGCTCAACATACACATCCAAACACTCGGGCAACGCCGGGCGCCCCTGCTAGTATATATATATATATATATATATATATATATATATATAGTATGTGTGTGTGTGTGTGTGTGTGTGTGTGTGTGTGTGTGTGTGTGTGTGTGTAAACTAGTATTTCAGCCCCGCGTTGGCCGGGTGTTTGGAGGCGTCTCTTGACCAAAAAAAAAAGTCTTAGTAGGAAGGCAGGCTCGAACCCGTACCACGAAGGAGTAATAGAACGGGAAAAAAACACGACTTTTTTGCTGTTACGACCACCACCAAACCGGAGGTGACGTAGGTTTAAATTAAGGCTAGACAATCACAAAGAGGGGTGACTTTCAAAATATCGGCGAAAAAAAGCCACCGCTCCCTGTAGAAAAGTGCCCAGTTGAGAGTAAAGAAATTAATGTTTTTAGCCAATTTTTCGGTATTTGTCATCTGAAGGGTCGAGCTTCAAAACGATACTGATCTTGGTAAAATCCGTCGCCTCTTCGAAAATTTTAGGCAGACATTCAAACATACATATATACATATATTTATATATTGGTAACTAACATTTTCCAACCTGAACCGATTAAAAAGCTTGCCCTATCTCTGAATACCCTTTATGTAAAATTTCAAATATTTAGATCGGAAATTTTCGAAGTAATTTGGTAGAGATCGCAGAGGTTAAATTGTTTTACACTTTGACCCTTATTATGACCTCTTAACATTTATTGTTTTAGGCTCAAATCAAGTTATTAAGTTAGATCCATTTCCAAGGAACCTTTATCTAAAATTTCAAGAGTTTATACCCAAAATTGTTATTGCGTAGGGAAATGTACACAGACACACAGACACACAGATACACAGACACACACACACAGACACTTTCACTTATATATATATATATATATATATATATATATATATATATATATATATATTAGCATTTCAGTCCAACGTTGTCCGGGTTTTTATACGTGTATGTTGAGCAAAAAAAAAGCGGCCAATTTTTTTAACTGTGACCCCTATTATGACCTCTTAATATTTATTGTTTTGGGCTCAAATCAATTTATTAAGTTAGATACATGTCCAAGGCACCTATATCGAACTTTGACCCCTTAACAGCCAAATTTCTGGCCGAAAATAGATTACAAAGATTTTCCGAAATCTCCCTACCCTGTATATCAAATTTTGAGTCTGTAGACTTAAAATTGACAGAGTTATATTGTCAGGAAATGTACACAGACAGACACACACACACACACACAGACACGTTCACTTTTATATATATATATATATATATATATATATATATATATATATATATATATATATATATATATATATATTGAGTAAAAATATTAATAATTGTGAATTGTCAATCAGTGTCAAAAGTAGAAACAAACAAAATCAACTTTCGTGTACGATCGTTTCGGAAACGATGTACCTTTTAATTGAACTTGACAAGAATTATTGACAAAATTGACAAAGGTTTTGTCTTGGAACATAATCTCCTCGTCAGCAAAATTTGGGGTAGGGGGAATCTTAGCGACCAAAATAAAACTAGCATTTTTGTCGTAAGGCGGATATTTCTGCAATTATTTAAAAACATGAGAACGAATTCATTTTCTGTTGATGAAGAAAATTAGAAATAAAATTAAGAGAAAAAAATATTTTTATAATAAAAAAAATACCTTATTAAGTTCTATAAGAAAATTTGTTTTAAGTTCAGTCAGTATATCTTCGGGAATGCTGCTGTATCTTGTCTCCGAATGGTTGAAATAATTATTTAGAGTTTCTTTTAATTTAAAAAAAAACCTGTGCTAATGAACAGCTAAACACTCTTTACAGTTGATGCTAAAACTTAAAATTTAACATTTTAAATATAAGCGAGACAACTGCAATTTTTTGAAAAGTGAAATAAAATAAAACAAACTTTAATGATACAAGAGAGATAACTGATAATTATTTTAGGGATAAGTTATTTTTTATTGTGATGTTTATCATAGTAAATATATAAGCAATGCTAATAATAGTAATGATAATAATATTGGTGGTAATTGGTATGCTGTTGTGATAGCCCTAATTATCACCAATATTATTATCATTACTATTATATGCTGTTGTCATAGCAGTCATATGTTGCTACACAGTCATGGGCATGTTTCGGTTAGCTAGTTCCTGGTAACTAAAGACCTCTTCAGGTGATACAAGCAAAGTTTGCAATGAAATTATCAGGTCTTCTTCGTCACAGGGAATTAATATCACTGAAGTCCCATTAAAATGTAAATGCTAAAAGGGGTTTCAGATTTATCAGGTAATCTGAAACCCCTTTTAGCATACATATCTCAAACACACATTTCCCTACTGCTTGCACCTATACCCACTAGTATGTTAACATTTAAGGCGGCCATCACACACACATACGAATTTTCATTTTCCAATACCTCTATCTCAACCATTACCCCCCACTCTTTCCCATTCATTCCTATATCTAAATACAAACTAGAATCCGCACCTCTATTGGTTCTTATTTACATACAACGAAGTCTTATTGCAGCATTTAGAATGTATTATATAATGTTATCAATTGAATTCTTAAAAAAATCTTAATGCTGCAATATTTTAAGTTATAAATTTATTATATTTTTTACTAGAATATCTTGTCCTTTTCTTTTCTAGTTTTAACAACTAGTCCTTTACTTTTCCATGTTTAAGCTTAACCATATTACTTTCCATGCACGCATTTTTTATTGTAATCCATGATTTTCCAGGCTTTCAATAAATTCACTTGTTCTTTGTTTAATTTCAGTCTTATTTTTTGCCCCCATAAACACATCTGTAATAACAATGTGCTGCACTGGTCTGCTTTCAATAAACTCCCAATTATCTCCTTTTCATGCTTTCATTCTCTCTGTTTCACTTGTTACTTCTCTTTCCGTGACAGTAGTGAATTAGCAGCAACAGTAGTCATAAAAAACGTCACTCGCCTCCTTACATATTTTTAAGATTTTGAACGCCAGTAAATTCATCATAACTTTTGTTTTACTGAACAAAAATATAATATTTTTTTACAATATAGCTGAGAAGGTGATCTATAAACTGTAATAATTGTTTGAAATTTGATCGAAAAATGAGTGAGCGGTGAAGTTTTAAAGCAGTTCTGAATGACGAGAACTGCCACTTTACTATATATTCAAACACTACCGTGTTTCATTATATGAATTATATATATATATATATATATATATATATATATATATATATATATATATATATATATATATATATAAGGAAAATCCGATACTTGGCAACAAAAAGTAACAGGCAATAAAACAAACGTTTATTTAGTAACAGAGTTACATATATTATTGTTCGGTGTAAACGTCGCTAGCAAAGATAACTATCTCAATGTGGATGTGATAAGAGGCACATGCTTTGGCGATCATGTCCTGTTTTATCGCGGCTCATGATGACAGTCAACTGAGTTGTAAATGTGCTTATTTGTTTTCTTTGGCCACGATCACGACCTAAAATGAGTTGCATTTGGAAGAGGAGAATGGCCACAATTCAGCGATCAACGGTGAAGAACATTGTTGATCAACCACGCTTGAGTTGTTTTGACCTTATGTTCGTGCCAGGAGAGATATGGCCTTTCTGTCGGCGAACTCATCCATCTACACTCCTCAATATTTCTTGGTAAATCGCGCTGATAACTTACATGCCCTTTCGAAAGAAGAACTGAGGCATGACGCTCTGCGGAGAGAATCAGACGGAAGCAGCTACATAAGCAGCCATTCACATCTATCTGCACTAAGAGCAGCAAGAATTGCCATTCTCAAGTTTGATTGTATGGCTATTCTCGGCAGTGTAGAAAAACGCAGAGCTACATCGTTGTCTCCTGAGACGGACGGGTGCCGACGATAAAGATATATATATATTTGCAGATACGTATATATGTATATAAATGCTAGTTATATAATATACTTGCGTATATGGTGGCTGTCCTCTCGGTTTCAACTGCGACCACCTCCTTTATGTCATGTTCTCTGTCTCCCCTCCTTACCTCCCTCGAATTGGATGCGTTCGAACATGATTTTTCAAGCCAGTTAAACTGCGACCGATTTTGACACAGAATTGGCACACTCGATCCGTTTTGCTAAAAGTGTTATTGGGCTGCAAGGCAAAATTTGCACATTTTTGCAAAAGGCTTTTCAGGCCATCAAGAGATAGGCATAATTTTGCACATATATCACAGTTAGTGTGGTGATTTTGTGAACCCGATTCTGGACCCTGCTCGCCTTGTCGAATAAATCGTTTGCAAACGTTGTACTTTATACGGCTAATCTCAAAAGATTCTACGCTTTCTTAAATCAGCTTCCGCCATTTACTTTTATCTAAAGCTATTTTTCTTATTTGTCCAAAGATAGTACCGATTGTTTCAGATGAGATTTTATTGTGTTTTTAAATATCTTCTTCGGTTTTGATGCACTTTCTCTCCTTCCCACATTTCACCATATAATAATTGCCTTGGCAAACGATCTTTATCCATCCGCACAATGTGACCAGCCGATCGGTGACAACTTTTTATTACCATCGACTGAATGCTTGGTAAGCCTGCTCTCCCTAATACTTCTGTATCTGGGACTTAGGACTGACACTTGATTTGAAGTATCTGCCTCATGCACAGTTGATTGGAGTCCTCAAGAACTTTTAATTGGTCTTTATAGAGTATCAATGTTTCGCTTGCAAAAAGGAAGACCGTAAAACCACATACTTTATACACAATGGTGTTTGTGTAAATTGATACCATGCTGGAACTAGACACATTTACTCTTTTTAGTGCGGGTGATTTCTCTGTCAAAACTACATCTTTTAGAGAGAGTACTGCCTAGGTATACAAAAAAGTGCACTAAATCTAACTTATTACCTTCAACGAAGATAATTGCTTCCATATAAGGCTATCCGGGTGCTAGATCATACATGACAGCTGTCTTTTTTTAAGTTGATCTTTAAACTGAATGACTTACATGCAGATACAAAATGGTTCATAAAACATTGCAACTCATTTTCTGAATGTGCAATGATATTGCAATCATCCACGTAGAGCCTTTTTTTCTGAAATACTTGTATGTGTTTGAAGCTTTCATTTTTACTAGTTGGATAGATTTAATTACAGTTTTTTTTCGGAAAATGTTGCGTTTTGTTTCAAAGAGTGCATTAATTTCCTCATACTGTTCAGCAAACCAGTCCTATCACTTCTTTTTCTGACACTAAAATGTCTTGAGAAGCAGAAAGTACTTCACCTTAAAATCCTCCCATAAATTTCTTTCATCCAGTTCAATAGAGGTAAGTGCACTCTAAAAGATATTTTTGTTTCAGGGAGATGAAGAAACTTTGAGATCTCAAGTTTTGCATGGAGTCTAGTGGTATGTCATGCTTTGAGCCTAATATTGAGTTCCATTTTGGCTCTTATCAGGTGATGATCCGTCCAATATTCAGCGCCTCTTATAGCGCGAACATGGTTCAGATCTTGTAGATCACGCCGGTGAACAATAATATAATCTATCATTTGCTAGTGTCTAGAATGTGATTGTTGCCATGTACCATTTATTTTTTTGTTTTTATTTGCTAAATTGCAAAAGCTGAATACTTTTTTGCTTGTATTTCCCAGTACATGGGCACCTTAACATTTCTCAGCTTGAAAATCTCTCCCCACTTTCGCATTCAAATCGCCAAGTAGAATGAACTCATCATCATCAGGGTATTGAGAAATAGTTGTCTTAGTTCATTATAAAAGGAGAATAATTTGTTTCAGAAAAGTTCATGGTTGGGACATAAATCTACACGATTGTTAGAAAACGTGTTTGTCCCAGAAGGAGACGTAAAGAAATAATACGTTCTGATTTAATAAATGTAAGTAAGAGAGAAGACTTGATGGTAAAACCTACACCGTGTTCTATCTCTGTATCAGCAAGTTTCCCTTTCCAAAAGAACGTATAACCAGAGCGTGTTTCTGTGAGTTAGCTATCATCAGCAAGATGTGCCTCAGAGAGACCAGCAACGTCAATTAAAGATATTAAAAGAAAGCTCACTAGCTAACAATTATCTATTAGCTAATTAAATATATAAAAAGAAAGCTCGCTAGCTAACAATTATCTATTAGCTAATTAAAGATATTAAAAGAAAGCTCGCTAGCTAACAATTATCTATTAGCTAATTAAAGATATTAAAAGAAAGCTCGCTAGCTAACAATTATCTATTAGCTAATTAAAGATATTAAAAGAAAGCTCGCTAGCTAACAATTATCTATTAGCTAATTAAATATATAAAAAGAAAGCTCGCTAGCTAACAATTATCTATTAGCTAATTAAATATATAAAAAGAAAGCTCGCTAGCTAACAATTATCTATTAGCTAATTAAAGATATTAAAAGAAAGCTCGCTAGCTAACAATTATCTATTAGCTAATTAAAGATATTAAAAGAAAGCTCGCTAGCTAACAATTATCTATTAGCTAATTAAAGATATTAAAAGAAAGCTCGCTAGCTAACAATTATCTATTAGCTAATTAAAGATATTAAAAGAAAGCTCGCTAGCTAACAATTATCTATTAGCTAATTAAATATATAAAAAGAAAGCTCGCTAGCTAACAATTATCTATTAGCTAATTAAATATATAAAAAGAAAGCTCGCTAGCTAACAATTATCTATTAGCTAATTAAAGATATTAAAAGAAAGCTCGCTAGCTAACAATTATCTATTAGCTAATTAAAGATATTAAAAGAAAGCTCGCTAGCTAACAATTATCTATTAGCTAATTAAAGATATTAAAAGAAAGCTCGCTAGCTAACAATTATCTATTAGCTAATTAAAGATATTAAAAGAAAGCTCACTAGCTAACAATTATCTATTAGCTAATTAAAGATATTAAAAGAAAGCTCGCTAGCTAACAATTATCTATTAGCTAATTAAAGATATTAAAAGAAAGCTCGCTAGCTAACAATTATCTATTAGCTAATTAAAGATATTAAAAGAAAGCTCGCTAGCTAACAATTATCTATTAGCTAATTAAAGATATTAAAAGAAAGCTCGCTAGCTAACAATTATCTATTAGCTAATTAAATATATAAAAAGAAAGCTCGCTAGCTAACAATTATCTATTAGCTAATTAAATATATAAAAAGAAAGCTCGCTAGCTAACAATTATCTATTAGCTAATTAAAGATATTAAAAGAAAGCTCGCTAGCTAACAATTATCTATTAGCTAATTAAATATATAAAAAGAAAGCTCGCTAGCTAACAATTATCTATTAGCTAATTAAAGATATTAAAAGAAAGCTCGCTAGCTAACAATTATCTATTAGCTAATTAAAGATATTAAAAGAAAGCTCGCTAGCTAACAATTATCTATTAGCTAATTAAAGATATTAAAAGAAAGCTCGCTAGCTAACAATTATCTATTAGCTAATTAAAGATATTAAAAGAAAGCTCGCTAGCTAACAATTATCTATTAGCTAATTAAATATATAAAAAGAAAGCTCGCTAGCTAACAATTATCTATTAGCTAATTAAATATATAAAAAGAAAGCTCGCTAGCTAACAATTATCTATTAGCTAATTAAAGATATTAAAAGAAAGCTCGCTAGCTAACAATTATCTATTAGCTAATTAAATATATAAAAAGAAAGCTCGCTAGCTAACAATTATCTATTAGCTAATTAAAGATATTAAAAGAAAGCTCGCTAGCTAACAATTATCTATTAGCTAATTAAATATATAAAAAGAAAGCTCGCTAGCTAACAATTATCTATTAGCTAATTAAATATATAAAAAGAAAGCTCGCTAGCTAACAATTATCTATTAGCTAATTAAAGATATTAAAAGAAAGCTCGCTAGCTAACAATTATCTATTAGCTAATTAAAGATATTAAAAGAAAGCTCGCTAGCTAACAATTATCTATTAGCTAATTAAAGATATTAAAAGAAAGCTCGCTAGCTAACAATTATCTATTAGCTAATTAAAGATATTAAAAGAAAGCTCACTAGCTAACAATTATCTATTAGCTAATTAAAGATATTAAAAGAAAGCTCGCTAGCTAACAATTATCTATTAGCTAATTAAAGATATTAAAAGAAAGCTCGCTAGCTAACAATTATCTATTAGCTAATTAAAGATATTAAAAGAAAGCTCGCTAGCTAACAATTATCTATTAGCTAATTAAAGATATTAAAAGAAAGCTCGCTAGCTAACAATTATCTATTAGCTAATTAAAGATATTAAAAGAAAGCTCGCTAGCTAACAATTATCTATTAGCTAATTAAAGATATTAAAAGAAAGCTCGCTAGCTAACAATTATCTATTAGCTAATTAAAGATATTAAAAGAAAGCTCGCTAGCTAACAATTATCTATTAGCTAATTAAAGATATTAAAAGAAAGCTCACTAGCTAACAATTATCTATTAGCTAATTAAAGATATTAAAAGAAAGCTCGCTAGCTAACAATTATCTATTAGCTAATTAAAGATATTAAAAGAAAGCTCGCTAGCTAACAATTATCTATTAGCTAATTAAAGATATTAAAAGAAAGCTCGCTAGCTAACAATTATCTATTAGCTAATTAAAGATATTAAAAGAAAGCTCGCTAGCTAACAATTATCTATTAGCTAATTAAAGATATTAAAAGAAAGCTCGCTAGCTAACAATTATCTATTAGCTAATTAAAGATATTAAAAGAAAGCTCACTAGCTAACAATTATCTATTAGCTAATTAAAGATATTAAAAGAAAGCTCGCTAGCTAACAATTATCTATTAGCTAATTAAAGATATTAAAAGAAAGCTCGCTAGCTAACAATTATCTATTAGCTAATTAAAGATATTAAAAGAAAGCTCGCTAGCTAACAATTATCTATTAGCTAATTAAAGATATTAAAAGAAAGCTCACTAGCTAACAATTATCTATTAGCTAATTAAAGATATTAAATAAAGCTCGCTAGCTAACAATTATCTATTAGCTAATTAAAGATATTAAATAAAGCTCGCTAGCTAACAGAGCAGTTCTGCGGAATTTCCTTTCAGACAACCCATTGTCAAGTAGTATTCGTACATTCCAACATGAAACTTTCATGCTGATGGAGGTGGAAAGCCGATGTGTACGCGTAGTTTTTAATAATGCTGATTTATTGACTTTTTGTTGCAACTAAAATCTGGCCATTAGCCGCCAGCTGCGGCTACTGGCCAGATTTTGAGGTAAAGCATTTGCTTGGGATTTCTTTTCTAATCCTCGCACAAAGCAAGAAGTTCTCTTCTACAAAGGCTGCTTTGACACCCTCAAATCCACTGAATCATGCCTTCTACCTCAATTAGACAAATTGAAGCGATGTTAAGATAAGTTAAGAGTCGCCACCGTGCATGGTTCGAGCTATCTACTCCCAATTTGTTAGACCTGCATGCGACGCCAAAACGTGTATCGCCAGTGGACTTGGGATGCTTGTAAGAATGCATTACAAAAAAAAAGGTCAAGGAAGTACCTGTGCGTGAGTTTATTTATAGTGAGTTGGGCTTTTACTGCAAACAATCAATTTTTCGAGTATGGTATAGTTTGCCAATGGCACATAAATTGAGACGATTGGTCTATACCAGACACTCAGATTTGATATTTGGAGTTTTCCTTCTCCTAGATGGATTATCACTACAGTGACTGAGGAATCCCCATCCACTACGGTAAAGTTTCCATGTGTTTACCATGTAGTTTTATATCAGATTTTATTTTGTTCTAGTTGAGTTGCTTTCTCATAAGCTGAGGAGTCTCATTTGCTCCCTTATAAAAATATAGATGCTTGTTGGCCGTTGACTCTCACACTTACGTATATATATGCATATATATATATATATATATATATATATATATATATATATATATATATAATGATATTTATATTTAATGGGGGTTTACTACTTTCCAATATATTGACACAACATTAAGATATTAAAAATCGTAAAGTACATGAAATTAGATGAATAAATAATTTTAGTAGATGCACGTTTTATGTTGCTCGTTATAGTATGAAAGCTGTATATTGTACGGTGAAATGCAGCAAAAACAAAAAAAAATATGTCCACTTAAGTTACACAGTGCACCAATCTTAACTATCCGAATGCAATAGAAAAATTGCATAACACTAATAATGCGTTCTTTTATGGGCTTGGCAAAACTCTGTTTGACATGTTACGCTAGGCGCCGAGAATATCGCCGTAGATACATCGTCAACAATCATTTCGAGTGAGTGTAGGACAATGGGATACCAATAGTCTGATATTGTTGTAGAGGCCTATTTTATATGAGGTGTTTGAGCCAAAGCTTGGGCAGCGTTGTTATGACACTTAAACTGCATCGTTATTCTGGTTACTGGAGTGATCAGTTTTATAACCATGAAAATAGACACAGGCAAGAAGAAAGGACAAACGCAAATGAACATGTGTTGTATTTATTTCTACCAAAGGTACACCAGTGAAAAAGGAAGAAGAACTGGACGCAGAGCTTGGACAGCGTGTTTGGAATCAAGAAAACTGGAATGACGTCTCTGGAAATAAAAAGGGACACGAAATGGCATCACTGAGGATAGGCAAGCTGGGTCGACTGGCATGATGCATCTAGAACAGGAATGGACGTTTGGAGTCATGGATGAACAGGAATGGACGTTTTTGTAATCGGGGCAGCAGGAAAGGCTGGGCCGAAAGAAATAAATGAAGTGAAACCTGGACACCACGTATATTTTAAACACTGAAAATACTACGTAATTTCTATTAGTATATGTATATATAAAGGGCGAATGAACTCTTTTTCTGGGTCAACGGCCAACTAGCACCGTGTATATTTGTGTGTGTGTGTGTGTGTGTGTGTGTGTGTATGTGTATTGGGGTAGAGAGGGCTCCCGTAAGCCGTGGTGAAGGCAACCTTTCTAGGAGAAGCAAATCTCTGATTTAAAACACCATAAAGCGGAAGACCAGTACCCGCATTAAGCTGGTCTGCAGTTTAATTTGTTGCTGGCTTTCTTGCTCTTGCTTGTTGCTGGATCTCAACATTTTGAACCGAGAGAGAGACTTAGCTGTCGTACAAAGCTAAGACTCTGTAACATCATATTTGTATAGATACTCCCTCAGACATTTGGGCTCATGGATTTTAAATGTCTGAGGGAATGGCACTCGTCTGACAAAACGTTGCAATCATCATATATATATATATATATATATATATATATATATATATATAATGGTTGTATAGATTGGTTTCTTAGATGTAAATCCACAGAAACTCTTGCTCAAGAGTGCTCAATGGAGAGCAGAGCAGGTATATAGTATGTTTATTAGACAAACATTATTGGTTACATACGTGCATACATGTTTCAGACTCATCTATACTATTATGTGCCTGTCTACATGTATATGCTCAAGAAAATCTATGTGTGTGTGTGTGTGTGTGTGTGTGTGTGTGTGTGTGTGTGTGTGTGTGTACATTTCCGTACCAAATTACTCTGTCAATTGTCGGTTTAGAGACTCAAGATTTGACATAAGTATTGAGATTTGGGAAAAAAAATTAATCGATTTTCGGGCAGAAATTTGGCTGTCAACGGGTCAAAGTTCAACGATTTGATCTTTGAAAACTCTACCAAACTTCTCCGCCAATTGTAGGTCTAAACACTTGAAATTTTAAATGTAGGTTACTTCGACATGGATTAAACTTTTTAATTTGATTTGAGCCCACAAAAATTAAATGTTAAGGGGTCTAAATTGGGGTAAACGTTAAAAAAAAGTGTACCCCTGCAGTTTCTACCAAATTACTCAGCCAATTTCTGGTCTAAACATTTTAAGTTTTACATAAAGGGTATTCAGAGATAGGGCAAGCTTTTTCATCGGTTTGAGTCGAAAATTTGAGCTGCCAAGGGGTAAAAGTTCAAAATATTTGACCTTTGTGGTGTCTAGAAAACTACTCAGCTAATTTTGGGTCTAAACATTTGAAATTTATACATAACGTGTATTCAGACATACAGCAAGTATTTTACTCAGTAGGGGGGGGGGTAAAATATGGCTACTAAAAGGTAAAAGTTGAAAGAGTTGACCTTTTTAGACTCTACCAAATTCCTCCGCCAAGTTTGTGTATACAGTCTTGAAATTTTAAATGTAGGTAACTTGGACATGGGTAAAAGTTTATATTTTGATTTGAAACCAAAATAATAAATGTTAAGAGGTCAAAATTGGGGTCCAAGGTTATAAAAATTGACCCCTGCGGTCTCTACTAAATTACTCAGACAAATTTTGTTCTAAACATTCGAAATCTTACATAAAGTGTATTCACACGTAGGTCAAGTTATGAACGGTACATGGGGCTCGAGCAAAACCGGGCTGAACTGCTAGTTAGGAAAAAAAGAAAAGAAGCGCGTATTATTTATTCACATATGTATTATAGAAAATTAGAATATCAACGGTACTGCCGGTTTCAAATCTAACACGGCGGGTGAGGACAACATGTGCCTGCACTTTATTGCAATATGTAACAATATGCATATATAACCCAATAATTTTATTTTCACAAGGTAAAATGCAACGAATCCTTATAATAGTTCAATAATAAATGGAGCCTTGTATTAAGTATACGATTTTTTAGTTATGCAGCATTGTGCTGCACATTTGCGGACATATTTCAGTCAAATCCTCAGACCTCTGTTTTGAAATGGGTGTGTATATACGTTTGCTACATCTAGAAACACTGATCACACACACACACACACACACACACATATATATATATATATATAAATATTGAAAAGGAGACAGAATGATTATATATATAATGTGTATATATATATATATATATATATATATATAGAGAGAGAGAGAGAGAGAGAGAGAGAGAGAGAGAGAGAGAGAGATTAAGAAAATCAATTAATTTTTGTTCTAATGTCCATAAAGATATTAAGGTCTCTCTTCATCTTAAAAGTCAAGGTATGATCAATGATTATTGATTATTGGGATTGACAGGGCAATTAATTTTGCAATGCAGCAAGAGTACGATAAGCATCACCAAAATGAACAAATGGCTATCGGTTCTGCAGCATTTCACCTCATCGTCAAGTGTCGCATCTTTACTTGGTCTTTGTTCTTGAACCTTGAACCTTCTGTCCTCGGTTACATCGCCTCTTTGGACAGAAACTGTCAGGATTTTGAGCGGGCAATATTTTCGGAACAGGACAGGACTGCATTTTAACTTAGGTTTAATCAAACGTCAGCCGTGTCTGCTGATTCAACGAGTAACATGTCAAGTAGTTAATAGTTAATTACAATTCTGATAGAGAAATGATCGCCGGCGTACAAGTTCAAAACTTACAGCTCTGGAACCATGTATGTAACTATATTTTTTTTTTTTTTTTTTTACATTTTCACCCCAAACAAGGCACATTGCCACTTTGGTGTAGGGGGCTACTATCAGGGGAAACATCTACTGGGGTACTATGTAGGGATTAGGGCAGCGAGATGTTGGTTCACGTTGCACTTGAACTTATGCATGTCAGTACAGTTGGGGAAGCAGTGACCCGGAATGGAATTCCAAAGTCTAGCAGTTCTGGGGAAGAAACTACTGGAGTAGAAGGATCTTTTACATCTAGGGATCTCTACAGTGTGGGGGTGGGATTTTGCAGCTTGTCGGGTCTGTCGAGGGTGTTCACGTCGTGGGGGCACAAGTGCTTGCAGTTCTTCAGAGCATTCACCATTATAATACTTGTAGAACAGGCAGAGGGATGCAACGTTTCGACGATGGGACAGAGGCTGAAGTTTTGATGCCAGTTTAGGGCCTATCAGATTTGCGACTCTCTTTTGAACCCTGTCAAGGAGCGAGAGACAAGTAGCCGATGCACCGGCCCAAATATGACAGCAATACTCCATACATGGGCGAATAGTGGGCTTATAGAGGTACAGGATACTTTCGGGTGTTAAAAGTTTTCTAGCACGGTAGAGAGAGCCCACCTTCCTTGCAGCGGCCCTGGCAATGCCCTCGATGTAACTGTTCCAACTCATGTTTCCAGTGAACGTTAGGCCAAGGAGCTTGAGAGACGTACTCTCAGATAAAGAGTCGTTGGCCATTGCTATAGGTGGTAGAGAAGGTTTCTTGTAATTATTGAATGAAACTAGTTTTGTCTTGGTGGCATTGAACGTTACCATCCATTTTTGTCCCCATTCCACTACTGATTGGAGGTCATCCTCTAGTGTTTCTGCCATTACTTTAGATATATGTTCGTTTGTTTTCCTGTCGTGCCTGCTATAGAGTGTGGTGTCATCAGCATATATCCCCATCTCAGAGGCAATCTTGTCGGGGAGGTCATTTATGAATATCAGGAACAGCAGAGGTCCCAGGATAGATCCTTGGGGCACTCCCGCATTTATATCATATTGTTTAGATGTACGACCGTCGAGGACAACCTGGATTTTTCTCTTATCTAAGAAGGATTTAATTACGTTAAGTATTCTACCAGTGATACCGTAAGATCTAATCTTCCTGAGGAGACCCTCATGCCATACCCTGTCAAAAGCCTTAGATATATCTAGAGCTACCGCTCGTCCCTCTCCCGCTTTGTCCAGTGAATGGTATATGCGTTCAGAGATTACAGTGAGGATGTCTGCCGTGGAACGGGCTTGTCTAAATCCATATTGACGGTCGGTCAGAAGTTTAGCATCTGTAAGGTGCTGGACTAGAGCATGGTTAATTAAGGTCTCAAATATTTTGGCAAAAAGTGGGAGGAGGCTAATAGGGCGATAATTTAATGGGTCAGTTCTTTGGCCAGAATTCTTGAATACTGGTACTACAGAAGCAGTTTTCCAACAGCTCGGAAAGCAAGATTCATTAAGGCATTTGTTGTAGAGTTTGGAGAGAACTGGAGCTACTTCGGCTGAGCACTTTTTTAATAGCACAGCTGGGATGAGGTCGGGTCCACATGCTTTGGAAGTGTCAAGGTTTTTTATGATAGCATGCACCTGAGCAGGGGTGATTTTCAGGTCGTCTAGCGTGGCGTCTGTCCGCATAGGAAATTGAGGTAGGGGTGGTTTAGAGGGTCCAGTGTGGAGTTTGAGGCAAACCGACTGGCAAGCATGTTAGCCTTCTCGGTTGCTGAGCAAAGAACCTCGTGATTGTTGGTTAATGGGGGAATTGTTGATTGCCCATTATTTACTACACTGTTGTAGATTTTCCAGAAGTCACGAGTTCCTAGTTTTTGTGCTTCGATGCGTTTTTTCGTGGTTTCCGTAAATTCCCTCTTAGCTGTCGCTATTTCTTTCTTAACGTTACTTCTAGCTTCTATGTACTTCTGTCTGTTTGAACTGGACTTATGTCGATTAAACCTGCGGAATGCATGCTGCCTTTGAGCAATGGCAGTTGCGCAAGTCGAAGTAAACCATTGGGGAGAGTGGGGCTTGCTATAGAATTTCCGCATGGGAACATGCGCTTCGATTGCAGTTTTGAACCATTCAGTGGTCTCGGTTGCACACTGTTCAGCAGGAAGAGAAAAAATATTTCCCCATGGGGCGTCTCTGATAAGATCTCTGATAGCTTCCCAGTCAGCCTTTTTATAATATCTCGTTGTTTTGAGCACTGGCTCTTCAGTTTTGGGTCTAGAGTTTAGGGCGATTTCAACCATTATCACCGCATGATCAGCGTTCCCAAGTGGGCTGTCGGCTTTCGTTACACAATCATCAGGAACTGTGGTCAAAAACAGATCTAATAGTGATGCGTGTTGTTCTTCCTGATCAGGGAAGCGGGTTGGAAAAGTAACAATTTGCGCTAGGGAGTGAGATACAGAGAAGCTATGAGTTGCGCTGCCTGCTGCATCTGTGTAAGTAGAGAATCCAAGCCAGTTTTTGTGATGGACATTAAAGTCGCCAAATACATGTACTTGGGCGCTAGTGTCGAAGGTGAGTGCTGTGTCTATGCTGTCAGATACTTTGTTTATTATGGTGCAGTCTTGGGTCGAGGGAGAGCGGTAGAGAAAGTAAAAGTAGCTAATGTTGTGTTGCATGATTAGTCTAAAGCACATAAAGGCTTGATCATCCGTTTCTAGGTTTGTTTCTCTAGTCAAGGGAAGGGTATTACGAATGTAAACTCCAAGTCCGTGCATATGTCTGTCAGAGTCCTTACGGCAGAGTGGGAGATATCCAGGCATGTTAAAGTAGTTAGAGGGGATGGAGGAGTGTAGGTTAGTCTCACTTAGTGCTAAGATATCCGGGGTATTTGTTAGGAGAAATGCTTCAACATCAGCTAAATTAGTTCTAAGCCCACGGATATTTGTGAATGCAAGCCTCAAGGGAGGAGGCAAGTTGGATTTGTTTGACCCTAAGCCTGGTTTAAGCTTATTTTTAGATTGTACTGTCATCATGTTTTTTTAACGAGTTTCAGTTGGGTTAGGGGAAGCCGAACAGGAGGTTATGCAGAATATCACACATGCATCACAAGTAGACCATCAGCTGACCCTCCATCAACTAGGACTGTGGCCTCAGGAAAGCCCACCGGGGATGAGTGCAGAGTCCCTTTCCATGCGCGCCATGGCACTGCAAACATCCCGATATTATTCAACTGTTGATGGAGCAGCCGCTCTAAGCGCTACCAAAGAGTTAGGGCTCCTGTACTACCAGTCGGAAACAGCAGCCAGTAACTGTCAATCCGGTACCCTCAACCCTTCGGAGGAAGGTCAACCCAATCTAATTGCTCAGGCATATGTGGTACTCAAGCATTCTCAAGTGCCCAGCTTTAGGGGTGGTGTGTGTCGGGAGTGGGGAAACGGCGTTCATTGCCCTAGACAAGAAACAAGATCTACCACTGGGTGTTTCTGTCGAATCACTGTGATAGTATCTCTGCGCCTGACTAATAGGCAAAGAAGGAGTATGGGAGCCGGGCGATAGGCAGGACCTATCTACTCCTTAAGCATTTTAGAGTTGCAAACCGGTAATTTGATTGAGTCACCAGCTCTAGGAAGGTTGTCATCCAAGACTGAAGAGGCCTCCCTCCTCTTTGGTTTGGTTTCAGAGTTTTCCTTCTCCTAGACGGATGATCTGGAAAGATCTACTGGGTCCATCACCACTGAGAGGGTTTGCTCCGCGCCTGGGTTCTAATATATGGATATTATCTGTCTTCGTTGGATTAGATTAATTATATAGCATTAATGCACACACACACACACACACACACACACACACACATTCCAGGACCCGTGTACCGGCGGTTGCTTAATGGAAAGATGGAACAAAGCCAGAACAAATTCGATAAAAGGCTCCACCCCGTAAAACAAATTAAACTATGATTATCTGGCGCATTATCGTAAGTAAGTCACTTAAAATACTAACTGTGAATAATGCTAAAAACTTTTAACACAGGGACGTATTACTTATTACGAACTTGGGAGTTGAAATAAATAAATGAGGTATCTATTACTCAGAATATGTAAATGTTAAAAAATAAACAAAAGTTTGTTATCAACTGAATTTTTATACCGGATAAAACGCATGCATATCCGAAACAAAGTAATTCTTACCCGTATAATCGTTTTGTAGTTTCATTTTTTTATTATTATTATTTTTTTTTTTTTTTGTGATTGTGAAATGCTTGACAGATGTACACTCGTGGTTTTCTTATACCTGCCACTGGCTCCTGTGTGATCAGCGTCAATTGTCGGCCTTGACCTTTCACGGTCGTCATCATGAGTGTCCATGTAGACTAACGGCCTTAGTTACTGGCAGTCGTATTCAGTTGCGACCATTATTAGTAGTGGTCATTCTCTGCCCATGTAGACTATAGGTAAATATTGGGCATGAGCGACCGTGGCCAAAATGAAATCGTCTGGCTTCTTTCATGTCATTGGGAGTCAGCGGAAGTCGGTGGGAAGGCCAAAACGTGATTAATGTTTATTTATATATTTTGCAATACACAATGCGAGAAGCGCCGTATTTGTCATTATACTCAATCTGGAGTTGGTGTATTTTTATTTCGCGACATTTTGAAACTGATATGGCCAAGAATAAAGTATGTATTCAGTGGGTGTATGTGTAAAACTCTCGGACTGCATATTAAGACAAGAAATTAATATGTTGAAAAGAAACAATGTAGTTGGCCGAAATAAAAAAAAATATTTAAAAAAAAAGAATAATTAATGAATAATGGTGTTTCCATGAAGTTAAGAAAACTATGAAATATACAATAATATGGACTAAGATAAAAATTCAGGTGACCAAAATAGGGAATGTTTTATCAGTTTACGAATGAAATGAAAGGAAAACATCTTCTATGCCTCCATACTCACAATATAACGTAATGATTAATTGTTGGCGCAGTATTCTTTTTAAGAGTATTCATAAAAATCTGGACGGTGTAAAATATAATTGATATTTATTAGAATAATCAACAAAAAAGATTTGAAAGAATAAATATTCAACAAATAAATGTGACCAAAGGCAAGCTAAATTACTATTCCACTAACTTGAATCGGTTTTGTGTTCAATTATTTTGCAAATAAACAAAAGTTGAGTCAGAACGAAATAAAATATGCTGTCTCGATAGATCTATAATTAAGTATTGATAATCGCCAAAAGTTTAATATTAAAAAAATACTTAATACAAAATACTTAATGCAAAATACTTAATACAAAATACTTAATGCAAAATACTTAATACAAACGAAAATTCTGTTCTCTTGCCCCGCAGCGGCTTCCATACTTTACTACTTATAAAAGAACACGCTTGTCCAAGTAGCGAGCGATATCACGAGATGACCGTTTTCTTTTCAAAAAGGAAACGCTGAAGTTTATTTCAAGCAAAATCAATTCTTATTTGCAGTCACGAAGGAAGTATTTTAGCAGATAAGTTGTGAATTTGTAATTTCTTTTTTTTTTCTTTTCTAGATGCAAATGTTAATATTATATTTATTTCAGTTTTTAATCTTTATCTTCATTTCATTGTTTTATTAATTGTGCAATAGGTTTTCCCGTGCAAAAATGTGCGATTGTATCTGGCAAGTTCATTTTGAATATATATTATTTTTTTCTTTTTTATATAATAGATTTTTATCGTCCACAAATGTTGTTTATTATATTTTGCAAGTTGATAGCATAAATAGATTAGGCAATTGTATTAATTTTCAGTTAGTGAGAGAGGAATCCTCCACCATATCTTCCCTTACACGCCAAATGGACTTTTATTTAGTACAATACTTGATTTTTTTAATGGAGAGTAGACAATGCACTGTGGATGCGTTATCGGCAGCTCCTGTTACTCACGCTTCTCTTTATTTGTCACTCAGTCTTCATTTTTAATGAGTGATTTTTCTGATAAAGGGAGAAGAAAAAGCTGTATTTTAGGTTGGCAGTTTTTTTTTGCGTGAACAGCCGCCACAGATGTCGGAAATTTTCTGTTTCTATGCCTATCCTTGTAGCCATGTCACTAGTAAGGGCGTTGGAGGTAAACGTTTTATCTGGGCTGACGTTATCTGCCTGATAGTCAGGGACCCGAAGCTTGGATTATCCACAAAGGAGGCTGTCCTATCAGCAGGTGCAAGGTACTGGGGCTGCTGTATTGCCATTTGGTGAATGGATTGTGGACGATGCAGTAGCTTCTGGTGGGGCCTCTCGATGCCATATTAGTGGGTAATTGTTTCAGCTTTACCTTTTCATGTGCTACAAAAGAAATTCTTCATTTCTATTTCTCTCTTACTTTCCCTCTCTGTCCTGATCCAAGCAAGTCTGTCGACCTAGTCCACACATCCCAAAACTCCATCAGTAAAAGTTTCAAGAAAAAATACACGATTAAACCCGGATCTCAAACTTCTAACGTAGACCCCCCCCCCAACTACTATGTCTCCTTCTCGAACATCAGGGGGTCTACGTTCTAACCTTCCAGAGATTGAAACCCAATTACAGTAGACTAAACCGGACATATTATTTCCAAGCGAAACTGGCATTGGACAGGCTATTTCGCTAGGTGAGTTCGTAATTAAAGGATACTCTAATTTAACTTCCAAATCTGACCCTCAGGGTCGCCATGGGCATGGAATATGTGCCTATATAAAAGATTGCTTTCCATGTGGTAGGGACATCCTCAGAAAAGATCCTAACTTACCCTATATGTGCTTCCGGATTGCACTTGCTCAAACTACTGCGTTCATATTTACTCTCTATCGCCCTCACAACAGCGAAGTTACTACCTTTAAAAGCATATCTGAGAAAATTGACCACGTCCTATCTGCTTATCTTTCAGCTAATATTCATGTCTGTGGAGACTTCAATGGTTAACTCACTCAAACAAGACCGATAATGAGGGGAGGTTCTGTCATGATTTCTCCGTTGCTTATGACCTCACTCAGATTGTTCATGAACCCACCCGTGTGCCCGATACTGACGGCCCGTATGCAAGTCTCCTAGACCTTTTTCTCACAACTTGCCCTGAACTGTGTTCAGCTTCCGTTCTGTCTCCACTTGGATCCTCCGACGACTCTGTTACATCAGTTAAGATAAAAATGAAATGTAATAAGTCCTCGGATGTACCTCTCCATTGTACAGTATATCGATACTCTATGGCTGACTGGGATAGCTTCCGTACATTTATATCAGGTCTACCTCTACGTTCCATGTTTAAAAAAGATGTGTCCTCTATAGTATCAGACCTGACGGAATGGTTAATTGTAGGTATAAACGGTCTCATACCCTCAAAAAGTTCCAGCAAAAACCTAATAGCCAGCCGTGGTTCTCTCTAGAATGTGCTGCTTGTCATTGCACAAAAAAATCACCTTTTCCATTGCTTCCAACATAATATATGTACTGAGACTAAAGGCGCTTTCAGGACTGCCAGCAACTACTGTAAAAAAAAGTAATGAAGAACGCAAGAGAGCTGTATGCTCAATCCGTTAAGTCCAAAGTAGCTGAGTAGCGGCTTGGTTCCCACCAGTTTTGGCAAATAGCAAACAAGATCCTGAACAGAAGCGTGTGCTCTATCCCAACTATCATCAATTGACCTGAGGTAATCTCGTAAGCATCATACAAAGCCAAATTCTTAGCTAATTCTACCCTTTGCGACCAAGGCCGCCAACCCCCAATACTTCCTCCTGTATCAGAAAACACGTTACGTGATATACAAATATATCTACGTGATGTTGCCAAGCTAATCAAAAACCTTGATTCCAGTAAATCAACCGGCCCTAACGGTATTCCAATTATAGTACTCAAAAAGCTTCAACCAGAACTAGCGCCCACACTTACAAAACTTAAGCAGAATTGATTCCCATCACCCTGGAAAATTTCATCAGTATGCCCTGTAGTTAATAATTCAGGTGATCGCTCATCTCCCTATCAGTACAGGCCAATTAGTCTCCTGTGCGTCATATGTAAGTTACTGTGTTAAATAGAGCAGGAATCAACCATCTCAGCAAAATAACCTTCTTAGTGACCCGTAATGTGATCTCCGTTCTGCTAGATCTACAGCAGATGTGCTTACAGTTATATCTCATAGGATTAGCGAATCTCTCGACAGAAGCTACCTTTCTATGGCAATTTCTTTGACATATCATAGGCATTTGATAGAGTATGGCATAAAGGTTTACTTCACAAGATCTCTAGCTACGGTATAGCTGGAAATATCTTCTCATTTCTCTCTTATAGGTTCATAAGAGTAGTGGTTAAGGGGCAGAAATCAGAAGCTCACAGTATTAATGCTGGAGTCCCTCAGGGGCCCATCCTAAGCCTAACTCTCTTCCTGATCTACATTTATGATCTTCCAAATCACATCCGACATCATTCGTAGACATTTATGCTGATGACACTACTATCTATAGTAGCACATCTAAGACCGTAAACGACCAAGTTCTCTCTGATTCTGTCTCCTCTGATCTTGAGCAAGTGGTACAACAGGGAAGAGGTGGCTTGTTATTTTAAATGCATCTAAAACCAAGCTTTTATCTTTACATCATCAACGCTCTGATCTCTATCTGGCATCAATTGAAATGAATGGATCTCGTCTTGGAGATACCTCATGTTTTGACAAGCTTCTGGGACTCACCTGTACTCCTGATCTTAAATGGAACACATAGATTAAATTCGTTGCCAAGACCGCTGGAAAAACGGTGGGATCCTTCTATCGATCCAGTAGATATCTCACTGCTGATGCAATTCTCTATCTATATTAGAGCTAGGTACGTCCAAGGATGGAGTACTGTTGCCACATCTGGGCAGGAGCTGCTAGAAAGGACTTATCCTGCCTTGACAGAGTTCAAAATAGACTTCGTGGCCTCGTAGGGTGTGTCCTTTTCTCTTCCCTGCAACCTCTTTCACACAGAAGAGATGTTACCTGTTTGTCTCTGCTTTATCGTTATTTTCATGGCAAGTGCTCGACTGACCTCCAATCTATGATCCCCGTTCGCCAAACTTTCACAAGAAACACCTGTCTAGCAGAAAACACAATCAATAATTTTCCCCACTCTTTATCTGTGCCTAAACCTAAACGTAAATTCCATAAGCAAAGCTTCTTTCTTAGAACTGCACGCCTATGGAATTGTCTTCTGTTTTCTTGCTTTCCAACTGACTACAATATGGTTGTCTTCAAGTCTAACGTAAACAAGTTTTTGATGAGCCGTTCCATATAAGTTAACAAATTTACTGAATTTCCATTTTTAACGATTACTTTATTGTGTTAAAGAGCATCTCTTCTCTCTCTCTCTCTCTCTCTCTCTCTCTCTGGCTCTTTCATACTCTCTCTATTTTCTCTCTCTGTGTCTCTATTAGATAGTAGATCGAGAGAGAGAGGGAGAGGGTGGGAGGAGGTCAGAGAGATATTTTTGTAGTAAATCCACGTTGCAGGAAGTGACGTTTCATCTAACCGGATGTCATGTGATGCTACGTGGCAAGGTTGGTGAAACGTTGAGTCTCTCAGAAAAAGCCGAGCCGAGCAGAAGTCTAAAATGGTTCTCTCCTAAGTAAGGGGGGAGATGCGCGCCCCAGACGTGGGACGTGGTAGGTACCCACAGTGGAGACCATCGATGGCGACATCTGCAGATCATGCCTGGGAGAATAAAAGGTTGAAAACCCAACATCTGTCTTCATCTTGTGTATTCCGGCGAAAACAGCAAGAGAGCTCCACCCAGATGAAGACTCTCCCAGAGCAGCAAAACCAGGTATGAACTTCTATATATAAACACATACATCCACAAGTGTCCTAACCACCAGACAAACGGTTTAAGAGATCTTGGGTCCCGTTCTCTCGTCTCTTAACACTTGTAATATCTCTCTCATCGTCGTAAACTTTTTCTCTTCATTAGTAAAATGGACACGTCATCACCAGGGTACCAGTATCCCTCAAGTAAAGTGTCCAAGACCAAATCCGTTTCTTCTCCCTCCCTTATGTAATATATCTGTTATTTGGTGCCGTTGGCCTTCTTGCCCCCGCATGGGGCATATATCGAAACCTGGATTGCCACGGACATAACGAGAAAAAGAGATAACAAGGAAAAATAAAGACAAGAAGAGAAATTGAGGAAAAAGGAGGGAGAAAAAAACGGAGAAGAGACAGTGGAATAAAAAAAGAAAGAATAGTGAAAATGAAGAGAAAAAGAGAATAAGTGAAGAACAGTGAAAAACGGGTAGAGAGAGAGAAAGATAGAGAGAGAGGAAGGAAGAAGAAGAAAAAAATGATTCAGTTATGTGTTGAAAAAGATAGCAAAGGCATGAAGAATACCATACGCATTTAGAAGAAAATTAAACTCCAAAATTAAAAATACGCTGTAAGCTTTGAAAACGACTGAAAAACAAAAGAGAAAAGAAAATTAATTTACCATATTAAAAATAAAAATAAAATTGAAAAACACAGAGAAAGAATTGAAAACACGGAGAAAGAAAAAAAAACGTATATATATATATATATTTAAATAGACAAGACAACACAAACGAACATTTGTTTAAGCAAAATGACATCGAGCTTGTCCACAGTTTATAAACCTGTCAGTCATTTGACATTGTTGAATTTAGTAAAGTGTTACAAAAATAAGGGACAGTGAACTTTTAAATGCATTCGGAATAGCAAGATGTCATTTTAGATTTGAAAAAAAAAAAAGAAGAAATTACACTATTGTCGAAAGTATTAGGTGAAATAAAAATCAGGTTGGTGATGTGGCATCCCTCCGGATTAATTTTAAGTAAATTATAATTATATGAATAGAATAGAAGCGGAACTTTTTAATTTAATTCTGTGGTTAATTGTAAAAGAATAATGATTTTTTTTTTAGTTTCAGAAAACCCTTGAACTTTGCTTACGTGGACAATTTGATCTGTGATAATTTTGTTGAACTTTGCTGAAAGTTGTTAGTTATAAGTGAATTAATTAAGTATATATTAATTAAGTATTATTGAATATCGTTAAGTATTGTTGAGTTGCCATGTGTATTTTTCTGTATTTCTTTTTCTGTACTTTTGTTATCTTGTATTTGTATAGCAGATGGGGGCATCGATGGTCTTGCCACGTGGTGTCAATGTAATTTAATTTTTTAAAAATAAGATGATGACAGGATAGAGGTATATCAATTATCAATAATAATTTTTGAGATAACGGGATTATGCAAGGAAAACATAAATGAGAATTTTAAAATGGGATGATGTCGGAAGACAAAAGAATAAGGAATAAGGATTTTTTTTTTATCGAAATACAGTAGTTGGACAGGCAGACGGTTTGCTGGATTATGAGTAATGAGGTCAGGAAGTCAGTCGGTATTTATTCTAGTTTCGAGGTGGTCATGTATATATATTTTTTTTGTTGTTGTTTTGTTCTTGTAGTTTCGACAGATTTTTTTTTGTTCCGGATGCGTAAGTCGGTGGAGGGCGGTACAGAACGTCCTCGTAATAAATTTTTTAAAAAAATCCATATTTTGGTAGGTGCTCAGGGAAGCACGAGATAGTTATAGAGAAATGGGCGATCTCTGTAACTAATATGGACAGTCGGAGGACATGTCCATTGTGTGTTGACCACACGGGGGGTAAATGGGGTAGAATAAATAAAACCGACTTGATTACTCTTGGACCAATTAAGTTTAGTCATAGAGGAGGTAAATTAATTAAGAACATTTGATGTGAAATGGTGAAGGTTTAGGATGGGATTTTTTTTTTGTTTTTGTGCTACCTAGGAGTAAAGAAGATTGTCCGTAAATCCTGAGATGTAAGTAGGAGGCAGATGGACCTCGATTTTGTGTTTTATTGTTGTTCGGCTAGGAGCCGTGAAATTATCGACCACGAGTAGTGTCGACCGGGAGCAAAGGATGCTCTGGAAGTCCCGAGATGGGTACGAAGAAGACATGGGGTCATAAAGGAGTTTGACCTTGAAGAGCGCAGGGTAGCGCTACATGGCACTTTTATTGTTGTATTTATTTAATTTTGAGTTTATCGATTTATCGTAGGACAGTCTTCTTGCCAGCGGGTAGCGTATGTATTCCCTCCTTAGTTTAGTTAGTTAGTTATTAAAAATGTATGGCTTTGCCATACATTTTGATAAAAAAGGGGTGGAGGAAGAATTTTAGAAGTAAAATGTTACCCTATTGTGAATTAAAGGTACCAAATTTAAAAAAAAAACCATGCTGGGTGAATTTAATTGGTATTATTAAATTAAATTATTTTGGAATAGATTTGGTTGGTTTAGTTATATTTTAGGGACGTTTAGCGCGTAGTTGCATTTTTTTCATGAGAATTACAAGGCGATTAGGCTGTAGAAAGCAGTTTTTTCTGTTGTTTTATTTTTTTTTATAAGCCATGGTATTGTCACAAATTAGAAAATTTGGCATGGGAAATACTATTTTAGAGTAATGAGTACCCTGTTAAAACAATACTAGTGGTTCCAGTGAGTTGGAAGATGCCACGTAGGCCCAAGCAACGGCAATAAGTCTTGTCCAACAAAAGTCTGGCGTGCGAGGTCGCGATAATTCCTCAGGGTACGGAGCGACTGGACAGTCGGTACCAAGCCTAATCACGGGGAGATAGAAGAAAGGGAAAGATGCAGATTACGTAAGGGACAAGATAGAGCCTTATTATTTTTTTTATTTTTTTAGAGGAATGTGTGAGGGATATCTGGGTTGGAATCTTGGGACTTGCTGGGAATACGGAAAAATCACAAAGGGAAAGCTACTTAGTTAGAAATCGATGCGCAAGTAAGCTTTGGCGCATTAGTTAGGGAGTGATGATTCCGTATCTTGTCGGGTTCCAGGAACTCAAACAGGCTCCGAGTGAATCAGTGTGAAGGCGTATCTTGGCTTAGACCAACCAAGGGAGTTAGTAGAAGAGCTTTGTGAAATCCCGAAGTAGTAGATTGAATAGAACAAAGCTCCAGTAATAGGACCACTCAGAGAAAGACGTCAGGGCATTACAGTAAAGGAAAAAAAACTGGGACTTAGGCCTATGCTGAAAGTCGAGAACGCGAGTGGGATGGTTGGGTCGGTAGAGCATCAGACTTTTAATCTGAGGGTCTGGGGTTCGAGTCCCCATGCGATAAAGCTACCACCAACATGGAGCATCCGACGTTCTGGTCGTAATTGCGATATGCTGGCCCCATTTCGAAAAAGTGATCGAAAATGGAGTCTCCATTTGTTTGGCCAAGTGGTCCAAATAAAGAGCAGAGTCAGTGGAAAATATCCAACAATGCGACCGCCTAGACAAGATGTATATCTGCAAAGCTGTATCTTTGTCTAACTTGGAAGCAAGTTAATGTCGAGGAGGGACTTTCGAGAAGCAGCAGAAGGATTGATAGTGTTGTAGAAGAGTACTGGTGCCTGATCTTTCTTGGAAAAGGGGTGAGTCCGGAAAGTGTAAGAATAAAGATGTACTTCGGACATAATTATTTTTTTTAGTTAGTTAGTTATTAAAAATGTATGGCTTGCCATACATTTTGATAAAAAAGGGGTGGAGGAATGTTAAAGAGCATCTCTTCTCTCTCTCTCTGGCTCTTTCATACTCTCTCTATTTTCTCTCTCTGTGTCTCTATTAGATAGTAGATCGAGAGAGAGAGGGAGAGGGTGGGAGGAGGTCAGAGAGATATTTTTGTAGTAAATCCACGTTGCAGGAAGTGACGTTTCATCTAACCGGATGTCATGTGATGCTACGTGGCAAGGTTGGTGAAACGTTGAGTCTCTCAGAAAAAGCCGAGCCGAGCAGAAGTCTAAAATGGTTCTCTCCTAAGTAAGGGGGGAGATGCGCGCCCCAGACGTGGGACGTGGTAGGTACCCACAGTGGAGACCATCGATGGCGACATCTGCAGATCATGCCTGGGAGAATAAAAGGTTGAAAACCCAACATCTGTCTTCATCTTGTGTATTCCGGCGAAAACAGCAAGAGAGCTCCACCCAGATGAAGACTCTCCCAGAGCAGCAAAACCAGGTATGAACTTCTATATATAAACACATACATCCACAAGTGTCCTAACCACCAGACAAACGGTTTAAGAGATCTTGGGTCCCGTTCTCTCGTCTCTTAACACTTGTAATATCTCTCTCATCGTCGTAAACTTTTTCTCTTCATTAGTAAAATGGACACGTCATCACCAGGGTACCAGTATCCCTCAAGTAAAGTGTCCAAGACCAAATCCGTTTCTTCTCCCTCCCTTATGTAACAATTGTCCAATTGTCTACTGTACACTCTTTAACCCTTATCCTTGAGTGGCCTCTTGGCCTTAATAAGTGGTGATGCCTTTGTAAAAAACTTAATACAAAATAATTAATACAAATATACTTAATGCAAAATATTAATACAAAATACTTAATACAAAAATTTAACATTAACAAAATACTTAATACAAAAATTTAACATTAACAAAATAATTAATACAACATTTAACATAAACAAAATACTTAATACAAAAATTTAACATTAACAAAATATTTAATACAAAATAATTAATACAAAAATTTAACATTAACAAAATACTTCATACAAAATACTTCATACAAAATACTTAATACAAAAATTTAACATTAACTAAATACTTCATACAAAATACTTTATACAAAATACTTAATACAAAAATTTAACATTAAAAAAATACTTAATACAAAATGCTTAATACAAAATACTTAATACAAAATGCTTAATGCAAAATACTTAATACAAAAATTTAACATTAACAAAATACTTAATGCAAAATGCTTTATGCAAAATACTTAATACAAAAATTTAACATTAACAAAATACTTAATGCAAAATAATTAATACAACATTTAACATCAACAAAATACTTAATGCAAAATAATTAATACACAAATTTAATATTAACAAAATACTTAATACAAAATACTTAATACAAAATACTTAATACAAACATTTAACATTAACAAAATACTTAATTCAAAATAATTAATACAAAAATTTTTAATTAACAAAATACTTAATGCAAAATACTTAATACAAATATACTTAATGCAAAATACTTCATGCAGAATACTTAATACAAAAATTTAACATTAACAAAATACTTATTACAAAATGCTTAATACAAAATGCTTAATTCAAAATACTTAATACAAAACTTTAACATTAACAAAATAATGAATACAAAAATTTAACATTAAAAGAATACTTAATACAAAAATGTAACATTAAAAAAATACTTAATACAAAAATTTAACATTAAAAAATACTTAATACAAAAATTTAACATTAAAAAAATACTTAATACAAAATGCTTAATACAAAATGCTTAATACAAAATGCTTAATGCAAAATACTTAATACAAAAATTTAACATTAACAAAATTCTTAATACAAAATGCTTAATACAAAATGCTTAATGCAAAATACTTAATACAAAAATTTAACATTAACAAAATACTTATTACAAAATGCTTAATACAAAATGCTTAATTCAAAATACTTAATGCAAAACTTTAACATTAACAAAATAATGAATACAAAAATTTAACATTAAAAGAATACTTAATACAAAAATTTAACATTAAAAAAATACTTAATACAAAAATTTAACATTAAAAAATACTTAATACAAAAATTTAACATTAAAAAAATACTTAATACAAAATGCTTAATACAAAATGCTTAATACAAAATGCTTAATGCAAAATACTTAATACAAAAATTTAACATTAACAAAATACTTAATACAAAATGCTTAATACAAAATGCTTAATGCAAAATACTTAATACAAAAATTTAACATTAACAAAATACTTATTACAAAATGCTTAATACAAAATGCTTAATTCAAAATACTTAATACAAAACTTTAACATTAACAAAATACTTAATACAAAAATTTAACATTAAAAGAATACTTAATACAAAAATGTAACATTAAAAAAATACTTAATACAAAAATTTAACATTAAAAAATACTTAATACAAAAATTTAACATTAAAAAAATACTTAATACAAAATGCTTAATACAAAATGCTTAATACAAAATGCTTAATGCAAAATACTTAATGCAAAAATTTTACAATGACAAAATACTTGAGCTTTACTCCTGATCTGGAATAGAACACGTACATCAAGTCTGTTGCCAAGGTCGCTGGAAAGATGGTGGGATCCTTCTACCGCTCCAGAAGATATCTCACTACTGATGTAATTCTCTATCTATATAAAAGCCAAGTACGTCCAAGGATGGAATACTGCTGCCATATATGGGCAGGAGCTGCTAAAAACAGCCTATCCTGCCTTGACAGAGTACAAAATAGACTTCGTGGCTTAGTGGGGGATGCCCTTTTCTCTACCCTGCAACCCCTCTCCCACAGAAGAGACGTTGCAAGCCTATCCTTGTTTTATCGTTATTTCCATGGCAGGTGCTCGTCTGAATACCAATCTCTGGTCCACCCCTCGCCAATCTTTCACGGAAAACACCCGTCTAGCTGAATCCACTGTGAAAATTTTCCCCCACTCTATATCTGTGCCTTAATCAAAACGCAGATTCCATGAACAACGCTTCTTTCTTAGAACTGCACGCCTGTAGAACTCTGTTCCGTCTGACTGCTTCCCACCGGACTACAACTTGGACGTGTTCAAGTCCAATGTTAACAAATTCCTAAGGAACCACCCCTTAAGTAAACACTTCATCAAATCTCAACACTAACGTAATGTACTTGCAATAACCCTTATCCCTGAGTGGCTTCCGGGCCTTGATAAGTGGTGATCACTGTGTAAAAAAAATAATAATTAATGCAAAATAATTAATACAAAAATTTAACATTAACAAATACTTAATGCAAAATAATTAATACAAAAATTTTACATTAAGAAAATACTTAATTCAAAATACTAAATACAAAATACTTAATACAAAAATTTAACAGTAACAAAATACTTAATACAGAATGCTTAATACAAAATGCTTAATGCAAAATACTTAATACAAAAATTTAACATTAATAAAATACTTAATGCAAAATAATTAATACAACATTTTACATCAACAAAATACTTAATGCAAAATAATTAATACAAAAATTTAACATTAACAAAATACTTAATGCAAAATAATTAATACACAAATTTAACATTAACAAAATACTTAATACAAAAATTTAACATTAAAAAATACTTAATACCAAATGCTTAATACAAAATGCTTAATGCAAAATACTTAATACAAAAATTTAACATTAACAAGATACTTAATGCAAAATAATTAATCCAAAAATTCACATTAATGAAATTCTTATGGCAAATATGTAATACAAATATACTTAATACTTAATACAAAATACTTAATACAAAAATTTAACATTAACAAAATGCTTAATACAAAATGCTTAATACAAAATGCTTAATGCAAAATACTTAATACAAAAATTTAACAATGACAAAATACTTAATGCATAATATTTAATACAAAATTTAACATTAACAAAATACTTAAGTCAAAATAATTAATACAAAAATTTAACATTAACAAAACACTTAATGCAAAATAATTAATTCAAAAATTTAACTGTAACAAAATACTTAATGCAAAATAATTAATACACCAATTTAACATTAACAAATACTTAATGCGAAATAATTAATACAAAAATTTAACATTAACAAAATACTTCATACAAAATACTTAATACAAAATACTTAATACAAAATACTTAATACAAAAATGTAACATTAACAAAATACTTAATGCAAAATAATTAATACAAAAATGTAACATTAACTAAATACTTAATTCAAAATACTTAATACAAAATACTTTATACAAAATACTTAATACAAAAATTTAACATTAACAAAATACTTAATGCAAAATAATTAATACAAAAAATTAACATTAACAAAATACTTAATGCAAAATAATTAATACAAAAATTTAACATTAACAAACTACTTAATACAAAATGCTTAATACAAAATACTTAATGCAAAATACTTGTAGCACATTATATTTTCTCATCGTTTGTGACATTTATTGAATATCGTGTATAACTATTTCGCAGCAACCGTTTTTTCGACTATTGCTGTAATGAGCCCTTTTTTCAATAATGGTTATGGTATGAACAGAAAGAAAATATGTAACATAATATAATATCATTTGTAAAATTCATTATGTCTATCTGTACTGGTTTGGATGTGAAATTATAATTTTCTTTTCATGGAGAAATTTACTAAGGAAGCAGTTAATTCCAGTTTCATAGATGAAAAACTCAGGTTTGTTCTCCTGTAATTGAAATTCAACTTCTGGAAGGTTAGAACGTAGACCTGTGATGTTAGAGAAGTAGAGAAGGAGACCTTGTAGTGGGAGTCTACATTAAATCCCCTAACTACAAGGTCTGATTTTTTTTTTTTTTTTTTTGGTTTTGTTTGTTGGAATTTTTTATAGTTAGGTTGGGGAATTTGTGGAAAAGGTAACGAAGCTGTTAAGAACAGAACTGAAAGGACGACGAAGAGAGATTATGGACGAAAGAGAAAGTAAAAAAGGAAGACGTTTGTAGACCAATTAAAAGAAAAGACGTAGTATTTCCGTCAATATATGCCATCGAAAAATCCTTCCAGAAGATCTATAAACATTACGTTGAAAAACTAGTTATATTTTATAACGCAGTTCAATAAAAAAAATGTTCAAACTGGACCGTAATAATAAAAACATTGAATTATGCCATACCAATGTTGACATGCCGATGAATCGGCATTTATTAATGATGCACTAACTTCTTCTGTGAAATATTATTTCGTCGACAATGTGTAGACAGCTTATTAAATAATACATTAGACTCTTACGCCGGTAATTTAGCACTGAGATTTTTCCCAAAACTGTTTATATTGTGTGTGCATATATATATATATATACATATATATATATATATATATAAAGCTGAACGTCTGTGTGTGTGTGTGTGTGTGTGTGTGTGTGTGTGTGTGTGTGTGTGTGTGTGTGTGTGTGTGTGTGTGTGTGTGTGTGTGTGTGTGTGTGTGTGTGTGGTCACGAATGGGCTCCTATATGGTTGACTATTTTAAAAAACTGATTACATATAATGATAGAAGATGTATCGAGGATCAGGAAAGGGTGTACTTGATCTGGCAGAACGGTGGTTCATAAAATTGTGGGGTCTGCGTTCGCGCCTGGCCCCCAAAGTATGGAAATAAAAAATGAAAAAAAAACGTTTACAAGTGTTTTTTATATAGATGTACATAAGAATACTTTGATAAGTATGTTTTAACTTAAATAGGGATGGTATAATAAATTTGTGGTATAATAAAATTAGAATGGAAATAGGCA
Source organism: Euprymna scolopes (assembly GCF_053919585.1). Lineage (NCBI taxonomy): Eukaryota > Metazoa > Mollusca > Cephalopoda > Sepiida > Sepiolidae > Euprymna > Euprymna scolopes. Next base: position 86,422,059 of record NC_136511.1, on the reverse strand, counting down.
CAAACTTTAATAAAGACTTTTCATATCTATCTGCGTAAGTATACTTTGATAATTATGCTTCAGTTTGAAGAAATATGGTATAATAAAATTATGGAGTGTTCGTTCACGCCTGACCGCATAGAATGGAAATATGTCACAAAGTTTAACAAGGTTTTTTAATATAGATCCACAGCATATTGTGATAAGTGTTTCAGTGTGAACAGGTATGGTATAATAAATTATGGGGTTTATCTATTTTATTTTTACTTTCATCATATTTTGCTTTGGTTTTGATACCCCCAAATTCGAAGCTATCTCTTTACAACCCTTCCTTTTCATAACCTATCATATTTTCATAAATCACAGTCCATTTTCTGTATTCTGTTTTTGAAACCAGTCAACGACGGGTACTTTTGCTAGTATATATATATATATATATATATATATATATATATATATATATATATATATATGTGTGTGTGTGTGTGTGTGTGTGTGTGTGTGTGTGTGTGTGTGTGTGTGTGTTTTAATTTTGTTTTTCTTATATTAAAGTTGAATCAGAGTATTAATTAAATAAAAGCTGCGCGCAAAGTGATGTAATAAATAAATATATTCCTCAACATGATTCGAACTTTTATTCAAAATTCCAAAATGCATCGTATTAGTTTCGGAAGTACATCACCTCAGAAATAAATTAAATTGTGTCGGTGATCCATTAAACAAACAAAACATTGTTAGATCGACTTTATGTCAATTCTGATGGAGAGACGTGCGAGGAATAGCTTCTCGTAGAGTTGAAAGAAACAAGATTGATCAGTCTTCACGAACCGTGAAAATTACACCCGAAAATATCAGTTTATTATCTTAACACAACTTAAGTATGCGTCAACGTGTGTACTTCCTTTTGCGTGTGATTTGGTCCGTGATTTTATGTTTTATTATTTGATTTCCTGGGTATATGCTTATGCATTTTTGAGTTTGGGAATTTTGGGGTATATGCTTATGCAGTTTTGAGTTTGGGAATTTTTTCATTTGGATGCATGTGTTTGTGCATGTGATCGAGTAGTTGTGAATCGGTCTACATGTGTTTATGATTACATGTGTGCGACTATATATGTGTGGGTGTGCATTTGTACTTGCGCGTGTTTATGTGTATATATATTTGTACAAGTGATTAAGAATGTGTGTGATTTTATGTTTTACTATTTTATGTTTGTTCAATTGATTGACGACTTGTGACTCAATATGTATATGTTTATGATTGTGTATGTGTAACTCTATATATGCGACTATATCGGTGCGTTTGCGACAATGCTTATGAAAATATATGTATTTCTGTCAGTGATTGTGAATATGTATTATTGAATGTGTATGGACCTTTCTGCTATTTGTGGAATATTCTTGATAAGATGCAGAAACGTATCTGCAGTTTGATTGGCTTCATCCTTTCTTCTTCTTTGCAACATTTTTTCTCTCGGATATGATGTTGCTAGTCTCAGTCTTTTCTATAAATACTATTATGGAATGTGTTCTTCAAAGTTTTCTTATCTATTACTTGCTTCTATTGATCCTGCTCGTTTGACTTGTTGATCTAGTGGCCTCCATGAATTTCCTGTTTTTATGCCTCATATAAATACAGCCTTGTATTCCAGTAGTTTCTATTAAAGAGCCGCAGATTAATGTAATTCTCTTACTGTTGTTCTTCTATCTATAACATTGATCTTTTTCAAAACTAAGACTAATAGGCACCTCCTGTCTTTGCAAAAGTCGTCTATCGTTGTTTTTAGTTTCTTACATAAAGTGGTTTCATATCTTGTTTGGAGTGATTTCCACTAAAATAAATATAATCTGTCTAATTGAGTGTTAATGTGATTATTGCTATGAGAGTGACTGTATCGGATTATGTACTTGTTTTTGTATTTGTGAATTGAGCTGTGTACGTGTGAGTCTGTTTGTGTATGTATTTGATTACGCATGTGTGAATGTGTGAGCCTGTCCGTGTAGTTATGTCTAAGTGGCCATGTGTTTATGATTGTGTATATGCGAACTTGCGTGTGTGTATAAATATTTGTAGAATATTGCTTGTATACTTTTTTACATCTAAGACAAAAAAGTTGTTTCTCTAATGTCCGTCTTAAATTCGTTGTTTTTCTTCTTAAATTGTAGTTTAAAACTGCAAAAAGGACAAACCAAAACATTTTATAAAGTGGCTAGCGCCATCTTAAAATTAGTTGTGTCGATTAAGAACCATAATATAAAAGATTCATGTTAATTTATATCAGTAATTACTTCAGAGCAATTTCATTATAGTGATCTTTATTTTATTGATCGAACAGCGTAAATCATTCACTGGTGCCCACCTCTGAATGTCATAAAACTCTTTTGCTTCATTTTAAAGTGTCTAACACCATTAATTATATTATTCTTCAATTGTTTCATTTATAAACAATAATAAACAGTTAAATGTAATGATTACTTTCTAATAACAAAATCTCTTCTTCATAGCTACGTAATTTTTTTTGTGTTTTGAAATAGATTCTGAATAATGGAGTCTCTTGAAACACTGGAATAAAGTATTTGTGAATCAATTTTTCGAAGTATAATACGTTTAATTAGAAATGTAACCGAATATTTTGTGTAAAATCTGCTTTAGAAAATCAAAATTAAATAAAAAGGATAAACGAATAGAAATTAAGTGTAGAAAAAAAAACGGCCGTAATATTTGATAGCTAAGACCGTAGATCCTTGCATCAACTGATTTGTGTTCGATATTATCTTTTGATCTTGGATTCAGTTTCGCTGGTAATTGACTTCTAAGAATTGTTACTCGAACACAAGGTAAATTTAATGCTGCTAAGTCTAAACTTCTTTCCTTTAATAATTGCAAGAAACCTTCTCAACCACCAATAGCTATGACTAATGATACATTACCTGAAAGTACTTCGTCCAAACTCCTTAACTTTACGTTCACAAGGAACATGAGATGTAACCGATAAAGGAACTTGCTGCGGCTGTTACGAGGAAGGTGGGGGTCTCTCTATGCTACTAAAAATTTAAAAGTATCCTGCACAACTACAAGGTCACAATTCGTCCATGTATGGAGTATTGTTATCACATTTGGGCTGGTCCATCTGCTACTAGTCTCTCACTCCTGGACAGGGTTCAAAAGAGAGTCGCCAACCTAATAGGTCCTGAACTGTCATCTAGGCTTAAGTCTCTCTCCCATCGAGGTAATGTTGAATCCCTCTGTTTGTTTTACAAGTATTTAAATGGTATATGCTTCGACGAAATACAAGCCCTTGTATACCCTCGATGTAAACACCGTCGACGAACCCGACAAGCAGCAAAGTCCCACCCCTACACAGATGCCAGAAAGTTTTCTACTCTAATAGTTTCTTTCCCACAACTGATAGATTTTGGAATTCCCATCCGGATTCCGGATTCACCAACTGTACTTACATGTAGGAGTTCAAGTGCAATGTAAACAGACATCTTGCTGCTCAACTCCCTACATAGTATCACTGCAATTATGTCCCAGATAGTAGCTCTCTACATGCAAGTAACTCATGCTACAATGAAAAAATAACTTTTTTTCTTTTCTGCACCATAAAACATTGTTATGAAAATATGTAAAGTTTCTAAATTATTAAAATATGTGTATATTTTGCATTGTTAGCTGTTGTAATTTGGCTGTTGTAATTTAATTGTTTTAAAGGCCTTCATCTACAAGTTTATTTTGCCAATTAACAAACCCAAAAGTAAACCAAAAGCTGAAACTACCATCAGTGTACACAGTGGCGTTAATAGGGGGAGTATACAGTCATATTCACGTTATCTTAGAACGTTATATAAAAAAGATTGCGAATGTTTGCGTATTATTTGCGATATAAAAGCATATTTTTGACAGACCTTTTATCATCCGCACAATTAATGATAGACGTAGTGTTTAATATGAAGTGAATGGATAGACGGTTTAGCACGAAAAGGAGATCATAATTAAATTATAAACAAATTAAGTTTATGGTGCATTGGGTCGAATGATGAGGACTTATTACTGTGCAGATAGTCATTTCTACTGCCACAGTAGCAAGATGAATAATCAAACATACAATTTAATACAGGGTGTTTCAAAAGTCTTGGGAACATTACAAATGCGTATATCTCGTTATGTTCCCAAGACTTTCGAAACACCCTGTATATCAAAATATGTAATTGTCCGGATGAAAAGCATAAGACATAATTAATATTCCAAACAAGGTGTTTAAGTTAAAAATGAAGTTGATATTTTCCCAATAAAATGCAGATCGTATAGAAATGTTAATAAGGTTAAATCAATATTAGATTTTGAATAAGGAACAAGATTTTATGACAATGTTTTAATTACAAATAATCGTTTAGCTGAATGTAGTATCCACAAATAAAAATTAAATAATCCATGAAATAAAAAATTGTTTATACGAGAATAACCAAATATCTAACACTTTTTATTATTGATTGCGCGATGGTATTTTATACTTAATTGTATATACTGTCAAATTTTCTAGCGCATCACATTAAACATAAAATCAGTATATGCGTAGAGAAAGCGAAGAAGAAAGGCGATAATTCTTATATGGCTGGCAATTAAGATGGCCCTAATCACTTATCTTTAGCTATAGCAATTTAATAAGTATTCCCCCACACATAGCAAAGCATTTTACTCTCAATGTGTGTTAATCTTGTCTGAAACCAGTGAATCAATACATCAGCTAATTGAAAATGTAGCCAAGTTTCAGATCATGCACCAAAATAGTATATATATATATATATATATATATATATATATATATATATATATATATATATATATATATATATATATATATATATATATACCAAGTGAAAGGTATTCAGGGGTGAAATTTGTGAATGAAAAACGAGATTATTAACAGTGCCTAATAAAAAAGAGCAAAATATATTATTTTTATTTGTATAGACAAATATCACAGTCGCTACAATAAACATGCTAATGTTTCAGACAAGTGATCAGTCCGGACCAACAAGTCCTCGGTCAGGCAACGCAATAAAGTTTGTGTTCCACTGAAGAGGTCTGGTCCTCAAATTGGAGAATTGGAGAAATTATTTTTTTAATTAAAACGTTAATATTAAGGGGAAGTGGTTGATTGTTAAGTGATTAAATGACACCATACATTGAAATCGACAGCAGAAAGAAACGGCGACCACTTCTCTGAAACATTAGCATGTTTAGTATAGCGACTATGTAATATATGTTAATGTAAATAGAATATAAATATATAATTTATATATATAAATATATATATATATATAACTTATATATATATATATATTTGTAAATATATGAATATTTTATGAGTGCATAATAAAAAAGCATTTGAATAATACTGAACACCATTCTATTATTAATTGTTGAGGTATTATATTTTATTATTTTAACATATATTATTAAAGAATTGAAAGTGTTGAAAAAGTGTTGAAAATTATGGATGTACTCTTTTTGTTTATACAGAGATGACGTAAATTAATAGATACCGCCTATATATATATATATATATATATATATATATATATATATATATATATATATATATATATATATTAAACTATTACTATATATTGGGTCCAACATAATATAATACAATAATAAATACGAGATCTGCATTAATCAAAATATAATATTGAAGCGTATTTTACGACTGGAATATGCTAGCCGGCCTGCTACTGCTACTGCTACTGTATATATATATATATATATATATATATATATATATATATATATATATATATATATATATATATATATATATTAAAAATGTTCACAAAGGTTTAATATATTAAAATCTATTAGCCAGTGCATATATCATTAAAAAAATTAAGTCAAGTAAATTAACTCAAATATCTTATTACAGAAATGTTATATTACAGAAATGTTAATACATGATTAACATTTCTGTAATAGCATAAAAATAAGCGAAATAGACAAAAGAAAGAAGCTTGGTTCAATCCCCCATTCAGTGAGAAAATGTGATTGTAAGATACCGGACGAATGCCCATTGGGGGTTGATTGCTTGAGTTCAGAAATTGGTATACAGATGTTGGGTTAAGTGGATAACAGTAGGAAAGTATATTTCGGAGTATGGATTGTCCGTTCAAGGACAAATTCTGAAACTACGTAGCATCATTTAAAACCAGACCTGAGAACGAACCTAATAGTGATAGAAGCAATAATGTAAATGAGAATAGAACACAAATAGTCATTAAAAACAAAATGAACACAACTCCATTAGAGAATTCAATATAAAATGATCAATAGTGGATAAAGGTAGTAAATCCAAAAGGTGTAACCTATGCTTACTTGAAGCTTATTACATAGTGAATTCTAAAGAAGAAATTTTTAACAAAAAATTGGATACCGTACAGAGTTGTCTTCACAGAAATAAATTCCTACTCTCGCGACTAAAACCTGGGTAGAATAAACTCAGAATAGTTATCATCACCTTTAGTAAAATATAGGAAGGTAACATACATTTAACAATGAAAGTTTTGAGAGTGAAATGGTCTAATAACTGAGTAGGTATTAAACTTAACTACACAGAATATGAAGGATAGTAATAACTTAAACTTGAATGATAGTTATGGAAATTAAGATCAAATCTCGATAAAATCAACAGTAATATAATGGCTACAACTCGTTGTTATGAGTGTGTAATATTGAAAATGAATGGTAACTCAATCTGTAGGGGCATAGAGTAGATAATGGTCCTGTAAAAAGCAAATGATGAGTACGAACAAATAATTATAGACGAATATATTATTCGAAGAACATAGACCCTCCGAATCTTAAGAAACAATAAAAACTAGCAGTTACCCACCTTTAAGGGGATTTACTTACTTAGGGACTCGGAGATTAACAATGAAAATTACAAATCCACTATAAATACCGATATTGTTAAATTAACTAGTATATAAAGGAAGATTTCCCATATCGTAATTAAAATAATGCTTTTGAAATAAATTTTAACAACCCAAGAGAATTTGAAGGGAACTGTAACATCGTAGAAAAAAGACGGATAACGTTTAGATGAAGGAATTGAACAGATGTCGGAAATATAAAAAGTGAATTGAGAATCTAAAGACAATTAAGCCTAATATTCAAAAACCAGTTAAATATAAAACCTATTGAACTAAATAAACAACTCGGGATTACGTATAATATAATTAAATGAAATATTTGGGAATTAAGGTAATTAAAATGCACAATTTTGTTGAATAAATAAAATTACCAATTCAGAGTTTTTCCCTTTGAATAATATTATTGTACAGAAAACAATTACATTACAGTAGATTTGTAATAGCAATAGGTTAAAATTAAAATCGATGTGTAACACCGAAAAAATGAAACCTTTTATTGGGGGGGGTAGAACAGAGATTAAACGTGAAATACAATCGAATTACTTGAAGTTGAGAAACAAATAAAACACAAAAAATAATAAATAAAATTGATAAATTAAAGAGCGCTTTAATTCATAATCATGTCCGGATTCAAGATAGTTCAAGCTTAACAATTTTCACCGTAATTTAAAACTGAAATCTGAAAATAGGGGCCCAAAATTTTCATAAACACCGGAAGAGGATTGATCCAAACATGATGAGACAAGTCACTTTTCTTGATACCGTTAATAACGGGATAAACACATGTTTAGATACGTATTAACTTTGTATTTCTTTCAATAAGTGTGATGAGTTGCCATTTTTTTTTAACAATATAAAGTTTAAACTTGTCTAGTTGATGCCGAAACAATTTGTAACATTCGAAAAAAATACAAATATGATGCAATCTTTTTCTTTGTTGCTTTCGTTTTTTGCAAGTATATATATATATATATATATATATATATATATTTGCATATAATTATATATATTTACAAATATATATATATACATGTGTGTGTTTACATACATGTATGTATATTTACATATATCTATATATATATTTACAAATATATTTGCGTATATATATAGTTACATATATATAGATATATATATATACGCACGCATGCACACACACACACACATATATATATATATATATATATATATATATATATATATATATATATATATATATATATATTGTGTTCAGGAGAGAAGCCAGCAGAGTTTTCCATTAGAAAAAAAAAATTTTAAGTGTATTACTTGAAAAAAAGGGGAAAGAAGGAAAAAACAGGAACATTATATAAGTACGTAAGCTTTTCTACCAAAACCTGTACTTAGAATGTTCCACTGTCGTGCAAGATAAGTTCAGAAAAATATTATCTTTATTTAATGAATTTTGTCGTCGGTTGTGAGGGATTTCATTCATTCATTACAAACAATAAACATTTTACTGTATTACAAAAATTATATTATTTGAAAAAACAAAGTAGTTTTCTCAAAATTTAATGATTATTTATATCTTAGCTAAGAAAATTCATATTTTGCAAAAAAATAAACCTCCATTTTATTTGAATTCAGTAAATGTGTAAAGAAAACTTTCTCAAAGAAACAAAACGCATTCAAAAACATTAGAATTTTGGTTTAAAATTAATATTTCTTTTGTCCAATCGAAAAACGAATATAAACGAAAAGAAATATAATTATGTCTCCATATATTAATGTAACGTCTGCAGCTCATGAATTCTTATTTCATTACAAAAAAGAAAAGGAAAATATATTTAAAGAAAAAGAGATGAGTTATTTAAAGTAGAGATAGCAACGTCGAATCCTCCAACTTTATCCACAGCAATTACTGCCTTCAATAGTTGTTGTCATCTCACCACGGTGGCCAACAAATCCTCTGACCGACTTTGGGTGGGATTTCCAGGTAAGCATTGTCTGGAAGTAGCGGTTTCAATCCCACTCAAAGCCGGTGAAAGAAGATGAAGATAGTCGAAATAATTGAATAAAAAAGTATACAATTTACTCATCTCCAAAATAATTCCATAATATAATATATTTTATTTTTGTTGTATATTTTTACTTTTACCTCCTCCCTCTTCATCTTTCTCTCTCTCTCTTTCTGATTCTCTCTCTCTCTCTCTGTATATCTATACATGTATATATATATATATATATATATATATATATATATATATATATATATATATATATATATATAGTTGTTGAATGTTTATTGATGAATAAATGACGGCTGCTATTGATGCTTTGACGTTTTATAATAAATACATGATGGCTATGGAGGTTTCTTCAATGTAAACAGACATTTTTTAAACCACTTGATATAAGTAACTACAAAAAGAAAACACCACCTCAAAGTCAAAATAGACCTATAATAAGTGTTAGGTGGATAGATTTCGGCCCAGTAAGCAACAAACAGTCCTTACCCTTTTGGAAACATCTTTCATGGAATGTGAGGACTAAAGGGCAAAATAAGTGAAACAGGAGTTACGAAGCTGCCAAAAGTACACATTAAGGTCCACTTTAAAGCAGGGCAGAATGTCTGATAGATATTCGTTTTTATTTTTATCATATGACTATCACGAAATTGTAAATCTAATGTAATTGAAATTATGTGGAAACCGCTGCAATAAAATGTGGCTATATTCATATATCCTATCCGTACTTTTGTAAATCTTTGCCGCAAATATTTTTAAAATCTCAATATTAATGAATCACCACGACATTAAAGCCACTTATGCATAAAGGTTAATTAAATGGATAGTTTTTCAGTTGAATGATTAAGAATGTTAGGATTATAAATGATGAATGGAATCAACGAAATTTCACTACTATAAATAAATAAATACTATAAATTATGAGGAAGATTTATGACACCTATTTACTGACATTAGAATTTGAGGACGAGCATGTTGCAGCCTACAAGGAGGCAATTCTGTGTTAACGTGTTCAGTTATTGATACGGAAACATTTGAAGCTTGCTAATCGAACTCCTGTTTGAAATATTTTAGATGAGGATTCGTAATTCGTATTGTTTGGATTTCTTGAGTGTTATTTTCACGTGTTTTATGGACCGTTGGCTTAACGGATAAAGTACTCGGTAAAACTGAGTTGTTAGTGACACTCTTCTGGAGGATGAAAATTCAATCGTCAATGACGGAGATTCGAAGAATATACTTGCGAATTAATTAATCTTCTACACGATTATGACTAACAGCACAAGGGCATGCTACTTGCGTGAATTAAATAAAGAATTCCATTCGAAATTCCCTGCAGATTCCTAAATTAGACAGGAATATTTCCGGGTTTGAAAAGATACACTTAGTTAAGATCGAAGTTACATCTGTTGAAATGTTGTGCGAATGATAAGAACTCACAGAACATGTGGAAATTCCACGGTAGTTGAAAATTTCTCGTCTTGTGGAGGCTTCATGTTTTGACAAGCTTCTGGGCTTGATCTTTGTTCCCGATCTGAAATGGAACACGTATATCAAGTCAATTGCCAAAGTCGCTGGAAAAATGGTGGGATCCTTCTACCGCTCCAGTAGATATCTCATTCCTGATGCAATTCTCTACCTATATAAAAGCCAGGTTCGACCAACGATGGAGTACTGTTGCCACATCTGGGCAGGAGCTGCTGGAATCAGCTTATCCTGTCTTGACAGAGTTCAAAATAGACTTCGTAGCTTAGTGGGGGGATGTCCTTTTCTCTTCTCTGCAAACCCTTTCCCACAGAAGAGACTATCGAGCCTGACCCTGCTTTATCGTTATTTTCATGGCAGGTGCTCATCTGAACTTCGATCTCTGATCCCCCCTCGCCGGACTTTCACGAAAAACACTCGTCTTTCCAGAACCACTATCAACAATTACCCACACTCTTTATCTGTGCCTACACCTAAACGTAGATTCCAGGAACAGGGCTTCTTTCCTAGAACTGCTCGCCTGTGTAACTCTTCCGTTTGCCTGCTTTCCAGCTGACTACAATCTGATTGTCTTCAAGTCCAATATGAACAAGTTCTTATTGAACCGTCCCCCTAAGTAATCCAAGTTACAAAATTCCCACTAATGTTTACTACGCTAAAATCACAGTGACTAATGTATACCTATTAATCCTTATCCTCGAGTGGCCTCTTGGCCTTGATAAGCGGTGACCCCCCATGTAAAAAAACAAATAAGGAATTTAAAACAATTTGTTAGCAAATTCTTTAAAGAATTAATTTTTAAAAATTAAAAAAAAATCAATGAAAATTCAACACAACACATTGTTGTTTTGTTTTGTTTTGTTTTTTTATTATTTTATGTTTTTTTTCAGGTTAAAACAAAAAATTTCAAACTTGATTTTAATAACTTTTATCGTCCGGGATCAGTGTTCAATTATAACATTCTATTATATTAAGCACCTACTTTGTGGTCATTTCTTACACGTAACCGGTGAATATTGCCGCCTAAAAAGGGATTAGGGTGAATTTTTACTTTCTTTTCAACTTGATGACGACTGTTACAACTATTCGAGTATGCTGAATTGGAATATCACAGTAATGTCCTTGTTTAGGGTTGGAAAAAACTTTCAAAAGCATTCAATTCAAACAATAAAATTAAATACAAAGTTTAATTTGTATAATTGTATTTAAAAAACACGTTTTTTTTAGTTTTCTTTTCCTTTTTTTTTTCTTTTATTGGTTATGAGTAAACACATTCGATAATTCAACGGATCTAACATCGCATTTAATACAAATAATATTCAGTCATTCATTTTTCGGACGCTAAAATAGAACATTACCAATATGTCATTTTTGAAAGCTGAATATGTCAGTATAGACATGATATGTTCACAAGAAGTTTTGTCTGTGCATCATGTAACACATTATTTTCCGTAAGATTTTGCAAAGGTCCATTCTTGGAGCGGCTATTTCAATTTGTTACCAAATTCTTAAAAAAAAAAATAAAAAGGTTTTCTTATCGTTAGGATTTTTTCAAATAGATAAGAGAGAGAGAAGGGGGGTTAAAAGGGGGTTAAGAAAATTCCTTTTTTTTAGACGAGAATATTCACCGGTCATATAGAGAGATGGTCACAAGGTAGGCGTTCAATTTAGTTGAACGTTATAATTGAAAACTGATCCTAGACGATAAAAATCATTAAAAAGTTTTAATTTTTTTAGTTTTAAGTTGAAAATTAAGTTAATAATAGATTAGATTAACGTGAAAAAGAAAACAAAAAGTGAATTAATTTAGACGTGGGGAGGGGCAATTCCCTAAACGTTCGCCAAATAAACTTATTAATTACGGTATCGTAACAGAACTAAATTGTTATAAAACTAAGTAATATGAATGTAATGTTGCTTCTCAAACAATTTTTTCAACTATTAACAAAATATTAAAATGGCTGACTTGTTTATGAAGAAATTGAAATGAAATGGATTTTTGGTATTTATTCAAGTTGGCACATTTTAAGTAAATAAAATACAAAAAAATATGCATTATGTACGTAATCGTTACAGAACGAAGAGGTCATATTCCAAAAATCAATAAAATATTAAAATGACTTGTTTCTATTTACTTGCCTCTCCTCGAGAGCAAGGTTAGACACGAGGTCGCTTTTTCATGTGGGGAAAATTCAGCTTCTCAAAGCGGGGCACTTTGGATAGGAACAAAAATTAAAATTGTCTCAGTCTAGAAGGATTTTCCACCACGGACCGAGGACAGAAAAATGAAGATACTACACAATAGAATCCTCATATAAACAATTTGAGTTTATTTCTATATTTCTGCCTATAAGTTTTTTTTATGAATAAATATTAATATGTATATTATTTAAGTATTTAAACCAAGAGATACATCTTAAACCGCTATGGGTTTTTATTTTTAGTTTTCATTGGTAAGCAAGATCTATTTTATCCAATCACGATCTAGCTAGAGTTTTCATTATCCAATAAAAATGTGGCTAGATTGTTCCTCAGCGACACCAATTTATTTTAGTTTTATTAAACTCAAATGTTTAGAATATTCCACTTTCCTTTTAAAGGATGGTCAGCATGATAACGACCGAAGCGACAAGCGTAATACATAGTAGTAGTAGTAGTAGTAGTAGTAGTAGTAGTAGTAATCCAGTTCATTTAAGCAATTGTGTTTCTCAGGAAGGCTTAAAAACAAAAGAAATTCATGTATTCTTTGAACAAGTTTGTAGGTCACCCTAATTTCATAATTATCAGATTCCTGATGATGCTTTCTTAATTTTGTTTTACCAAGTTACTTTTGTGATCAAGTATTCGTAGGAAGGATCGTGTAAAGATTGCCAATAACTTCAATGGATCGATGTGATTTGAACTTAGCATGCCCAGTCGTCAATCTTTGGCGCTCTAAACTCCACGGCCACCATCGTTACAACCTTGTGAGACGGATGTAAGCTGTTCTTTACAGCGTGTTTCTGATAGGAGAGACATTGTTAGATCATCTCTATTCTATCGTTATTTGAATTAACATGTTGGACTGAACTCTAATCTCTCTGTTATGGAGTGAGCTAATTTAATCATTTTAGGATTAATGGATTTACCCAGAGACTATAAATATAGTTACATGTAAACATCGATGTGGCGATTCATGGCAGTTATGGCCTCTACAATTAAGAGGGGTACTTCTGTAACATATTTTTTTCTGTGGCATGGTGCGGACACGTGGATGCAAATGCATGCGAAATGACGTCACCGGTAGGGAAAATGAAAACTTTAAAAAGGAAATCACGTTATAGACTGAAATAACGTTCGAGATCACGTGCGAGACGTGAATAACGTTCGAGATCACGTTAGCGATTACGTGGGTGATGTCAGGACCGTAACAATGAAAAAAATAAATATCGTTGCTACAAAGAAAAGGCGAGTTTAATTTCTTTCCTATTCTTTGTCTACTTTGCGACTAAGACTACAACGTGCTGGTTCCCGGGCACTGTTACAGTCCTAATAGACATTTTAAATTATACTGCTGTTTTTGTCTCTATTATTAACGGTTTTCAATGCTACAACACTGTGTACCTAAAACCTAACAAAATTTCTACGTCTCTTTGCAAGAAAATCTCGTCTGTGGAGCACATTATCATGACTGCTTCTGGCAGATTATAAGACAGTCGTTTTAAATTTCAATGTAAAAAAAAATACTTGACGAATCCCCATCTAAAGTAATCAAAGTTTGTTTATCGTATTTATAATTTTCAATCCTTTTATAGTATTATTCATCATCTAACATACAATCTAACCTTTATTTTCGAGTGGCCTTTGTGACTTATGTAGCGACGTGTTTGTATGTAATAAAAATACGCATTGTATGGATCACATCGAATGCATAATATTGCTTTTATGTTCAATTTTTACGTTTTTCATTTGATCGTGTTGACAGATCTTCCTCGGAGACAATTCATTTTATTGCCTATTTTCAGATGTCTTTTCCTTTGCATTACATTAGGGTTTGTGTTTTTTTATTTCACTTCTTTTCTTTATTATTGGCTCTGACAAAAGTTCTCGTTGTGATTAGTTACAAGATGGACGTGACAATCTCCAGAACTCAGACGTGTCCATTTGCCATATTACATGTCAGTACTTGTCCATGGAGTTGCAAATACGACAGTGAAAGACGCAGCCTAAAAAGGGAGAAAAGAGGGAGGTCGTCAAGAGATATTCGAAAAGACAAAAGATGGCTGATGGGATGATTATGACTTGCACATGCGCATCAGTGGTGTTGAGTAAAAGCAGGTCTACAAAAAAAAAAGAAATGACTGGAAAGAATATTGTAAGCAAAAAATGTTTCTATTGAAAATACCCGGTAAATGAGGAGTGGAGATTAGAGATGGCGATATGTTACTTTATAGAATAAGAATGTTGTTCTGCTTCATCGATCTATTCAAAATTATTATGAGGGTTGGGAGGGGTTAAATCGATAATCACAAAAGGCTTTGGCAAGTTATTGTGTGATGCAAGAACAATAACGCATAGTCCTGATACACTTCCATTCAAAAAAATAAAAACGTTTTTGCTAATTAGGTTAACACACAACTTTATGCACGGTGGTTCATTGAGATCCCATCTTACTGTAATATATTCACAGCAAAAACTCGCCTCATTCTTTCGGCTTGTGCTTAAGATTAAATGGAATTTCTATGAACAGAGTAATTTATTTAATAAAATTCCTTTGGAACAGATTACCGCGGAACTGCTACTCTCAGGCTATTACATAGTCATCTTCAAATTCAATGTTTACAAATCGTCCTCTAAAGTAGTCAAATTATGTTTAATTTATCATTTTCAATCCTTTCATAACATTCTTCCTTAAACAAATGACAATCCATTTATCTCGAGAAGTTCGTTATGGAATCGACTTAAGATATATTCGGTATATTTCGTCCTCTATGCTGAGTTTCATGTGTTTCCGTAGAATCAAAGGTAACAATGAACGATCGAACAAATGTATAGAGTTTTTCGAAATACATAAAAAATAAAATTATTTATATATATATATATATATATATATATATATATATATATATATATATATATATATATATAAAAGTGAACGTGTCTGTGTATCTGTGTATCTGTCTGTGTGTGTATGTGTGTACATTTCCCTACGCAATAACTTTGTCAATTTTTAGTCTAAAAACTCGAAATTTGATATACAGGGTACTGAGATTTGGGAAAATCGATTTGATCGGTTCTCGGCCAGATATTTGGCTGTTAAGGGGTTAAATTTCAACGATTTGACTTTTGAGAACTCTACCAAACTCCTCCGACAATTTGGGTTCTAAACACTTGTAATTTTAGATATAGCTTCCTTGGATATGGATCTAACTTAATAACTTGATTTGAGCCCAAAACAATAAATTTTAAGGGGTCATAATAAGGGTCAAAGTTTTAAAAAATTGACCTCTGCAGTCTCTACCAAATTACTCCGACAATTTCTGGTCTAAACATTTAAAATTTTACATAAAGGATATTCAGAGATGGGCCAAGCTTTTTCATCAGTTTGGGTCGAAAATTTTTAGTTACTAATAAATAAATGTATGTATGTTTGCATGTCTGCCTTAAACTTTCGACAAAGGCGACGGATTTTACTAAGATCAGTATCGTTTTAAAGTTCGGCCATTTTCATACGACAAATATCGAAAAATTGGCTAAAAACATTAATATCTTCACCTTCAACTAGGCTCTTTTCTACAAGGGGTCGCTTTTTTCGCCGATATTTTTTAAAGTTATCCTCTCCTTTCGATTTTCTAGCCTTAATTTAAACATATATCACTTCAAGTTTGGCGGTGGTGGTAACTGCAAAGAGGATTTTTTCACCCCGTTCTTTTCCTCCTTCGCGGTATGGGTTCGAGCCTGCATTCCTACTACCACTTTTTTTTTTTTTTTTTTTTGCTCAACATACACATCCAAACACACAGGAAACGCCGTGCTGAATTGCTATTATATCTATCTATCCATAAAAGTGAACGTGTCTGTGTTTCTGTGTGTCTGTCTGTGTGTCTGTGTGTCTGTGTACATTTCCCTACGCAATAACTCTCTAAATTTTTAGTCTACATTCTCGAAATTTGATATACAGGGTACTGAGATTTGGGAAAATCTTTGTGATTCGTTTTCGGCCAAATATTTCGCTTTTAAGGGGTACAAGTTCAACGATTTGACGTTTGAGAACTCTATCAACCCCCTCCGCCAATTTTGGGTATAAACAATTGCAATTTTAGGTATAGGTTCCTTGGACATGGATCTCAACTTAATAACTTGATTTGAGCCCAAGAGAGTAAATGTTAAGGGTCATAATAGGGGTCAAAGTTTAAAAAATGACCAGATTTTTTTTTTGTTTTAGTTTATATTTTGCTCAGCATACACCTCCAAAACACCCGGGAAACGCCGGTCTGCAATGCAAGTCTATATATCTATAAAAGTGAAAGTGTCTGTGTGTGTGTCTGTCTGTATGTCTGTGTGTCTGTGTACATTTTCCTTCGCAATAACTCTGTTAATTTACAGTCTACAGACTCGAAATTTTATATACAGGGTACTTAGATTTCGGAAAATCTATGTGATCGGTTTTCGGCCAGAAATTTGGCTGTTAAGAGGTCAAAGTACAACGATTTGACCTTTTAGAACTCTACCAAACTCCTCCGACAATTTTGGTTTTAAACACTTGAAATTTTAGATATAGGTTCCTTGGACATGGATCTAACTTAATAACTTGGTTCGGACTCAAAATAATAAATTTTAAGGGGTCATAATAGGAGTCAAACTTAAAAAAAATTGACCGCTTTTTTTTTTTGCTCAACATACACCTCAAAATACCCGGGCAACGCCGGGCACCCATGCTAGTATATCTATAAAAGTGAACGTGTCTGCGTATCTGTGTATCTGTCTGTCTGTGTGTGTACATTCCCTACGCAATAACTCTGTCAGCTTTTTAGTCTAAAGACTCGAAATTTGATATACAGGGTACGGAGATTTCGGAAATTCGATTTGATCGGTTCTCGGCCAGAAATTTGGCTGTTAAGGGGTCAAAGTTCAACGATATGACTTTTTAGAACTCTACCAAACTCCTCCGACAATTTGGGTTCTAACACTTGTAATTTTAAATATAGCTTCCTTGGATATGGATCTAACTTAATAACTTGATTTGAGCCCAAAACAATAAATGTTAGGGGGTCATAATAGGGGTCAAAGTTAGAAAAATTGACAGCTTTTTTTTTTTTTGTTCGACATACACATCCAAACACCCGGGCAACGCCGGGCTGAAATGCTATTATATCTATAAAAGTGAAAGTGTCTGTTTGTGTGTGTGTGTGTGTGTGTGTACATTTCCCTACGCAATAACTCTGTCAATTTGAAGTCCACGGACTCGAAATTTGGTATACAGGGTACTGAGATTTCGGAAAATCTTTCTGATCCATTTTCGGCCAGAAATTTGGTTGTTAAGAGGTCAAAGTTCAACGATTTGACCATTGAGAACTCCTCCGCCAATTTTGGGTATAAACACTTGAAATTTTAGATATAGGTTCTTTGGGCATGGATCTAACTTAATAACTTGATTTGAACACAAAACAATAAATGTTCAGCGGTCATACTAGGTGTTAAAGTTAAAAGAATTTGACCTCTGCGGTCTCTACCAAATTACTCAGACAATTTCTGATCTAAACATTTGAAATTTTACATAAAGGGTATTCAGAGATAGGGAAAGCTATTTAATTGATTTGGGTTGAAAATTTTTAGTTACCAATATATAAATGTATGTATGAACGTATGTTTGCATGTCTACCTAAAACGTTCGACAGAGGCGACGGATTTTTACAAGATAAATATTGTTTTGAAATCTGACCTTTCATACGACAAATATCGAAACATTGGCTAAAAACATTAAGTCTTCACCTTAATCTGGGCACTTTTCTACAGGGGGAGTCGCTTTTTTCGCCGATATTTTTTAAAGTAATCCTCTCCTTTCGATTGCCTAGCTTTAATTAAAACCTACGTCACTTCCGGTTTAACAGTAAAGACGTCAGGTTTTTCCCTCCTTCGCGGTACGGGTTTGAGCCTGCCTTCCTACTACCACTTTTTTTTGTGCTCAACACATACATGCAAACACCCGGGCAACGCCGGACTGAAATGCTAGTATATATATATATATATATATATATATATATATATATATATATATATATATATATATATATATAAAGTCCGGGCGTCTTTAAGACTGATCAGTTGGATTTTTGTATTCGTCTTATTCCTACGTCGATTTATTTGTAAAATAATGTGTGAAATTTATCATCATTATAATTATCTACAGCAGAAGCGTGAGTCTTATAAACTAACTTTTTATTAAAAAAATAGTATAGGCGTCTTTAATACTGATCAGTTGGATTCTCGTTTTCATCTGATTCCTACGTCCATTTATTTGTAAAGTTGCACAAACACTTCAACAAGTGGATGTTACTTCTACAAATTGTTTGTATTGGATTGTTTTTCTTTTTTCATGATTCATGTTGAACTCATTTAATTGTACCTATCACCATCATCGTCGTCCTTATCATTGGGTATTTATGACTTTTGGAACGATCCTTCATGTGTAATTTACATGTATGTGTATATGTACATGTGTCTATGCATATGTATGTATATGCATATATGTGCCTCTATGTGTATATGTTTGCATGTATGTGTACATGCATATTTATGTTTGCATACATATCTATGTATGCGTGTATGTGTGCATGCATGTGTTTATTTCCATAAAAGTCGTGGTGAAGGCAACTCTTCTAGGAGAAGCAAATCTCTGATTTAAAAAAAAACATAAAGCGTGAGATCAGTACCCGCATTAAGCTAATCTGCAGTTTAACTTGGTGCTGGCTATCTTGCTCTTGCTTGTTGCTGGATGTCAAACTTTGTAACATCATCTTTGTATAGATACTCCCTCAGGCATTTGTCTATAAAAAATAGTCCTGTGGTGATGGAAAAGTTGTGATATGAGCGCAAATGGAAATAAAGGCTCTGGAACATCCAAGGTGTGGTCCGGCAGGTGTTTAGGTCACACTAGTCTGGACCCGGTGATCAGCAGATGTGCAGGGCTGTAGAAGGTTCATAGAAGTGACCGTCCAGCACGTGCTGCTAGTGACGCTCATGTCTGCTTCATTTGAACCAGAGATGTATTAAGTAATGGCAATACTCGAGAACGAGTTTGCTGCCATCATATGTATATTATGTATTGTGTATGTATTATGTATGCATGTATATATGTGTGTATGTTTATAGATTTGTATGTGTGTATGTGTGTATGTGTATGTATATATATGTTTGTATGTGTATATATGTATGTATGCGTGTATGTATGTATATATATCTATATATATATATATATATATATATATATATATAAATATATATATATATACATGTATGTATACCAATGACTGTCTTCAGTGTCATGTCTGCTTAGGTGCTTGAATTCGCCGGCAGGACTAAAAAAAAGTCATTTTCGGGCTCATGGACTTTCAGTGTCTTAGGGAGTGGCACTCGTATGACAAGATATTGCAATCACCATATATATATACTAGCAAGACGTTGCCATCATATATATATATATATATATATATATATATATATATATATATATATATACTAGCATTGGGTGTCCGGCGTTGCCCGGGTGTTTGGAGGTGTGTGTTGAGCCAAAAAAAAAAAAGTGGTAGTAGGAAGGCAGTCTCCAACCCGTACCGTGAATGAGGAAAAGAACTGGGAAAAAAACGTGAGGTCTTTCCTGTTACGACCGCCACCAAAGCGGAAGTGACGTAGGTTTAAATTAAGGCTAGACATTCGAAAAGTGGGGATGACTTTCGAAAATATCGGGAAAAAGCGACCCCTCTCTGTTGAAAAGTGCCCAGTTGAGGGTGAAGAAATTAATGTTTTTAGCCAATTGTTCGGTATTTTTAGGCTGCCATATAAACATACATACATACATACATACATACATTTATATATTGGTAGCTCAAATTTTCTATCCAAACCGATTAAAAGGCTTGCCCTATCTCTGAATACCCTTTATGTAAAATTTCAAATGTTTAGACCAGAAATTGTCTGAGTAATTTGGTAGTGACCGCAAAGGTCAAATTCTTTTTAATTTGACCCCTAATATTACCCTTTAACACTTATTCTTCTGTGTTCAAATCAAGTTATTAAGTTAGATCCATGTGCAAGGAACCTATATCTAAAATTGCAATTGTTTATACCCAAAATTGTCGGAGGAGTTTGGTAGAGTTCTCAAAGGTCAAATCGTTGAACTTTGACCTCTTAACAACCAAATTTCTGGCCGAAAACGGATCAGAAAGATTTTCCGAAATCTCAGTACCCTGTATATCAAATTTCGAGTCTGTAGACTGAAAATTGACAGAGTTATTGCGTAGGAAAATGTACGCACACAGACAGACAGACACACACACAGACACTTTCACTTTTATAGATATATAGATATGCATAAATTTTTTGATGGTGTTCTGATCGACTAAGTATTATTGGTTTTCATATTGTATTTAATTCTTAACTAAGTTTGCTTGGTATACCATATGCGCTGCTTCTTTGAAACTTTTCTTCTTTATAATGTTTACTTCGTTCCACAAGGGTTAATGTTTTCCCTATTTTCTGTCATCTATGCTCGACTATACCCGATTATTCAATAATAATGCGTACTACGGCTTTCCGATTTTTTGCTTACATTTAGCAGCATCTTCGTGTATTTTTTTTACATTTATATAGAATGACATACACTCAGTTATTAGTTATGATGTTTTCAGAGAGTTAAATCTCTCTTGAATAATGCCTTATTTCCATAGACCCTTCATATATTCATAGATATATTCTGGTTAGCTTTCGAATAGTGTCCTTTAATGTTTAATCCAGATTTCTTAGAGCTGATGCCATACTCTCTTATTCATACTCTTAGTTATTTCAGTGGGTTCGCTTGGGTTGTCCATCATCTCTTTGACTGTTTTGATGCTACAACGTATTGTTTTGTCTCAGCTAGCGGACAGTACCTTTATTTACAATGCACGTACTGAAGGCTGTGTACAATTTATTATCAGTTCTGATTTCATTAACGCCTTGTTTGACTTGTCCAAAAGTGATTTGAAAAAAGTGCAAATTTAACCTACCTTAATATGCAGTAAATGTTTTTTTTCTAACAGTTACCAGGTTACGCCAGACATTTTTGATACTCAATATCATGAATTGTTTGTTAACGAGTTCGGATTTCAATCGATCAAAGTATGTCACCATCTATTGATTCATTTGTTTGTTATTTTTTTTTTCTTTCTTGGCTTTTTCTCCTTTCTATAAGTTATTTCCTTCATCTTTAATTCTGTCACTTCAGATAATTCATTCATACTGTATTCTTTTACCTTTTTCCTGGTTTTCCTTTTTCTAAATCTGTTTTCATAATTTTTCATTTTCATTTTATCTTTCTTGTTTTTCATTTCATTTTTGCTTTTAATTCTTTATTATTTTCCTTTTTTAACACTTTCATTTTTCTTATTCCATGCTGTCATTCATTCTGTTCTAAAATCTCGCAGTAGCTTCATCAATATAGAGGAAATCGATCCCAGGCAAGCTGCCTCCTATAGGATGGAACGATGGCAAGACTATAACAGCACGAATAAAAATGAAGCCCTACCAGACCCAAAAGAAACACTCCCCCAGGGTTCAAATTGGGTGACTCTAAATAAAGCCAGAGCCAAAGTAGGCAAAACAAAAGACAATCGCCACAAGTGGGGCCTAGACACCTCACCTTTATGTCCATGTGGAGAGGTACAAACGATGCACCATCTTAGGGAAAACTGCCGATTGGATCCTCATTGCTCAAACCAAGACCTTAAGGAGGAAAACAGCACCGCCATGCGATGGGTTGATTTCTATTGCGATAAGATATGATGATTCATTGTTGACTTTCCTTTATTCCTAATTTCATTGGTTTTTTTTCATTTTCTCTTCTATAATTTCTTTTATTTTTTTTCTCATTCAATAATGTCCTTTAATCATTCTTCAACCTTTTTTTTTCTATTTACACAATTTATTTATGTTCTCTTCTATTTGATGTATGTGGAGTTAAACTTTCTTATTACTACTCCCAGGTCTATTCTGACCCAAAGTGGCAGTACCTGTTAGGATCCTATTTACACATAATCTATCGTGTACAACTTTTAAAACACAGACGTTCTCCATCTATTTGGAAACGTCTTTTGTCTGCCAGTATTTTAAAATGATGGTGATTAACCACCGGCATTTAAGTACAGACCAATCAGCATCCTATATATATATATATATATATATATATATATATATATATATATATATATATATATATATGAGGAGAAGAAGAACAGTTGTAACGTAGAATTTTGCAAAAAGGTTTTATTATTCGGCAGAATATTCCAAAGCTGGATGTTTTTTAATCCGTGGAGTTTCAAAGAATGCTAATTCTTCTCATCAGAGGAAAACATTGTTAGCAAAATAGTCAGAAAGTCACGTTAAAACTTTTACATTTCTATGTATTTGTCTGGTTGCTGCATAGGTTGATATATAGATATATAAATATATATACATACACACACACAAACATATATATATATATATAACAGAATCGCGTTGGCACACTGGTTTTCATTTGATCACTGAAGTTAAGCAATGTTGAAGCTGGTCAGTATCAGATGGGTGATCATCGAGGAATACCAGGTTCTGTGTGTAGGATGTTGTCGACACCTCTCTGCAAGGCCGTGATATACATGGGACTGAGAACTGCTTATGAATTTAATATTCCCTTGATACTTTCAAAGAAGCCGATTCCTCCTGCCTAAGATGAATTACACTGGCTTACATGCCACTCAGCCTCCTATATATGATGAGTAAATCAGGCAATTATCAACTGCCCAGCAAAAATAATCTACAATATAGATTTTGTCCTGTAAGGTAAACTGCTGATGTGCTAACTGTTAAATTGCATATAATTAGTGAATATGTTGATAAAGTCTTCGTTTCTAAAGCATAAGTATCTTGATGTATCAAATGTTCTCGAGAGCGTTTAGGGTTGTCAACTATGAAATGTTTGACAATATTTTCGCAATCATCGAATCCTTGATGTCGATACTCTTATAAAAGTAGTAATTAATGAGCAGAGTTCTTAAGCATACATAGTCGGTCTGCCCTAAGTATCTATTCTGGAGACAAACACTTTTTCTGGCATTCATCAATGATATTCATTATATCTGCATTTCGAAGCGCACTGATCGAGCTGGTTCTTCTTTTTATACCTTGAACATTTTGTGTATTGGGAGAAAGGTGGCCTGTTGCATTTAGCATCTTTAAAACCTTTCTTCTCTCCTTTCACCATAAACACTCGGATCCTTGTTCACGAGTCGAAATGAATGGCTCCCTCCTTTATCAGGCTCCTTAATTTTGCCAACTTCTGATCTAAACTTGAATACGTATATCCGATTCATTGTTAAGGTCACAGAAAAAATGTTGAATAATTCTATATATTCAAAAGTATCTCCTACTTAATGCGATCCTCTACTTACATAAGAGTAAGACGCAGTTTTCTTAATAATATAATTTGTGTTTCATTATTTTTTAAATGAATCTTATACAAAGCACGCGACTCAGTACTACATATAAATGATTAGATCAAATGAATCATTCCTTTATCGACTTTTGTTTCATTGCTTTCACTACATCGCTATCTTTTCCCCGTACATGTTATTCTGCACGTCCCCTATTTATGTTTACAAAAACAGAATCAATAGCTTTTATTCTACAGGTTTTGAATAGCGAAGATCAAAAAAGAAAACGTAAGACTTCGTTTTAATAAGCCTTAAAAGGAAATGGTGTGGACTTCATAAGATCGAAAATAAAAATGCGCAGAAACACTGTCATCGTGGTATGGTAATCTACCCTATTTCGTGACGATATAACTCTTCTAGACACTATGTATAAAAGAGACTACGGCGGTCTATGTGCAGTTGCAGTTGCACTGAGATTCTCAGAATATCAATCAAGGATACGTTCTTGACAATCAGTTTGACAAAAACTGAGACATTTAGGTATTCTTTTATCTGTCGAGCTTAGATATTCGTCCTGGGTACTCACATGAGGTAAACCCTCCTAGGGATTTCTCCTTCATTTTTTAGAAGCTACGAGGGGCGTGCAATAAGTAATGCCCCTGACCCACTTCCTAGAGCAGTAGAGCAAGGAAAGTTGGCACAGTTATTAGTCTTTCTCTACATATGAACCACCCAGAGTTATGCATTTCTCCCACCGTTTGATGCGGCTCTGGAGACCGTTTTTGTAGAACACCCCAAGTTGGTCCTCCAACCACGACGTGACTTCAGAAATCAAGGCTGCATCATCTGGGAAACGATTTCCTTTCAAAAACAACTTCATAGCTGGGAAGAGGTGAAAGTCAGAGGGTGCAAGGTCAGGAGAGTAGGGAGGATGGGGAAGGATTTCATAACCACACGCCCGTGCTTCTGATCAGGCGACATGCAAGTTGTGTACCGGAGCGTTGTCCTGCAGGAGTAGGGTACCTTTGCTGATCTTGCCCCGCCTCTTGATTTTAACAGCTTCGCTTAATTTCCTCAAAAGTGAAGCATAATAGGCTCCTGTAATTGTGGTACCCTTTGCCAGGAAAGTCCTGGTAACAGAAGACTGTGAGTATGACCTTGCCAGTGGAGGACTGCACCCTTGCCTTCTGTGGAGGTGGTGAGCCCAAGTGCTTCCACCGCATTGACTGGGCTTTGGTCTCTGGATCATAGTGATGGAACCAGGTTTCATCTTGTGTAATCAGTCTTTTGAAAAACTTTGACTTATCTTCTTGGCACATCTCCAAATTCATCCTCGAGCACTCGACGCGTTCTCGCTTCTGGAATGGTGTGAGCAACCTGAGAATCCATCTGGCAAACACCTTATACATATGCAAATGGTCATGAATGATAGTTTCCACAGACCCTGTACTAATCTTGACATCTTGGGCTATTTGGCGAATAGTAATGCGCCGATCTTCCAAAATGGTAGCCTCAACTTGACGGACAGATGCCTCATCAATGGCAGAAGGGTGGCGACCAGGTCTGGGAGCTGTTTCCACCGATTTCCGGCCATGTTTGAATTCACGATGCCAGCGTTTTACAAGGTCATATGATGGAGCATTATCACCATAAGTTTCTTTCATTTCATCAAAAGTCACCTGTGGTGTGCGTCTTTTCAAATACAAAAACCGAATCACTGCTCGACATTCAACAGGCTCCATTTCACACCTGACTCAGTTAAACACCTGTAAAACAGAAACCACAATTAGTTCAGAGCTGTAATTTGCCACATAACCCGTAGAGATATACATCATTGCACATGCAAAATTTCAGCTAGATCAGACAACTGGAAGTGGGTCATGTGTATTACTTATTGCACGCCTATCGTAGTTTATTGCTAACTGGCTGAGACGCACCAACTGGGAATGCTGACGGGGCTGGCTAGAAAATTTTTAAATACAGAGAAAAATCCGTCAGAAATATAGTAACGAACGTGTCTTAATGGGTCACAAGCCTGTAATACAGAAAAGGGCACTTTTAAACCGGGGTAAAAGGGAAATGTGCTTGGGCACCTCTAACAATCCTCTTTTGCGCGTCCCTGGTTTTTTTTTTATTGGTGCTTAATTCACTTGACCTTCCTGACGGTGTGCGACATCCTCCTAGGAAGAAAGTAAATCGCGATCTCTCCACAACATTGTTGAAGAGAGACGTCGAACTGGACGATACCAGTCGAGGATCTGATCTTGACAATCTGACCGGCTGAAACTGGGCCATTTCAGTTGCTTTTAACCTATCATCCTAAAATATTTGTCCTGGGTACTTTTAGGAGATTAACCCTCCGATGCCTAACCTCTTCTTTGTGAGGTGGCGTTCAATTGTTGGTAACTTGCATTGTGGCATATCTTCTTCCGGTTGGAAGGACTATTACATAGCTATGGCATAGCATATTATTTTGTAAATATATTGTCTTTTATTATTTATTATCGGTCCTTCAACGTAATTAACACTTATCTTTATAAGCTGTGACTTATTAGTTTTTTCTAAGAATCTATAATCTGAAGAATACAATACTGTATGATTGATTCCCAGTAGACTACAACATGACCGTCCCACTTCCAATATCAACACTGGTTATTCTGTCCTCTTAAGTAATCAACTTGAGCCCATTGAACTCATCGTTTCAAATCCTTGCATAGTATTGGTAACCACTACACTGACAGACTCAATAACCTTTATTCTCGAGTAGTCGTTAACCTTTGTAAGTCGTGACTCATTAGTGTATAAAAAAATTAATTAAAAATTGAATCAAATTTTAAATCTACAAACTGAATTAATTAATGATTTATGCATGTGTGTCGATTGTGACCTAAATATCTACCTAATATTATGATTGACAATAGATATTATTTAAAGATACGATATCTGTAGGTCTGTCACGCTTTAGTTTAAATAGTATTTTAGATAGTCTTTCACGTTTAAGTTTCAAAAAGGGATTTTGTTGGCCTGTTTTATTTTTTAATTGTATTTTCGTCTGTTTTAATTTTTAAATTTTATTTTTGTCTGTTATAATTTTTAAATTTTATTTTCGTATGTGTTAATTTTAAAATTGTATTTTTGTCTGTTTTAATTTTTAATTGTATTTTCGTCTTTTTTAATTTTAAAATGTATTTTTGTTCGTTTTAATTTTAAAATTGCATTTTTGTCTGTTTTAATTTTAAAATTATATTTTAGTCTGTTTAAATTTTAAAATTGTATTTTTGTCTGTTACGATTTTTAAATTGTATTTTTGTTTATTTTAATTTTTAAATTGTATTTTTGTCTGTTTTAATTTTAAAATTGTATTTTAGTCTGTTTTAATTTTAAATTTGCATTATTTGTTGGTTTTAATTTTTAAATTGTATTTTTGTTGGTATGTCAAACTAACATTTGAAAATAGCATTTTGGAGTCTGTCACACTATAGTTGAAAATGGTATTTATATTTGTTTGTCAGACTTGAATTTTATGGCTAAACATAGACGCATCATAATTCCGCTTCTTGTTTCTGTCTCCATCTCTTATACTCCAGAATAAGAACATCAATCGTTCCTATTTTTCAATTTCTTTTTCTCTGTGGCTCTGTCTCATGTATTCATTTCTGGTCCCGATTTGTCCTTACATTTTGTATCTTTTTTTTTTTACAGTTGTTGATAATTCTTTTTGTTACATGTTTTTTAAATTAATTCATGTGAAATAAATAATATAAATATAAATATATATATGTGTGTGTGTGTGTGTGTGTGTGTGTGTGTGTGTGTGTGTGTGTGTGTGTGTGTGTGTGTGTGTGTGTGTGTGTGTGTGCGTGCGTGCGCGGGGGGTGTAGGAAAACAATAAGAATGGAAAATGAAATCACAAAAACTATATATTGGTAAATATAGAATGGTTCATTTATTCAATAAGGGTATACAAACATATAGTTGGGAGATAGAGGTGACTATTTATTCCAAGGCATTTCGAAGCCTAATGCTTCTCATCAGAAAAGTAGAAAAGATGCTAGGTAACAATGGGGGTGCAACGTCTAGTGTGGGATTCATCAGGGACGAAATAAATCAATAAAATTATAGATAATGTTAGGGGGAGTTATATCAGATTCTAAGATAAAGGATAAAGGAGGAGCGTATTATATAAAGTGTAAAATATATTAATCATTTTATATTTACCAATATATAGTTTTTATGACTTAATTTTCCATTCTTATTGTTTTCCTATATAAGCTCCAATGAAACTTGTTGAGCTTTATATTATCCCGATAAGTCTCCTTTTATAGAATTGAATTTACTCTATTCTCCGAACTCTCTCGGCTATATATATATATATATATATATATATATATATATATATATATATATATATATATATATATATTCCCCTCAGAACAAGTAAAATTAATTCATCCAATGCAACAGTTTTTTACTAGTTTTATGTTTTCCAATTTTGATACAAATTTATTACATGATGTTGATTTCAGAAAAAGTATAAAATTTAAGGCTAAAGCTTAATTAATTAGATTAAATTAATATAGCCCACATTATTTAGTTAAGGAATGAATGCATATGCAATTTTATAAACATGTATCAATACTTAACATTTTATAAATAGAGATAAGAAATATACACGACATCGCGAAATCGCCAATAACATATTGATTAAAGAAAGGGTATCTTCTCACTGTCGATCTCGGTAATAATCGAGAAATAGCGATAGTGCAATGAATACTGACATAAATTGACTATTTAAATGTGCAAATCTTCGAGTCTTGCCGGTAACAATGCATCATTTCTAATATGGGAGTTCGCAACATTCTGTGAGTACCTGATTAAAAATGAATCATAACAGCATAATCAAGTAGGTTGGACATATTTATTCATACGAGTTACGTTTTTATCCATCAATTGTGAACCAGGGCCACTATTCGATGGGAAAATAGATGACGGTCATTGATTTATCAACAATGATTAGTTACTTGTTAGATATTTCAATTTTTCTCTCCAGCCATTGTTCTGCTGGACACATAGTCTATTGGTTGAGAAATATTTTAATGTGTAATTTTATTGCAATTTATATTACACTCATGGATTAGTCCGTGGTTGTCTCTCTTGCTTGTTCCTTTAAGAGCACGTGAATTAGTTTCAATATCAAAAAATACTTGCATGAATTCTAGGTAATCAGTGATTAGATCAATCACTGTCATAGGGGTTACGTGAGCTTGGATCCTTTTACTCTTTTCTTCTTTACCCAGTAACTCTATTATCTAAGAAGAAGGTCGGACTGCATTACAACAAAGCCTAGAAAAGGCTCTTACAGAAAGCCGTTCCTTTTTTCTTCATTTTCCCCATCCCATGTGACGTAGTTCTTACTGCATTGTGACAGTAGCCCAAGAAAGTAGTTCGTAGACGACCGCCAATCCTTTAATAACGCTGAAACTAAAGGTGTTCATGCTCGAACAGACCTCACATCTGGACCGGTGAGGTTAGTATAAATATTTTATAGCTTTAATTTCATGGAGTCGTCAAAGAACTATTTACAGAGAACTGTACGGAGCAAATATAACTCTCGTGGACGTCAGACGACGCATATCGCTGCAATGGCGTCGGCATCGTGTCAGGATTTTTTCACAATGGAAATACTGACAAAAGATGTATTAACTGAGATGGGAGTCTAAAAAGAGAATAGCAGGCGGATAAGAACAGTCTACTTCGGAGAAATTAATGAATATTTCAGGTCGAAATTTATGGCAGGTTCTCGACTATGACAAAAGATAGTTGTAGAAAGTCATGTAATACACCGGCGGATATGCCAAGTTTAGGATAAAACGCTGTGAATATAATTATTACAATTAGGATAATAGTTTTAAAAGTATATAATATAACAACTAACCTTGAAAGGTTAGAGAGTACATTGGTCTCAATGTCATATCTGTGGAACATATTAACACGGAACCGCTTTATTTTAGACTACACACTGTGGTCGAATGTCAACAGATAATTGTTAGTGTTAGTGATTCTCTTAAGTAATAAATTTTTTATTCTCTACATCTTTTTAATCTTCTCATAGTATTTTTCATTATCCAACTGAGAGTAACTTTAAATAGGTGGTGATTTGTCGATCTATATTACGACTCTAATGAAGAAAACAGTCCTAATAATCTAAAGAACATCAGTAGTAATAAAGGCTAATTTTAGAAGACAAGAGCGTGCATAGGTTAAAATGCTGTGAATATCTCCCATCATTAAGATAATAGTCCGAATCAGGCAAATAACATAACATCTCATACAGTAGAGCGAGGGATATGCAAACAAGTATGAACGAAAACAGATACACACTGATTGAGAATGTGTTAGGAGAAAATGAAAGTCATGTATATACACGTTGTATATATATTTTTTTAATTTCCCAAAATTCATTCTATAATCATCAACGTGAGTCCATGTCGAAATGATTACGGACATTGACTAAAAATCAGTTTTAAGTGACAATCTTGTGATGTTTTGATTGCAGGGAGAGTAGATGTATTTTATGGGATAAGTTCTTAATCCTTCTTTTTGTAACTAAGAAAAAAGAAAATATCGATTATAACTAAACAATAAATGCGATGATATTTTTTTACAAAGGAGTCACCACTTATAAAGGCCCGTAGGTCACTCGAGGATAAGGGTTAATGAGAGTACAGTGGTCAAAGGGAACATGGCGTAGTAATCATTAGTAGTGGAAATTTGGTAAATTAGATTGCTTAAGGGGATGGCTCATCGAGAATTTGTTCACGTTGGACTTGAAAACACATATTGTAGTCAGTTAGAAAGTAGGAAAATGGAACAAAGTTCCACATGCGGGCAGTTCATGGAATCTACGTTTATGTTCGTAACGTCTCTTCTGTGGGAAAGAGATCGCAGAGAAAAGAAAAGGGTATCCCCCACTAAGCTTCGAAGTCTATTTTGAACTCTATCAAGGCAGGATAAGCTGCTTCTAGAAGCTCCTGCTTAGATGTGGCAGTATTACTCCATCATTGGACTACTTGGTTTTTATACAGATAGAAAATTGCATCAGTAGTGAGATATCTACTGGAGCGGTAGGACGATCCCATCATTTTTCCAGCAGCGTTGGGATTTGATGTACGTGTTTCATCTCAGATCAGGAGTAAATGTCAGACTTAGAAGGTTGTCAAACCATGGAGATTCCCCAGGACGAGAGACATTCATTTCAATTCATGTCAGACGGGGATCAGAGCGTTGATGGTGGAAAGATAGAAGCTTGGTCTTAGATGCATTAAAATTAACCAGTCACCATTTTTCCCATTGCACCACGTGATCAAGATCAAAGGAGACGGAATCAAAGACAACTTACGCGTTTACGTCCTTTGCTGTGTTGCCATAGATGGTAGTGCCATCAGCATAAATGTCTACAAATGATTTTAAGATGTGATTTAGGAGATCATTGATGTAGATCAGGAAGAGAGTTGGGCTGAGGACGGGTCCCTGAGGGACTCCGGCATTTACAATGTGAGCTTTTGATTTCTGCCAATCAACTACTACTCTTATGAGCCTATCAGAGAGAAATGATTTTATAATTGAAAAAAAAGTCCAGCTATACCGTAGCTGGATATTTTGTAGAGTAGACCTTTATGCCATACCCTATCAAAGGCATTTGATATGTCAAGAGCAATTTCCCTAGAAAGGAAGCGTCCGTCGAGAGATTCGCTAATCCTATGCGACATAACCATTAGCACATCTGCTGTAGATCTAGCAGAACGAAAACCATATTGCATGTCACTGAGGAGGTTATTTTTACTGAGCTTATTGATTACTTCTCTATTTAATGCAGATTCCAGCAACTTCCTCATGACGCTGATTGATCTGTATTGAAAGGAAGATAAGCGATCACCTGAATTTTTAAATATGGGACTGATGAGGTTTACCAGGGTGCTGGGAAGCAATTCTCCTTAAGACAACACTTAAACAGTTTTGTAAGTATGGGAGCTAGTTCTGGTTGAAGCTTTTTGAGCACTCTAATAAGAATTGAAAGTAAGTTTGTTTCTGACAACACGAAAACATGTGTGTCTTATCTGCTTTTGGTTTGCGGCATAAAAGTTGTGTTAACGGTGGGAATCTTCCTGTAGTGTCATCAATTCCATTTCTTCTATGTTTGTTGCGCGATCCGACATTGATTTGCTGATTGACCTCTATTGCTTCGTCAAGGGGTTGTTCCTATGCGGGGTCAGGGTTTTGGGATAGATTTGAGCTCTCTAGTGTGTTGCAATGTGGACCATCCACAACTGGATTACGGAGAAACCAATGGTTGTGTAGTGTTACGATTGCTTACAATTACTTGACTTTGGTATTCTCGGTTCCCATGTGTCTGTACAATTCTCCTCATCTTCGTCCGTCGACGTTCTGGATCTGGACAAAGTCTTAGACTTAGTTCCCTGAGTGAGCAACATTGCTGCTTGTAGAAATTTTCATTCCTCATATGTCTCTTAGCCATTGCAAATTCCTTTAGTTCGCCTATTTATTTCCACTATATCGGTATATAGTATTTATTCCGTAAGACTGGAAGATGGTATTTAATGACTCGACCATATATCATTACGGCCGGGGACATATCAAAGTCTTGGGTGGGGATTTTGCGATGGATTGGAATGCTCAACCAGCCCGATCGTCGTATAGACCTCTATAGCTGTGCATGTTGTCGGCTAGTATACGTTTTGCTGTCTTAAGAGCTAACCCTACACGACCGTTGCTTTGAGCATAATAGGCTGATGGGCTACTCCAGTTAATCAAAAAGGAGTCGTACTTCTGGGGCATAACTGGTGATCCGAAATCCGAAAAGATTTCTTCTGGCTCTCTGTAAGTATAAAACCCAGTTTTGGCTTTCCTCGACATTAATAGAGCCACTTCCATCCATCCAGTATATCGACAAGCATACACCATAAAGTTCTTACTCTGTATATCGACAAAGTCAACCACTTGCTGGAATGTAAATTCAAGGTCTGTCGATTACATTAAGGGATTTCTAGGCTGATATGGTACAATCGTGTTGTAAGTACGGCACTGGTTTGTTAGATGTTAGCATCCAAACCCAACCAGAACAATCGTTGTCTTGCATTTCATTCACGCCTTGATGTTTGAAGTGAAAAGATTCCAATACTTCTATGCGAAATTGTTGAGGTATTAAGATTTTGTTGCCTCTGACAATATGGGATGACGTAACTCCTTCCAGAAATGCATTAGCCAGAAAACTCGAGCTATCGGGTGGAAGGTTGTTGCGTGATTTTGAATTAGATTTCTTAAAATTCTGCATTCTTCATCTGAGGCGGCAACAATACTTTATCATGTAATAGTCTTTAATTTAGGATCACTTTCGTACATCGATATGAAGGACATTTGACTGTATAGCATGGTTTGAACATATTTTTATTCGTGGCAGCCGATCCACTGTTATCAGCAAATCCGGGCATCCGAGTATAAATATCTGATAGGATTCCAACCCGTAGACCAGAGTTAAAGCTTTTCCTGCCACTGATGCATATCGTGATCCTGCATCATTTGTAAAACGGGGTCCAGCCAAAATGAGCTGCACAATTCATGTTCAATTCACCCTCACATATGTATGTGCAATATTTCTGAAATAGGAAATACTATATTCATGTTTTGCTGTAATCTGTCGTCCTTTCATGTTGTTTATTTCGAACGTTTGGATACCTTTCTCAATCTTCTTCACTATTTTTTCTCTTTTATTCTTGGGTGAGGTGCTCGTGTTTTATCCCATTAAAACTTTCTGTCTATCGTCCTCAACATCTCTTGAAAGAAGTATATTACTGCTGCTGGTGAAAAGGCATATGAAACCCGATTCACGAGTTCAAATCTGGACCTAATCCCAGTAATATTTGTTGGGATAGGAAAGTGAAATATGACTTTTGTCATTTTTCTGTGGTTTTAACAACTTTTTGCGGTAACCAGAAATTATGCGAACTTCGTACCCATTTTGGCTAAGTGAAATTTGTTTGGATTAAATACAATATTTTTGTTCAGTGGCTGATATAGTTAATCATGTGACAGAATGAAGACTCTAGTGGGCCATCCCATAGGAAACTGACGTCTATACATCGAGTTTACGAGCCATAGCTACGGTGATGTCATGAAAGCGATTAATATATCCATTTCCTGGTCGATAGAATCCTTAAAGCGCCCGATAGTACTTACATCGGCCCCACTCGTTAATGAACGTATTAGCGTATCGTCCCGCTGGGGATAGCCGTAGGTTATGGTATCCGTTCCGTTCGTCCAATATAGTTTTTTTTTCTGGTGTGCGCATCAAAACCTGATTAAATGAAGATGAGGGGTGATATGTTTCTCTCATAGTGATATCATTCAACTTTTGTAGATCCATTGTGCGCCTTGGATACCCATTCTTTGTTGGCGTGACCGCAATCCTTGAAAACCAAATAGTAGGTGCACATACCGGTGCCGGTTCTATTATTCCCAATGTGTTGTTTCTCTATACATCCTGATTCACCTTTTTTCAGTGATGAGGAACAAGTATCTGCGTTTGAATTGGTTCGTGTTATCCCTGAAATTAATGTTTGCTCTCCATTGTTGCAGTAGTTGATGTCGACATGTGTTGGACGCGTTTGATTTATAATGTTACATTATTTACTGTTTCGGTATGATTTCTGGTTTCCTAGTGACAAGAGTTCTGCGGAGGTATCAGCATCGAGTCAATTCCTTCATATTCCTTAAGGAGCTATTCTGCGATAACGAGGTTGGAAAATTGAGGTCTATTTCTTTCAAAGCCGTTTAAGACAAATAAAATCCAAAAGTTTTTCTGATGTAGCTTGTTGTGTCTTTGTTGTTCGCACCTTTATGCGCAGAAACAAGACATCACTTACGTGTAAACGCCTGTTCGTTATGCCCTGTATTCGATTAGTGGTTGACACGATGTACCACTCTGAATATACCAGGAGTTTCTGAATTTCGGGTCCACTCGAACACGTCTGTGCCTCTTTGTCTGCAAGAGCAGGTATGCGAGCACTGCGCTAGATCACCGTTTTTTTTTTCAGTACATATACGAATCTTGCTTGAGCTTCAGACATCATAATTACCCCCATTGCCACTGTGGGTGGAAGTCTGATGCACATTACACTCAATATTTTGTACTTGAAATCAGAAAAATTATCTGGGGTACCGTTAGTGAATATAAATGACTCCCCAATTCTCGATACTTTGCTAGTTGTTTCCGTTCTGAACCCTTAAAATTTCTGGTATACCTTTTATAGGTGTCATACCACTTTGCAAAAGCAGCACTTGAGTCCAGCTGTTGGGCAGTCCTTTCAATTCATCAACCCTATAGGGTGCGACATCTTCTCGTATCCGTTGCAATGTTAGGTGTATCATGCGGTCGAAGAAGCCTTAGTCTACTGTTCTTTCTTCGACCTTTATACACGAGATAGCGCAAGAGCTATGTGGCATCGTTAAGATGGAGAGTTGACTTGTCTGTTGCCTGCAGACAAACAAACCGTAAAAACCTGCTCGAGTGTAGTAAGCGAAGCTATCTCTGTCAGGTTGGTGTTAGGTGTTTCTCAATCCAGTTATCATTTGTCTGGCAACTATATCGTTTTTCTGCTGGAAAGTTTGTTCGTTTAAGCATTGAATTCGAAATTCACAAAATTTGGTTTGACCATGTTGCCTCTATAAGAAATGTATTACTGACTCACCGTCATTCTGCCTTATGGAGTGAAATTTCTGTCGGTAGACTTCTTTGTGTAATCCTTTAACTGCCACCAGTCGTATCTGATATAAATGGCCTTATTCAAAGATTAGCTTGTTTATTTCCGTTGTAAATGGTTCCCGTGATTCATTTCGGATTGTGGCTGGGTCTTCCAATCTGCATACATATTTGTATCGGACTCATATGTCTAAAAATGTCCATTCTCCATCAGTTGTATCGAAAGTCGTTCTGTTTTTCAATCGCAACATGTTGAGACGACTGTAAAGAATCTCCTTTTTTAAGCTTGATGTTTTCTTTCTAACGTTCAATTAGTTGATTCAATTGATGCACACTTTCTTGCTATATGATGTTTGATGGTGAGTTAGTTCAATGTCGTTTTATTAATTTCCATGCTTTACAATGCTAGTCCTGTTCGTAGTGCCATGTAAGGTGGGAAAATGTGGCTTTCCAACTCGTTGGTAAGATCCATACAAAAAGCAAATGCCTGCCCCCATGTCTCTTCTATATATATTTAACAGAGACGATCGCCCCTTGGTTGCTTCCTATTCATGGGAGATCACCCCTGGTTACATTCTGTTGTCAGGAACAGATGACTCTTTTACTTATACAGGCCTTAGATCCGAATTGTGCGACTCGTGAAATAGTTATGTATAGTCACACTGATGAGTCTTGGTTAAGACGAAACATCTGTCTGTAAATATGATAATATTTATTACCAAAATAATGATTTGAAACTTACAAAAGAGCGTTGTGAAAAGTAGTATAGGTTTATAACTAAGCAATATTGCAAAATATCTATTCCTCGACGAACACTCTAGCAGCCAAATTATAAAATGATATGGCTTATTTCTCTTTTGTTTTATTGAGTTTTCACAAAAAACTTAAACCATTTGCAATGAGGATAACAATCAATGATGTAAATAGTTATAACACTCATATCTCTGAAGGTTGGAGAATGTAACGACCGACTCTCATTTTATTAATAACTTCCAGTTCTTTTACGTGATTCTTTGTCTTTCAACTTATAATCATTTCGTCTCATTAACTCTTATCCTCGAACAGCTTTTGGCTTTGATAAATGGTAATTGATTATAACTAAAATAAATAACAGTCTGGCATAAGTTAATGATGTAAATAAAAGCGATCCTCATCTCACAAAGATTGACGTTTACACATACATCAACGCAAATAAACTAATTGATTGAATTCTTATCTACTTTCGTGTTTGTCTTGTTAGCTTGTTTCAATCAAGACAATGCCTATAGTCATCTGCCTCTTTCATGAAACAAATATGTGCGTATATATATTGAATTCTTATTGAGATGGGTACAATTTAGTCATTGTTATTTATTTATTGCGGACTATTATCGTCATCTTTTTTAGTTTAATATAAATTTATAGTGCCAATAAAATAAATAAATAAAAATGAATGCTCATATATGTATAAATGCCTATATATAACACATCACTGAATATGTAGGAACTCAGCATTATTTAGCAAC
Source organism: Euprymna scolopes (assembly GCF_053919585.1). Taxonomy (NCBI): domain Eukaryota; kingdom Metazoa; phylum Mollusca; class Cephalopoda; order Sepiida; family Sepiolidae; genus Euprymna; species Euprymna scolopes. Next base: position 86,384,759 of record NC_136511.1, on the reverse strand, counting down.
ATTTTCCAATACACTGATCCCTACGCTTCTCTAACACTTTTATACATTTTTGTAGAATAATTTATCTTTTTTCGTGAAAAAATACAATTTAATAATTTACCACCTTCACGAGTAATAAAAAATCCTCATGTATTAATATTCAAATCACATCTGTCATAATTTGAGTACCATACAATTATTAGTTTAAAATTTACTTAAGTTGCTCCGCGTCTCATAAAGTATTAATTCCTTGTTGAACTTGGTAAAATCCACCCACAACCTACTTCTTAGTGGAGTCATATGCGGCAGACTTTCCCAGTCTGTTACAAAATTCCTCACTTGCGCCCTCTTCAGGTGTGATACGTGAAAAATTCGACATTTTCAATATGGACATAGATCTTTTTGCGAGGTAGGAGCATGCAGTATCTTTCTGTGTATATCTTAACCTGTTCCAAATGTTTCTAGTCGGAGAGAAGAAATAAAAAAGGGGAAAATTTATTTATTCATCTATATATTTTTTCTTAATTAACTAACCATTTATTTATTTGTATTTTTCTCTAATATGCTGTAATTGTTTAATTCAAAACAAAAATACTAAATTCTAATTATTTTTATAAACAAATGAATATATATATATATATATATATATATATATATATATAACTACTTCGTTTACTCACATAAATTTATATACGAAAGTATAAATTTATGCGTAAACTTTAAGTATTTACTTGAACAATGCTCAACACGTATGTAGAGCTAGGTAGTAAGTTATAAAATATATATGGCGATTAAGCTACACAGAATAATCCGCCTTTTATCCACGCTAGGATAAGCCTGATGAATCCTAGCGTGGATGAAACGCGGAATATTCTGTGTAGCTTAATCGACATATATATTTTATAATTTACTATATATATATATATATATATATATATATATATATATATATATATATATATATATATATATATACGAAATTCCGTTAACCATCATCCCTCTTTTTCTTATTAATAGACTCTTAGTGAGAGGAGAATCTATCACCACTCTTTTCCTTAAAATACTTGTCAATACTAACTTTTTTTAATGGAGAGTTGAAGACGCATTGTGGATGCGTTCTCAGCAGCTCCGTAACTCTCTCTTCTCATATTTTGTCCTTCAGTCATCATTTATCATGAGTAATGTTTCTGATAAAAGGAGAAGAAAAATGTTTACTAGATTCGCATTCTTTTTCCCAAACAGTCGCACGAGTTGTCCCTATTTTTCACTTTTTTTTCTATCCTTGCGGCCATGTCACTAATAAGGGTGTTGGAGGTAAACGTTTTACTTGAGCTGACGTTATCTGCCTGATAGTCAGGGACCCGAACTTTGGATTAGCCCCTAAGGAGGTTGTCCTATCAACAGCTGCAAAGTACTGGGGCTACTGTATTGCCATTTGGTGAATGGATTCTGTACCGTGCAGCAGCTTCTGGTGGCGCCTCTCAATGCCATATTATTGGGTAATGTTATAGTTTTTCCTCTTCATGGTCTGCAACAACCATTCCCCATTTCTCTTTTTCCTCCTTTCTGCTCTGCTCTAACAATTTGGCCGAACTCTTCCACATATTCCCATATTCCAATATGAGCATATTAAGAAGCAATACAAGATAAACCCCAAAACCCCAACTGCCAACGTAGACCCCCCCCCATCACAACCATCTCTTTCTCCAATATCAGAGGTTCTACGTTACAACCTTCCAGAGGTTAAAATACAATTACGTGAGATCAAAACTGACCTACTGTTCCTGCGCAAAACTGGCATTGGACCGGTTATTTCCCCTATATGATTTGCAATTAAAAGATACTCAAACCTGACATCAAAATCTTACCCCCATTAGCGCTATGGGCGTGGAATATATGCAAACATTAAAGATGACTTTCCATGTGGTAAGTACATCACCAAAAAGGGTCAAACATTGTCATATATATGCTTTCGAGTAGCACTTTGCTCACATCACTACGTTCATATTTGCTTTCTATTAATTACTGAAGACTTAACACAGATCATTTGTGAACACACCCGTGTACCCGACACTGACAGACAGTGTAAGAGTCTACTAGACCTCTTTCTTAAAACTTGCCCAGAATTGTGTTTATTCTCTGTTCTGCCTTCACTAGAATCTCCGATCACTCGATTGTCTTACTTAAGATAAAAATAAAATTGTACCTCTTCATAGTATAGTATATGGATACTCTATGGCTGACTGGGATAGCTTTCGAACATTTATATCAGATATACCTCTGGGTTTCATGATTAATAATAACGTGTCCTCTATATGACTATATCTGACAAACTGATTAACTGTTACTATAGACCACTTCATACCCTTCAATACCCAACAGCCAACATTGCTTCACTCAAGAATATGCCGCTGTCGTTGCTTTCAACAAAATAGATATTCTGAAACTAAAATCGCCCTTAGAATTGCCAGCAACCACTATAAGGGAATAATAAAGAACGCGAGATAGTCCTATGCTCAGTCCGTCAAGACTAAAGTAGTTGAGCAGCAGTCTGTTTATCACGAGTTTGGGCAAAAAACAATCAGGGTTATGAACAGATCTGAGGTAATTATTTCAGCATCTGACACAGCCAAGTTCTTTGCAAAGAACTTTGCTGCGAATTCTACCCTTTGTAATCAGGGCCGCCTACCCACGTTATTTCTTTTGTGACTGAAAACATGCTATGCGACATACAAAAATTGTACGTGATGTTGCCAAAATTATCAAAAACCTTAATTCCAGGTTCTGACGACATTCCAAGGTGCTCAAAAGCTTCAAGTGAAATTAGTTCTCATACTCATAAAGCTGTTTAAACGTTGCCTTAAGGAGAAATGTTGCCCAACACCCCGTATTTGATAATTCTGGTAATCAGTTATCTGCCTTTAAGTACAGATCAACGAATCTCCTGTGAAGCATGAGTAAGTGGTTCACTGCCTCAGCAAAAATAACCTCCTCTGTGACATGCATTATGCATGTTCTGCTAGATCCACAGCTGATGTGTTAACTGCATCCATAGACCAATCAGTATCCTGTGTGTTATGAGTAAGTTGCTAGAATCTGTGATAAATAGAAAAGTGGCTAACAACCCTAGCAAAAATAACCTACTCAGTGACATGCAATATGGTTACCGTTCTGTTTAATCTACAGCTGATGTGCTTACTGTAATATCACACAAGATTAGTGAATCTCTCGACGGGGGATTCGTTTCTAGAGCAATTGCTCTTGGCATATCAAATGCTTTTGATAGGATATAGCATAAACGGCTTCTTTACAAAATTTTCAGCCACAAAATGATTAGAAATGTCCTTTCAATTTTTCATTGCTTAAGATTTAACAAAGATCTTTCGCAAACCCACCATTCATCCTTTCTCTCTGATGAGTTTCTAAGAGTAGTAATATCAAAAAATCAGAACGTCATAGTATCAACCTTGGCATCCCACAGAGTTCTATCCTTGGCCCAACTCTCTTCCTGGCCTTAATCAATGGTATCCCAAACCACATTCTGAGACATCTACGCAGACAACACTTCCATCTATAGAAACACTGTAAATGCTGACAATGACCAAGATCTCTCTACTTTCTGATACTGAGCTCGTTGTACAATGGGAGGAAATTGTGGTTGGTTAGTTTCATTGCATCTAAAACCAAGCTTCTCTCATTCCATCATCAACGCTCTAACTCCCATCTGGTTCGAGTTGAAATGAATTGCTCTCATTTTGGGTACAATGTTTAAACAATCACAACATCGAATCCGTTGCCAAGATGATCAGAATAATGATTAGCTCATTCTATCGCTCCAGAAGATATCCCAATGCCGATGCAATCCTCTACCTGTATAATGGCCAAGTACGTCCTAGGATGGAGTACTGTTGCCATATCTAGGCATCCACTGCTCGGAGCACTTATCCTGCCTTGACAGAGTTCAAACCCGGCTTCAAAAGTGTGGTGCCCTTTTCTTTCCCTGCAACTTTTTCACCCACAGAAAAGATGTTGCAAGCCTACATTTACACTGTTATATGAATGACATGTGCTCGACTGAGTTCCAATTTATGATTTTCTTTGTCAAACTCTCACGAAAAACACACGACTAGCTACAACCACTGGCAACAATTTCCTCCACCATCTATCTGCGACTAAATCTAAACGCAGATTCCATTAACAAAGTTTCTTTCCTAACGCTACCCGCCTGTTCTGGTCTGCTTCCTAGCTGATTACAACATGTCCGACAAGTTCGTGTTAAGCAGTTCCCTTTCCAATTTTCATCACTAATGATTACTACGCTACACTCCCAATGACTACTGTACCCTTATCCACGAGTGGATTTTGGAGCTTGATAAGTGGTGACTCTCTCTGTAAAAAAGTGAAGCTACTAAATTTACAGTTAATTGAGGCTATTGTTGCAAATTTTCAAATTAATCGCTGGTTTAAACGCGCTGTACATGCACAGGTCATGTAAATTCGACAGTTGTCACAGGAAACATTCTAAAAGTTTACAAATTCGTTTTGGCCGATCGTAAATTGAAGTTGCGTGAGATTGTATAAAAGAGATGAAGATACCAGTAGTTTATTCAACATTGTACAGAAACATTTGTCAATAAAAACGCTGTATTCAAAGTATCTACTGTTTTGCTCGCAAGCGATCAAAAATAACAATGCTTCGACGATTTCGAGCAATGTTTACAATTGTTTTATTGGAAGAAAACGATTTTTTGCATAAATATATGACAATAAATAAAATCTAAATCCACAGCTTCACCCTGAGGCTCAATTGAGTAAGCAAAATAAAGTGCAAGCCGTGCAAAGACAATCGTCAGCCGGTAAGTTTTTGGGTTCCATTAGGTTCATCAATTAGCTGAATTGAAAAAACTTTTTAAATAATAAAATAATAAATATTTTGAGGTGGCTTAAAAGACACTTCTATCAAATATTTTCTACTCTTTGTTTGTTTTGGATGAGTTACTATTAGTAAGTCACGTGTTACCAAGATTAAAATCCACAAGGTAATGAGCGTTAATGGAAGTGTCAGTTGAACGATAAACAATATTATGGGAGGGTTGGAAAGGATGGGTGACAAAGACAAAATCTAATCACTTATGAATACAGCTCGGCAAGTATTTCTAAACATTGGACTTGAAAACAACCATATTGCATGCTTCAAAAAAGCAGTCTTTGAGTAATGTGTTCCAGAACAAACAAAGACTTGAAAATAATCTTTTAATGACACTTTTACCAGAGTTTTATTTATTTTTATTTCAAATTTATTTTTATTTTTAATTTTATTGTTTACTTGTTTCAATGCCCTTTGTTTCACCAAGCAATGTGTTTCATCTTTAAAGCAATGTGTTTCATCTTTCAAGCAATGTATTCCATTTTTGAAGTAATGTGTTTTATCTTTAAAGTAATGTGTTCCATCTTTCAAACAATGTGTTCCATCTCATAAGCAATGTGTTACTTCATTTAAATAATGTATTTGATATTTAAGCAATATGTTCCAATTTTCAATAAATATTTTCCATCTTTCAAGCAATGTGTTTCTTCTTTAAAGCAATGTGTTACATCTTTAAAGCAATGTGTTCCATCTTTCAAGGAATGTGTTACTTTTTAAGCAATGTGTTGCATTTTTAAGCAATGTGTTACTTTTTTAAGCAATCTGTTACTTTTTTAAGCACTGTTTTCAATCTTTTAAGTAATGTGTATCATCTTTAAAGCAATGTATTACATCTTTTACGTAATGTTTCCTAATGAACCGCCACCTTAAGTAAACACTTCATCAAATCTCCACACTAACGTAATGTACTTGCAATAACCCTTACCCCTGAGTGACTTCCGGGCCTTGATAAACGGTGATCACTGTGTAATAAAAAAAAATGTGTTTTATCTTTAGAACAACGTTTTCAATACTTTAAGTCATCTGTTCCATATTTTAAGCACTGTTTGCCATCTATCAAGCAATGTTTTCCATCTTTTAAGTAATGTGTCCCATTTTAAAGCAATGTGTTTTATCTTTTAAAGCAATGTGTCCATATTTCAAAGAATATATCCTCTCTTTTAAGCAATATGTTCCGTCTTTTAAGCAATGTGTCTCTATCTTTCAAGTAATGTGTTCCATTTTTTAAGCTTCGTGCTACTTTTTTATGCAATGTGTTTCATTTTTTAAGCAGTATGTTCCTACTTTAGAGAAATAGTTTTCTAGATTTAAGTAGGTGTTTTATCACTTAAGCAATGTGTTCCATCTTTTAAGCAATGTGTTTCGTCTTCTAAGCAATGTGCTTCATCTTTAAAGGAATTTGTTTTATCATTTAAGCAATGTATTTCTTCTTTATAATAATGTGTTCTATCCTTTAAGCAATGTTTTAAATCTTTTAAGTAATGTTTTTTACATTTAAAGCAATGGGGTCGATCTTCTAAACAATGTGTTTCATCTTTTATACAATGCTTTTCATCTTTTCAGCAATGTGTTTATCTTAAAAGTAATGTGTTCTATCTTTAAAGTAATGTGTTCTATCTTTTAAGTAATGTGTTCTATATTGTTTCTATCTTTTAAGCAATGTATTTCAAGAAATTTGTTTCATCTTGTATACATTGGTTTCTTTCTTTTAAGTAATGTGTTCTATCCGTTCAGCGATATGTTCCGTCTTTAAGCAAAGCGTTTCATCTTTTAAACAATGTGTATCTTCTTAGTAATGTGTCCCATCTTGTAAGTAGTGTGTTTCATCTTTTAAGTAATGTATTCCATCTTTACAGGAAATGTATTTCATCTTAAGGCAATATATTTCTTCTTTGAAGTTATGTGGTCCATCTTTCAAGCAATGTATTCAATCTTTTAAACATTGTTTTTTTTTCTTTTAAGTAATGTGTTTTATCCGTTAAGCAATGTGTTTTAGTTTTTAAGTAATGTATTCCATCTTTTAAGCAATATGTTTCATGTTTTATATCAATGTGTTTCATCTTTTAAAGTTTTATTATTCATAATTTTTTTATATTTCTAGCAGCGTGTGCTATTTTTCTTGCAATGTTTTTTTTTCTATCAGTTTGTTTATTTTTTCTATCAGTGTGTTAATTTTTTCTATCAGTGTGTTCTTTTTTCTATCAAGCTGTACTATATCTAAAAGATCGAGTGTCGTTTGTTTTATTTGCAAAATATTTATTCAGCTGCTAATATTGTCTATTTCTATGATACAAGCGGCATCTTGTTTCGGCTTCAATCATATATTAGTTATATGTCAATTTTCATCGGCATCGCACAAGTTGTTCTATCCTCCATCTCAGTGAGTCGTTAAATAGTGCTGCTACTCACCTACGAGTTAACATGTAAATGTTTTTCTCATTAGAGCTATTATCTGAGCAATTAATCAGGTTAAATATTAACAAATCAAACACCAATTCTTTTTTCTACTTAATTAATGAATAAAGTCGGTTCATCGTTAAACCAAGTTGAATTCTGGCTATCCATATATCTTTCGTGTTCACTTATGCGTATCGCGCATCGATTTTTCTCGCTTACTTTATTGAATTACCTTCATTTCATATAGTAAATTGTTACCTCACTTTTCCATCACTCTTATCCATATATTATGCGTCTCCTGTGACGCTCTATAATTAGGACATTTGATTAGTTATCCAAGTTGGCACGCTAAAACTCGATCTGTTATTTAAGAAAGCTACCCTCATCGTCATCATTACCTGATGTGCCTGAATATCTCGGATAAGTTAATATTGCTCTTCAGACCGGTGTGTTCACCCTCGGGATTTTCTATTTATCCACATTAACAACCAGAAGAGTTTCAACATGTGCCTTCGTTACTGTATTTGTTCAGTGGTCCTTATTTCTTATAATTCAAAAATTACTTGAAAATCTACATCATTGACTTTATTCATCCTTTCAATCTGCCATTCCCTAAGTATGTTTAGATTATTTTTAAATGGTATTAAAGCCTGTTGTTGTTCCTGTGTAACAACCTTGTGATGTTCTTTCCCAAAGTATTTCGGGCGGGTGATATTTGAATATTTTACAATGCAATAGTAACATATTTGTATGATACTAAAATAAATAATACATGTTAGTTCGCTAGCGTTAAATCTATAGACAGCACTTACCCATATTATGACCCAATCTCCGGCAACCCTGCTGTCGGCATCTTCCAATCGGTTGCAAAAGCAGCTGGAAGATACCGAAGCAAAGGTTGCCAGACGATGAAAACAAAATGCGATACAATCTTTACCTTATTAAGAATAGCTTTCTATTTAGAAAGTCTTTTTTGTTAAATGGAGATATTTCACGTTCAAACAGCGCGCAGAATGTCATTTTCTATTTAGTTTTTTTATTTAATAAATTTCACGCTTTCATTTAAAAGTCGTCTCCTGTCATTCATTCATTTCATTTAATAGTCGTTTTCAGTTAATTGGATAATCGCTTCGACATCTTCCTGTTGCTTACGTAGCCTGCCGAAAGATGCTTCGGCTAAGTTTCCTGTGATTAGGTCGTAATATATATATATATATATATATATATGTGTGTGTGTGTGTGTGTGTGTGTGTGTGTGTGTGTGTGTGTACTCTAAATCATAAATCATTTGATTCTATATAGGTCACATGACTATTGGTTTTCTTCTATTTTAACTAAAATATCATTCATTGATGGAGAGTAATTCTGATCTCAATTTTATTGGTTTATTTAAATTATTTTAAAAGCGTTTCATGGCAATGCAAATTTAGTGGACGCACTTCTAAATGGCAAAACATTAATGTGTCCATGTTATAGGATTGCTGAAGATAGGTCTTCCAAATTTCATAATGAATGGTTCATAAAATAAACAAAAATAAAATAACTTTATACACTTCTAAATGTTAAAATTCATAATGGTCCATACATTAGTTTACCAGATGCTCAAACGCACATACGATTTCTCTCTTTACTCTTTTGCCTAACGATAAATCCGTTAAGCAAACCAGAGTGCTTGCAATCTGAGCCAGGGCTGATCACAAGACTCAAACAAAAGAGTCAACTACCTGCTCTTCGTGGATTACCTCAAGATCTATGTCAGCTCAGACGCTGACTTGTCAGCTTTTCCAGAGATACTAGTTTGGTATAGACAAATATGGCAAGAGCTCCATCAAAGCTGGGAAAAAGGTCCAAATGAAAAACATGCTGCCTGAAGATACTGCCATTGGGTACCTAGCAGAGCAGGAAATATGCAGATACCTTGGCATATAACAGAAAAATTAATTTCAATATGCAAAGAGAGAGAAAAAAACTTACTAACAAAAACGCCATTAACCAAGTAGTCATGCCTGCGATAATATTGTTGACTGGCTACAAAGGGGCATAAACAGACTAAACACTAAAACGCGAAAAATTGTACAGAATAACATACAGAAACAAGGCTGTATCTTCCCAAAGGAGCAGGAGATATGTGTCTCTCACAAATTGACCATAAGTATTGTGAGCACCGGGCAATATATAATGAGCCCTCAAAATTCAAAATAGTACATCAACATCATGAAACAAGATCTAGCATCATGAAACTGACAAAACATTCTGAAGAAGACTGTTTTAAAAAGATAGAATAGAAAAACAAGTCTGCTACGGAAAAACACACTAAGAAATTGTAGTAGTCTCCAAAATACACTAAAAACTTGTAGTAGTCGCCAAAATACACTAAGAACTTGCATTGCAAAAATAAAACATAGAACAACAGAGTATCAAGCATTTTCTGGACTATATAGTTAAATAAGACTCATTCACTAGCTAAAAAGAGAATTAATCCCAAGATCGAGGCTTCATGACCAATGCTTTTAAGAAAATGTGTGATCTCAGCAATAACAATAAGTGCAGAGAGAATTAGAGAGCGTGAGCCACCTGACATCCAGCTGTAAGCTTCTGCTAGAAGACAGCTACTATACAATGGGACACAATAGAGTGTGTTAATATCTCCACTGGGCAATCTGTAAAAGTTGAATATTGAATGCAGCAGCAAGGTATGGAAGCACATACCAGAAAGAACTGTTTTAAATAAGACCTACACGATCTACTATGACGATGTAATGACTAGGGCTGGGACAACAGCATCTTCTTTTCTCTATTTTGACCCTCAAGTGTGTATCCATTGATATTTCGTATAGTTTTATATAGAGTGATGTAGTTCTCTGTTGAATAACTGTGTATGTGTCGGATATATACCCGAGAGTCAAAACAATGAAAAGAACATGCTGTAGTCATAGCCCTAGTAATGATTATGTAATTACGACAGCTACGTACCTTGAAAATGGAGCTATTAAACCTGGCATAGTGATTTAGGACAAAAGAAGTAACCTTAGTAGATATTAGTGTAGTCAACGATGCTGAATAAAACAGAGCTTAAAAAAATGAAGAAAATAACGAAAACCAAAGTCTTATGTACGACATGAAAAGAAACTGGAATTATAGGAAGCTCTCTATCCATCCAGTAAGTATAGGAGCAAACATGACAAACAACTTCAAAAACTACCTGACAAATATACCTGGTAAAACAAGCGCAGGAGATATTAAAACAATTGCACTTAAAGGAACGGTTATAGTTTTTAAAAGATTTCTCGAATGTATTATGACACAGCGGGTGAATGTTTAGTATCCGTAGTATTTTCCTATATGCAGCCTGAATAAAATTATAAGAAATTTGAACAAAAACACACAATTATATATATATATATATATATATATATATATATATATATATATATATATATGCCTAATTTTATAACTATAGCCGTCATTCCCTTCATTCACTTTTAGTTCAGATTTCTCCAGAGAGGTGAGTTCAATCTACCCAGTTTTCTATAATTAATTGAAACTGTTTAATAGATAATAGAGAAACTGTCCGCCGTACCTCTTTCTCACATCTCTTCTTTCTCCTCTCTCTCAATTTTGTAAATATATTTCTCTGTTCTCTCTATGAATACTGTTTCTCTCTCTCTCTTCCTCTATTTTGCTCACAGTTTGTCTAATATAAATGCAAACTATAACGTCAATATTTATTCAGTTTAACATGTTAAAAATTATAAAACTTTTTGGTATGTGATATTTCCGCAAAAAATAAAGTCAAGTAATAGTTTCATCGCATCATTTTTCTTATTATCAAAAAAAAGTATACTATGTGACGAGCACCTTGTTTTGATCAACATAAACTATCTTGCCGTCTCCTTTTTTTATTTCTTCATATTGGTTTACAATTCAGTTTAAGCTCAAAATTTGAATTTATCTAAAACAATATTTGGCAGACATTGAGCATACTTACTTTATGCTTAATAAATGCTTAATGAATTCTTAATGAAGGAGGGTATTTCTATTGTCGTTAAATGAAGGTACAGAAAATGGTGAGCGATATTTTTTCGCAATCGTTTACCTGTTAATATTAAGGTAAATCAGTTTTCACAATATAAATAGAAACTTGGTCTCCCCTTCAGTTTCTCATACAGTGGTGTCTTAACTTGATTCTTATTTTAGAACCAGATTTGTTCTCATATACCTTACAAAAGATTGAAATCATTTACTCTATATTGAGAATGCACTAATTATATACTCGAAACATATAACATTAAAGAAACATTCGATGCACGTCACTCTAGATCAGCGTGCATTATTTGTTCTAATACTGCACTTCATCTGTTCTTGGTCATTGGAAGCGAATTGAAGGAAATTTAATGTATATCAGTCAATCCTCTAAGAGAACTGGATGTGCCCACATTAAACATCGACTCTGTGTCTAATTCTGCCTTAGTGGGGAAGCAAGTAAATAGAAACTTAACCATAGAATTAAGGCATTTTTTGACATTCATTATTCAAGTATATATATATATATATATATATATATATATATATATATATATATATATATATATATATATTTAAGACAAACGTAACATTTAATATAATGATGGAATTTTGTTTTGCGTTTGTTTCTTTCAGCAAAATCAGTTGACAGTTTTCATATACCTAAATTTAAACGGCCGATTCATCATGTATCAAAAATATCTGAAACTTTTATTTTATTTTCGTTATCTTCTGACAATCAAAATACACTCCACTTCTTTTCGAATGTTCATTCCCTCTTTCCATTTCATCTATCCATAAGACCCATTCTCTCTCTTTCTCTTGCTTTAACTATCCGTCTCTTTTTTCCTTTCTATTCATCCTCATACAACCATCCCTTAGCTATCTATTATTCCAACTTTCTCTCCCTCTAACAATTCCTCTCTCTTTACTCTGTCAGTATTTGCCAGTCTCTCTACCATTCCTTTTCCTTCTTCATTTTCAATATCACATTTTTTCTTTCTACTCTATCTTTCTTTCTCTCTCTCTCTCTCTTTCTCTCTCTCTCTCTCTCTCTCTCTCTCTGCCTTCTTTGCTCATCCATCTTTACTTCTATTTTTCCTACTCTCTCTTCATCTCTCTCTAGCCATTTTTCTTTCAGCTTCTAATTCATTTCTTATTCATCAATTCTTCCAACTTTCTCTTTCTCAATCAATATCTCTCCCCTTACTATATCCATTATTTTTACCACCTTATCTCTCCTCCTCCTCCGCTTATTCTTCTTTCTTCCTTCTTGATTTTAAGCCCTCTTCTGCCATTCACCATCCCTTATTCCACCTCTCTTCCTCCTCTATCTAGTCATTATTCACACTCTCTTTTCCTCTAACCATCACCTACGTCCCATTGAATTGTCTATCCCATCCTTTTCTACTCACCTATTTTCATCCTATTTTTATCCTCTTTTACTTTCTCCCCATCTCTACTACCTCTCTAAATGTTCAACTTCTTTCCTTTCTATCCATCACCTTTTACTATCGCCTCTTCCTCATTCCCCCATACCTTGTTCATACTAGCTGACCTCAACACCACCCACACCAAATCCATTCAACGAATGATTTGCTACAAACACCAACAGCGACCAGATGTAAATAGAAATGTCAATGCTAGGAATAATTTTAGGCAATTTACCAAATTTTATAAAGATATTCACAGACATTGTTACCATTTTGTTATGTTTATTCCTCACAGATATCCGTAAATCTCCACCATATCTACGATATAAAGAAAAGGCAGTATGATTTTAAAAGTTGCACTTACTTAGTATTTAGACTGTGAAATCAAATTCTGCTTCTGACAAGCCAAATTTTTATTTGCTTTTGCGTGGTCATGAACTTCCTAGATTTTAAAACTAGGAATTACGACTATACAAACACACTGAATAACAAAAAACGCTGACTACAAAATAACACTAACGACCCATTTCAAAGAAATTCAAAAAATAGCAGGTGCTTGCCAATAATCGATTGGAACATATGCCGAACTTCAAGTTCATATAGAAATTGAGAAGACTTATGTACATCATGTCTGAATAAGAAATTTGAAATTTGAAGGATTACAAAAGCTACTAAACTGTAGAAGTTAAATAACAACCAACCTTATAGATAGAATAAACTCTACGTTGGAATAACAAAATAAAATAATGGATAATAAAATATATGAAAATAAATTAATTAAATCAGCGTCGAAAATAGCAACGGATAAAAAAATAAACAGAAATGAAACTATCCCAGTCCGCGAGTGTTATAATAAAGTCAATTTTTAATTCGATACATTTACAAAAGGAGTGCGTCACACTCATACAAACCAAATGAATAAGCAGTCAAGTAAAAGTCAGTTGTACTTTTGTTTGATACAAGAGCAACCATTGGCTAATTAAAATATCGTGGGGGGGAGAATAAAAATGAATTTGATTAGTTAGTTAGCTAAACTAAACACGATGTGATTATATGAAAACAATAAGTAACACAAATTCCATGCAGTTAGCTTGACAATTCCCTACGGAGATGAAACGTGTAGCTTAATTGCCATAAATGTATTTTCGTACCTATTATATATATATATATATATATATATATATATATATATATAGTTCATTTACTCACATAAAATTAATATACGAAAGTATAGATTTATGCGTAAACTTTAAGTATTTACTTCAAAAGTGCTCAATACGTAGGTAGAGCTAGTTAGTAATTCATAAAATATATATAGTGATTAAGCTACACTGAATATTCGGCGTTTCATCCACTCTAGGATTCGTCAGGCTTATGCGCATAAGCCTGATGAATCCTAGAGGGGATGAAACGCCGAATATTCAGTGTAGCTTAATCGCCATATATATTTTATAAATTACTATATATATATATATATATATATTCTAGCAGACAGCCTGGTTTTGCCCGGTCGTACAATACGATTAAATATGATATCATTGCGTATGTATTACTATAGAATCAACTCTGTATTGATTATTATATATTACGAGGAATAATTTGTCCGGTGGACTAATTCGCAAAAAAAAAAGAAAATATAATAATAATGATAATGTTCTCAATCCAATTCCGTTTGTGTTTGTTTACAATATCATGCCAGCTGATATTTGAGCTTGTCAATAAATGCCCAGAAAAATTCACTTCTGATTAATGGTTAAATTTAAAATATGCAAACGAAAAAATGATTTTAAGAGGTTTTAAATGATGTTTCTTCTTTTATCGTAAATTTAACTCATTAATAAGAAAAAATAAAAAATAAAATAATGAGGTACACCTGGGCTTGTACAGGGAATTATTCGATCTCTAGTCGAATGTTTTACTACTAAGCTATATCTCCAGATTATAATAGACCTGCTTTTTTTTAAGAAGAAATAATTTGCTAAAATTTGATTATCTTTCTTGCCGGTGTAACGTAAAATATTCCCCTGTAAAAATTATTCTTTTAATATATATATATATATATATATATAGAGAGAGAGAGAGAGAGAGAGAGAGAGAGAGATGAAGGGATAAAAATATCTAACAGAATGAGATACAATGGAAAAGAAGATCCAAAACCCCAAAATACATCTCAACATTTAGCTCAATTGTTAAGAAGGCTTTATCAAGGGTAACAAGCTGTGAAAGCTTGGAATGCATGTCAGGGGAAATATATTTAACAATTAGATCGCAATAAATTTAAGTAAGAAATATATAGAAAAATGAGGAATAACCAAAGAACAAAGATTATAATATAAGATAAGAAAAGATACAGTTATGGTAGGATCCACCTAATTAGCATACGTGGAGTGTCAACCATATAAATATGGTTGGTACCTTAAAGACGGGAGAGACCCAACGAGAGACGCAACGGAAAACTCAGAGAGACATCAAGATCGAGAATCGATGACTACCCAGCCGACACCTACTTCGAGGACGGTCTCCCCATGACTATATCAATGGAATCTATGTAAATATTGTATATACTTTCTTGCTCTCATTATATTTGTTCTACTTTTGTGTTGTAGTTATTTATTTCCATGTATTCAGTCGAGTTTCAATAGATACGTAATATGACATATACTCTCTATATAATCTATATGATTATAAAACTCAAATGACCTTGTAACAGGTGTTGTAACCCAAAATCCATTTTACGACTTCCGGTTGCGCATGCGTACATAAACATAAACCCATAGCGTAATACGGAAATGAATGATGTAAAAAGAAAGCAGAAAATATTAACAATTGTTTATTTGGGTAATTCAAACTCAAAAAAAAATTGAGACTCTGAAAACGTACAGAGTAAAACAATACGTTTCATTGTCGCGTTGATTATTTATTTGTAACGCAAATTAAAAAAAAACATATTTTCAAATAAATAATCAACGCGACAATAAAACGCATTGTTTTACTGTGTACGTTTTCAGCATCCCAATTGTTTTGGTTTTTTCCCGCGTTTAAATTATCCAAATAAAGAATTGCTACTACTTTCTGCATTTTTTACATCGTTCATTTCCGTATTACACTTAAGTTATTTTAACGCAATTTTCTTACAAATAAATTTACTTTAACCCGTTGACAACCATAAGAGCATTTTACAACGTCGATTTACTCACTGCCTTCCTTTTTTCTAATTTATACTCCATCTTTTAATACACCAGTCTTAAAAAAAACATTCATACATTTTCTTCTACAGTACCAACATCAATAAATAACTCCGAAAATATGTTTTTTTTATTTGCGTTACAAATAAATAATCAACACGACAATAAAACGTATTGTTTTACTGTGTACATTTTCAGCGTCCTAATTGTTTGTTTTTTTTATTCACGTTGAAATTAAAAGATATATCAAAATTTGAATTTTGTCCGAAATTTCATATATGTGTTTTTCTGCGTATGAAAAAAAAAACAAAAGAAAAAATAATTTAAACACAGGAGGAAATCATCAAATCAAAAAGAAGAAATTGTTTCATACATTTTTGAGAAGAAATAACAAAAAAAAAACGAGTTAACTGTTTCGTTCGGAACAAAGACAATCTTCGCTATTTTTTCAGAATACGTACATTAGTTCGAACGAAACCGATAAATCCTTCGTTTTGATAGATATATAAACCCTGTTTAGATGTTTCATCTTAAAATCAACACAATTATGCACAGTGTAGAAAATAAGCATAAAAAGAATTAAGCGTAATAGTTGAATGAAACCAATCATCTATTAAGAAACCATTGTTAAGTTCGTTTTAATAATGTTTAAATAGAAAAAGTAGGCTTTTAATATCAACGTTAGAGCGAGAAGGAAACTCAACTTTATAGGTATATAAATTATATATGAAATGAAGAGATATAGATAAGTCAACTACGTTAATAATATAACACATAAGATATTATTTGATTATTTGAAATTTTAAAATAGAATCACGTGACATGAGAGTCTGAAAACTTAGACGATGAAGGTAGTTTTTGCTTACAAGCACATAATCTCCATTATAATAAGATATCAAGTTTCGCCAACGTGGGAGTAGTTGAGAATCAGCCCGTTAGTCATTAAACAAAATGGAATGTCTGGTGATCATGCTCAGTACGCATGAGGCGATCACGCCCAACGGAAATGATTTTTATCATGATCGGAACGCCATATTGGAACGACGTCACATGTTTACAATCGATTGCAAAGAAAAAATAATTAAAATATCACGTGATTTGTATTGACTTTTAAAACTTGTTCGTTAATAGATTTTATTCAATATACGTGTGTTTAATGTTCACGTTCCAGGGAAAAATTTATAGATATATAAGTATAATAATGGAAAAGTGATTTATTGTGAGACTGGGTAAACCAAAACGATTTTATTAAGGAAACGCGAGAAACACTTAGTTAGAAAACGTGACCAGTCAATGAAAACGAATATATACATCGCTTAGTTTATTAAACTAGCAGTTCAGCCCGGCTTTGTTCGGGACCTATTTACTGTTCATAACTTTATATGCATATCTATATATATGCATTAAAGAGTTTGACTCATGTCCAGGTAACTTACATCTAAAATTTCAAGTCTTTAGACCCAAAATTGGCGGAGGAGTTTGGTAGAGTCCGCAAAGGTAAACTCTTTCAATTTTAACCTCTTGGCAGCCAAATTTTCGCCCGAAAACTGATTATAAAGCTTGCTGCATGTCTGAATACCCTTTATGTAAAATTGTAAATGTTTAGACCCAAAATTGTCTGAATAGTTTGCTAGAGACTGAAAAGGTAAAATCTTTGAAACTTTAATCCCCTGGCAACCAAATTTTCGGCAATAAACGATAAAAAGCTCGCCTTAAGTCTGAAGTCACTTTATGTAAAATTTCAAATGTTTAGACCAAAAATTGGCGGAGTAATTTGGTACAGACCACAGAGATCAATTTTTTTTTACTTTGACTCCAATTCTGATCCCTTAACATTTATTGTTTTGGGTTCAAATCAAATTAAAATGTGTATCCCATGTCCAAGTAACCTACATCTAAAATTTCAAGTATGTAGACTCAAAATTGGCGGAGGAGTTTGGTAGAGTTTTCAAAGGCGAACTTTCACCCTTTGACAGTCAAATTTCTGGCTCTAAAATCGATTAAAAAGATTTTCCCAAATCTTAATATCCCTTATGTCAAATCTCGAGTGTGTAGACTGAAAACTGACAGAGTAATTTGGTAGGTAAGTGTACACACACAGACACACACTCAAACAATTATATAGATAGATAGATAGATAGATAGATAGATAGATAGATAGATAGATAGATAGATAGATTCTGTTCACCAAAATTTGTGTTCGTAATGTTTTTCTTATATATTTACTCACACAAAATATTTGTTAAAATATACTCTAGTTCTGAGATTGAAGCCAAATTTTCATCCGTCTATCAAAACTAAAGTTTCAAATCTTTGTTGGTCTATCATGCTTAAGAAAAAAACTGTTTCATCGGTTTTAACGCCTAATTTTAAAATAGGATTTAACCCATTTATTATGTTTACGTTTGAAATAGAATTTTTGTCACGGTTAACTTTCAAATGGCATTTTAGTGATAGGTAATACTTAATTTTATGAATATCTGTAGTATGTTTGTCCCCCTTTCGTCTGCATATCTTTACAAAAAGCTATTTTCATCTGTGGATTTATCTGTCAAGTTAAGTTTGAAATATCAGTTTTATCCGTCTGTCAGGCTTAAATTGTAAATAGCTATTTTTAGATCACTATAAAAGGTTATATCTATCTGCCGTCCGTCTTTCAGACTTATATTTTAAATATTTCGTCTATTTGCCATGCTTAAGTTTGAAATAGATTTTAAAATGAGTCATGTTTAAACGTTTTTACGTTAAACCTTAGTTCTATGATTGAGTTATGTTTGGAGCAAATCTGTTCAAATTGTAATTTATACCCCTATGATTATGATTAACCGTACATACATTTCTCTTTCACTCTTAAATTTCTTAATATGTCTGTGAGTATTCCAAATAGCAAAATGTAAACAATCCAATTACTATTTAAGTAATATATATCAGGTGAAGTATGCATGGTCATCCGTGAGTGAACGAGGCATAGAAAATGACTAGGTTCAGCATTGCACCCCTCCCATTTAGCCCAAAAAGTCCCCAGGGAACGTCAAATCCTGGTGAAAATGAACAAACGGTACACTTATAGGCCCTGACATATGTAAATTTGAGTTCTGCATCATGCAATAAAATGAAATGACTTAGTCCATCATTTGCCCCCCCCCATTTAGCTCCAAAAGTCCCCAAAGCCTTAACATATTCAAATTTGAGCTCAGCACGATGCAAAACTGCTAAATAGACATACACAGAAAATTTTGGATAAATATGGAAAAATAGCCCCAAAAATGGAGTGTTTTATAAGCTCTAAAAGAGCCCCTGTAGAAAAACCCAAGATTTATCGGGAAGACAAACAGAAGTATGTAGAAATCAGTTATTTACGATTTTCAGAAAGTTTTATAAAATTCCAAGGCATCCATTTTTTTAATAAGCACAAAAGTGTTAATTTTACCCATTTTAACACGAGAGGCACCCCTAGAGGAGCAACCGGAGTTTTCCCGGAAAATCCGTTCTGTTACTTTTTACTCATGTCATGTTTGATGTTTGTGCAAAATTTAAAAAACATCCAAGGCGCAGTTATTGTGAAAAGTGCGGACAGATGAACGGATGAACAGATAAACGGACATACGGACAAGGGTAAATTTACAGGTCCGCCCTCCTTTCGTCGGGGGACCAATAAAAACAATAATATATATAAATAAGTAAATAAATATTAAGTATACTATCACTATTAAAACATTATATATTGGTTTCTATATATGGCCGAATGAAGAAGAAGAAGAAGAAGAAGAAGAAGAAGAAGAAGAATGATGATGATGATGATGATGATGATAATTATTATAATAATAATAATAATAATAATAATAATAATAATAGTGAATGAATATTTAAATGAGAAAACGCAGCCTAAAATATTATTTCTGTGATCATCATCATATCGTACGAATCCGAAGATTTTATTGTTGGCATTGGTTTCCCCGATATTTTTCTAGTTAAAATGCTCTCTAGAAAGAAATCTAGGATTATGAGTTGGACCACGTGAGGTTTGGCAACATCCAAGGTGAAATTGATTTTTGTAGAACGAACTGAATTCGAACTTAGAACACACAGGTCGTTTACTTGACAACCATGTGCGAGACGTGGTACGTATAAGATAAAATAACAACAGATAACATATTATATAAAAAATCGATAACATCGATTCATTTATTTTCTTTATTAAAATTTTATCTTTTCAAAAATCTGCTGAGATGGTCAACTGATTGTAGGAGTTTTAATTCTTCATGTTAAGGAGCTTAAAATCCGAAATCAACCCAATTGTCATGTATTTGCTTTGCAACACATAAGATGTCATTTTCCTGCCCATTTTGATGGCATAAAAATTGCCATGTATAGAATTGCGGAGTCGGAGTCGAAGAAAAAGAAGGATATTGGAAATATTCAGAGTTGCAGGCGAACTCAAAAAGACGCTAGAGATTTTCGTCACATTTTCGATATCCGAAAAATCAATAGTCTAAATACTGGAAGACTTTAAAATAATAGTCAGTGGAAGATATTGGAATCTTAGGAGTCAACATTGAATCATATACCAAACGACTTTGCAACTCATCTCCGTATTAGAAAGTGCACCAGATGTATTCTTACTTGTTTCGTCACACATATACACGTTGTCACGTATATCATCAGTCTGTCACGCACATGTTTTAAATATTATTTTTGGTTATTCTGTCGTAGTTAATCAAAATACCACTCCATTGGTTTTTAATGCTTAAGTTTGAAATAACATGTTCGTCTGTCTGATATGTTTAAGTTTGAAATAGAACTTTCTTTCGTCTGTCAAAGTTAATTTTCAAATGGCATTTTAATCAGTCCCTTAGGCTAAATTTTAGAAACATTATTGTAAGCTCTGTTTCAAAATAGCATAATCGCCCGTCGGTTGTCCACATTTTTAAAAAGATATTTTCATCTGTGGGTTGACCTGTCATGTTTCATTTTGAAATAGTATTTCCATTTGTCTGCCAGGCTTAAATTTTAAATAGTTATTTTTAGATTACTATCAAAGATTATCTACATTTGTTGTCTTTTGGGCTTACGTTGAAAATAGTATTTCGTATGTTTGACACAAAACTTGGAAATGGATATTTAGATGTGCTCGTAGTCTGTCACGCTAAATTTTGAAATAGTATTTTTAGAGTTATACGTATCGTAAGACTGCCCATTATTGTTATTAATTAATGCCAGTTTTATAGCGTGACATGCGTAGATAACGCTTACTTAAACTTAGGAACTGCCACGTCCAGCCACGCATAAGGCAGTTAAAGTATGTAATTGTTTTTGGTTTGAGGCCAGATAGACGGCGTCCCTCCAGATTCTTTCCGTTGCGTTCAAATCTCTCTCGATTAAACAGTCTAAGGAGGTAGGAAAAAAAGATATTACTATGCCGATTACAAAAAAGCTAAAAATATTTTCTTACTTGGCTAAAAATAAAATTCTACAAATAAGTTACTATCACTCATCAAAACAAAAACAAAAATCTCCAAAAATGTCTGGAAGAATTCAATGTTTTAGAACTCGTGTGTAAAGAAACCTTTTCGTACATTTCTTTCTTTTTTGTGTGTGTAAGCTTTGCTTCTCTTAATATATACTGTCATGAATGACGTCTAGTTACCATTAATTTCAATTACGCTTCCAGTATCTGACGACATTTCTCTTTCATATTATTACCCCTTATTTTACACCAGTCGTTGTTAATTGAGTTGCAGAATGAAGAATTCTTTGTGCCAATACTCAAAGGAAAAGCGTGAATGCGTTGCTTTTAATTTAACAAGATAAAAATATGTTTTCATATTTATATTATCGACTCAATGTAAAAGAATTTGTCTGCAAATAACTTACGTTTATGAAGGAAAGTCTCGATGCTTCTTTCAAATTCCGCCGCCATGACAAAAAAAGTCATTCTTTTATTTAAATAGTTCAATTTTTGTGTGAGTTAAACCCATAGATATATTATTTAAACCCCGTTTTAAACTTATCCAATTATCTGGGCTTTGACTCTTTTTGTCTTCATTGCTATCAATCCATCCACTCACTATATTTGGTCATGCTGTTCTAAATATAAATATGTCAAATGATAACCCTTTTCTGATGAATTTGCCGGTGGTGGTGATGGTGGTGGCTGTGGTGGTGGCCATCATTCATATCGGATATTTACGAAATAGACCACGAGAATAATAATACGATAATACGATAGGAAATGCTTCATATTACAAATTGAGCATAAATATATTTAGAAAAATATTAAAAAATATGTTAAAACAAAGAAAATTATTATTCAAATTTGAACATAAATTTGTTTAATTTAGATTTTAATATGAAAAGTTGAAAAAACATTTTGCAGTAATAAAATATACATAAAATAAATAATATATATATGTAAGATTATATATATATATATATATATATATATAAGATCATATATATGGCGACTGCCACTTCTTTACAGAAGACGGCCAACCCTCACGATACGATATATATATATAAGATCATATATATATATATATATATATATATATATATATATAATTTAAAGGAGATTAGAAAAATAGTCTAAAGAGCTAAGTGTATTTTAATGTAACAGTGAAATTACTAGTTTAATTAAAATACAGGAAATGCTCGTTGTAATTTAGATATATAATAAGCTCGATAGTTAAATGTCCTAGAGCTAATTCAATATTAAGTAATGTGATTTACAATTTAAAAATTTAAAAATCAAATTTTTAAAATTTAAAAATCAAATTTTAATTAAATTAAAAATCAGTTTCATAAGAAGGAACAACAACAAAGTCAATTATCTGTACGATCGTTTCGGAAATCCGTGCTTTTTATTTGTGGTATACATGAAGTTATGTAGAACAATTGTATATAGTTTTTTTGGTAAGCACGGTCTCCTCATCAGAAAATTTAGGATGATTTTTATTGAATTTAAAAGACACCATAAATAAACCTAGCATTAAAAATAAGGCAGATGAATCTGAAAAAATTGAAATAAAAGGTTTGGATTTAAAATTTATAAGAAAATTAATATAGGTTAGAGATAGAAATGAGTAGAAAAAATATATATTTTTTTGAATTTACATAATAAATTTGATTTAAAAATATATAGAGATAGTTACCTTTTAGTTTTTCTTTTTTGAAATCAGGAACTGTGTTTAAAGTAGTCATTTAGATGTTTGCTATAGCTTTTTATTTTATTGAATGATGAATTTTAAAAGGGCGACGCTCGTGCAGTAAATTTTTCCGTTAGCGTATTTTGATTTAAAGACGCTACAGTTGATATATATAGAGAGAATATTTATTTTGCAAGTTTTTAAGGGGAGATAATTGTCATGTGTTATTGACTTTATTTATTATTTATTTTACGGGTCTAAGGGAGATAATTGGTCTAACTTAATTTATTAAAAAAAAATTGTAATCTATTTTTACTAATGAGTAATTTTTAATGATTTAAGGTGGTTTATATTTATTAAATTTAAACCAACGTTTATGATTACATGTCAGAAGCTCGTGTCTTGAATTTAATAGTTTGGTTGTACTTTTTATATCTTCATATTTTAAAATTTTTAGGGTTTCTTTTGTACATAGTGCACAAAATTTATCTCCTGGTTTATATGATTTGCAAGTCTCAATTATTTTCCATTTTAATTTGAAAGAAATATTGCTATTTTTTAGTTGCCAAATATAGTTGGATAGAGTAGTTTGGTTTGATAGAGAGTTATTTTTAAAAGAATGTTTGTGCTTTGAAATTCTATGTTTTATTAGGCCAGATGTGGAACCAATATATATTACCTCTTGATTATTTTGATTATTTTCCGTTAGGTCTATTGTTGGATTATTATGTGGTGGGTTGATTAGTGATTGATCGGTAGATTGATTTAAGTTGGTGTTATTATTTAATCTGGTAGTTGAGTTATGGCTGTTAATAGGTTCTTGTAGATTTGGAGTTTTTGATACTGTGCAGCTATAGATAACATTTTTAATTTTACATGAGCCTTGTAGGGGACATTTATTTTTTCTTCTACAGTTACAGTCCGATGTATTTTGTATAGTTGTATTTTGTAGTTTATTAATTTTCTTATTATTAGAGCTAATTATTTTCTGATGAAGGTTAGGCATAGTAGAGTAAGAGACTTTAATTGTGTTCTTATTGAAAATTTTATTATATCTATGGGGGGCTTTAAAGTTCTTATCTAATATTTTAAAAAATTCTCTGGCTATGTTTGTTTCTAGGTTTTTGGAATACGGGGGGTTGAACCATAGGATCTCCGTGTGTCTATTCTTACGTTTACGGGTTTTAGTTTGCTGTTTATTTGTATTATTATCTAATATTTGTAGTTTGGTTTTATCTTTTTTTTGTCTCTTGGTTATTTTTCTTAACTCGTATACGGGAAGACATTGCCATATTATATGTTATTACGCTCTTAATAGGTTTATTTTTAATGCAGTTTATGTTTCTATCATTTTCATTTATGAATTTAATTTGTGAATTATATCCAGAGTTTTTAAGGGCTTCATTATAGTATTTTTCATTTTTGGTAAATATTGATTTAGTAGAAGACAGTCTAGAAATTCTTAGAGCGATATTGGGAACTATTGATTTTAATATTGATTTAGGGTGGTTTGATTGATTGTGGACATATAGAAGTGATTGGTTAGGTTTATGGTATGGTTCAAAGGTAGAATTTTCAAGATTTAAGGTTATGTCTAAGAAATTAACAATTTTTTTATTAGGGTCGATTTTTATACTAAGTCCATAATTTTTAAATAATTTATGTAGAGCTTTAATTGCTTTTTCATAATTTTTATTAGTAGAATTCGTTATGAAAAGTGCATCATCTCTATATAGCCCTCCTTCAAGTTTGAATTGTTTATGGAGTATACAATGTATTTCATTTAAAAGGAAAAGGCCGACTAGATCAGTGACCTGAGTCGAGTCCGTCGATCCCATTAAAATGTTGAAGTGGTTAGGGGTATTTTTCCTGGTCCAATATTTATTATCAAATGTTATTAAAGACTGTCTAGCTATAAGTATTAGTTTAATTTCGTCTTGAGTTATATTAGTTAATTTTCGTGCCATTAATAGAGATTTATTAAATAGGATAGGTGATATAGATTGATAATATGATTCAATGTCAAAAGAAAGAAATTTAATATTATTTTTATTTTGAATATTAGAAAACCAGTCGATTACTTGGTTGGAAGATTGCCATAGTGGGTATTCTATTATGGATTTAATTTTGGGGATAATTCTATCTAATATGTTTTTACTAACCAGTCCTATATCTGATTTCGAGGGGCAAATGAGTCTAATAGTAGGGTTAATATTGAAGCTGTGTTTGTGGTCTTTTAAAGTAAATCTCGGGGTACCTGGTACCGTTATTTCTGTGTATTTATCTATTTTAAGTTTAGTTAAAATGTTTTTTGCATCATTATTTATTTTATTTAGTGCTGATTTATTAGTAGTTTTATAATTTTTTTAAGTTCTTTATATATTAGATTTTTATATTGTATATAGTCCATTGTGTAGAAATTTCCAGTTTTATCTGCCGGTACTATGAGTTTATTTTGGTGGCTTATAGAAATAGATTTTGAAAATTTATTTATTTTTTTAAGTGTTGGAGTGATATATTTTTTATTTTTCTTAAATTTAATATTTTTAATCAGGTTGATTAAGTCATTTTCAAAATTTTCAGTGTCTATGTTTCTCTTAGGGTTTTTGTATGTTTTTAGTCTGTAGTATTTCGCTGCTTTTCTTTCTTCATTGTCTTGTCTGAGGATGGTTTCTTTTATTTCTCCAGGTTGGTGATGTATTGGTTCTGTGGTTTCATTTGGGTAATTATCAAAATGGTAGGCTTTCCATCTCAAGTTCCTTATAAATGTATTTATACTTGTAATTAAGCTGGTTATAAAGGTGTATTTAGGGGGTATGGGGATGCATTTAGTTGATAATTGTAAGTCCTTCTTATGAAACATATCTACAATTACGTATATAAACTCAACCTATTATAGGGAGCTAATAATTTAAAGGAGATTAGAATAATAGTCTAAAGAGCTAAGGGTATTTTAATGTAACAGTGAAATTACTAGTTTAATTAAAATACAGGAAATGCTCGTTGTAATTTAGATATATAATAAGCTCGATAGTTAAATGTCCTAGAGCTAATTCAATATTAAGTAATGTGATTTACAATTTAAAAATTTAAAAATCAAATTTTTAAAATTTAAAAATCAAATTTTAATTAAATTAAAAATCAGTTTCATAAGAAGGAACAACAACAAAGTCAATTATCTGTACGATCGTTTCGGAAATCCGTGCTTTTTATTTGTGGTATACATGAAGTTATGTAGAACAATTGTATATAGTTTTTTTGGTAAGCACGGTCTCCTCATCAGAAAATTTAGGAGGATTTTTATTGAATTTAAAAGACACCATAAATAAACCTAGCATTAAAAATAAGGCAGATGAATCTGAAAAAATTGAAATAAAAGGTTTGGATTTAAAATTTATGAGAAAATTAATATAGGTTAGAGATAGAAATGAGTAGAAAAAAAATATATTTTTTTGAATTTACATAATAAATTTGATTTAAAAATATATAGAGATAGTTACCTTTTAGTTTTTCTTTTTTGAAATCAGGAACTGTGTTTAAAGTAGTCATTTAGATGTTTGCTATAGCTTTTTATTTTATTGAATGATGAATTTTAAAAGGGCGACGCTCGTGCAGTAAATTTTTCCGTTAGCGTATTTTGATTTAAAGACGCTACAGTTGATATATATAGAGAGAATATTTATTTTGCAAGTTTTTAAGGGGAGATAATTGTCATGTGTTATTGACTTTATTTATTATTTATTTTACGGGTCTAAGGGAGATAATTGGTCTAACTTAATTTATTAAAAAAAAATTGTAATCTATTTTTACTAATGAGTAATTTTTAATGATTTAAGGTGGTTTATATTTATTAAATTTAAACCAACGTTTATGATTACATGTCAGAAGCTCGTGTCTTGAATTTAATAGTTTGGTTGTACTTTTTATATCTTCATATTTTAAAATTTTTAGGGTTTCTTTTGTACATAGTGCACAAAATTTATCTCCTGGTTTATATGATTTGCAAGTCTCAATTATTTTCCATTTTAATTTGAAAGAAATATTGCTATTTTTTAGTTGCCAAATATAGTTGGATAGAGTAGTTTGGTTTGATAGAGAGTTATTTTTAAAAGAATGTTTGTGCGTTGAAATCCTATGTTTTATTAGGCCAGATGTGGAACCAATATATATTACCTCTTGATTATTGTGATTATTTTCCGTTATGTCTATTGTTGGATTATTATGTGGTGGGTTGATTAGTGATTGATCGGTAGATTGATTTAAGTTGGTGTTATTATTTAATTATAAAACTACTAATAAATCAGCACTAAATAAAATAAATAATGATGCAAAAAACATTTTAACTAAACTTAAAATAGGTAAATACACAGAAATAACGGTACCAGGTACCCCGAGATTTACTTTAAAAGACCACAAACACAGCTTCAATATTAACCCTACTATTAGACTCATTTGCCCCTCGAAATCAGATATAGGACTGGTTAGTAAAAACATATTAGATAGAATTATCCCCAAAATTAAATCCATAATAGAATACCCACTATGGCAATCTTCCAACCAAGTAATCGACTGGTTTTCTAATATTCAAAATAAAAATAATATTAAATTTCTTTCTTTTGACATTGAATCATATTATCAATCTATATCACCTATCCTATTTAATAAATCTCTATTAATGGCACGAAAATTAACTAATATAACTCAAGACGAAATTAAACTAATACTTATAGCTAGACAGTCTTTAATAACATTTGATAATAAATATTGGACCAGGAAAAATACCCCTAACCACTTCAACATTTTAATGGGATCGACGGACTCGACTCAGGTCACTGATCTAGTCGGCCTTTTCCTTTTAAATGAAATACATTGTATACTCCATAAACAATTCAAACTTGAAGGAGGGCTATATAGAGATGATGCACTTTTCATAACGAATTCTACTAATAAAAATTATGAAAAAGCAATTAAAGCTCTACATAAATTATTTAAAAATTATGGACTTAGTATAAAAATCGACCCTAATAAAAAAATTGTTAATTTCTTAGACATAACCTTAAATCTTGAAAATTCTACCTTTGAACCATACCATAAACCTAACCAATCACTTCTATATGTCCACAATCAATCAAACCACCCTAAATCAATATTAAAATCAATAGTTCCCAATATCGCTCTAAGAATTTCTAGACTGTCTTCTACTAAATCAATATTTACCAAAAATGAAAAATACTATAATGAAGCCCTTAAAAACTCTGGATATAATTCACAAATTAAATTCATAAATGAAAATGATAGAAACATAAACTGCATTAAAAATAAACCTATTAAGAGCGTAATAACATATAATATGGCAATGTCTTCCCGTATACGAGTTAAGAAAAATAACCAAGAGACAAAAAAAGATAAAACCAAACTACAAATATTAGATAATAATACAAATAAACAGCAAACTAAAACCCGTAAACGTAAGAATAGACACACGGAGATCCTATGGTTCAACCCCCCGTATTCCAAAAACCTAGAAACAAACATAGCCAGAGAATTTTTTAAAATATTAGATAAGAACTTTAAAGCCCCCCATAGATATAATAAAATTTTCAATAAGAACACAATTAAAGTCTCTTACTCTACTATGCCTAACCTTCATCAGAAAATAATTAGCTCTAATAATAAGAAAATTAATAAACTACAAAATACAACTATACAAAATACATCGGACTGTAACTGTAGAAGAAAAAATAAATGTCCCCTACAAGGCTCATGTAAAATTAAAAATGTTATCTATAGCTGCACATTATCAAAAACTCCAAATCTACAAGAACCTATTAACAGCCATAACTCAACTACCAGATTAAATAATAACACCAACTTAAATCAATCTACCGATCAATCACTAATCGACCCACCACATAATAATCCAACAATAGACCTAACGGAAAATAATCAAAATAATCAAGAGGTAATATATATTGGTTCCACATCTGGCCTAATAAAACATAGAATTTCAAAGCACAAACATTCTTTTAAAAATAACTCTCTATCAAACCAAACTACTCTATCCAACTATATTTGGCAACTAAAAAATAGCAATATTTCTTTCAACTTAAAATGGAAAATAATTGAGACTTGCAAATCATATAAACCAGGAGATAAATTTTGTGCACTATGTACAAAAGAAACCCTAAAAATTTTAAAATATGAAGATATAAAAAGTACAACCAAACTATTAAATTCAAGACACGAGCTTCTGACATGTAATCATAAACGTTGGTTTAAATTTAATAAATATAAACCACCTTAAATCATTAAAAATTACTCATTAGTAAAAATAGATTACAATTTTTTTTTAATAAATTAAGTTAGACCAATTATCTCCCTTAGACCCGTAAAATAAATAATAAATAAAGTCAATAACACATGACAATTATCTCCCCTTAAAAACTTGCAAAATAAATATTCTCTCTATATATATCAACTGTAGCGTCTTTAAATCAAAATACGCTAACGGAAAAATTTACTGCACGAGCGTCGCCCTTTTAAAATTCATCATTCAATAAAATAAAAAGCTATAGCAAACATCTAAATGACTACTTTAAACACAGTTCCTGATTTCAAAAAAGAAAAACTAAAAGGTAACTATCTCTATATATTTTTAAATCAAATTTATTATGTAAATTCAAAAAAATATATTTTTTTTCTACTCATTTCTATCTCTAACCTATATTAATTTTCTTATAAATTTTAAATCCAAACCTTTTATTTCAATTGTTTCAGATTCATCTGCCTTACTTTTAATGCTAGGTTTATTTATGGTGTCTTTTAAATTCAATAAAAATCCTCCTAAATTTGCTGATGAGGAGACCGTGCTTACCAAAAAAACTATATACAATTGTTCTACATAACTTCATGTATACCACAAATAAAAAGCACGGATTTCCGAAACGATCGTACAGATAATTGACTTTGTTGTTGTTCCTTCTTATGAAACTGATTTTTAATTTAATTAAAATTTGATTTTTAAATTTTAAAAATTTGATTTTTAAATTTTTAAATTGTAAATCACATTACTTAATATATATATATATATATATATATATATATATATATATATATATATATATATATACACATTTTATGGGTTACAATAGATGCATATATCAAAAGACGCTGAGACGCGCAAATTACTCAGTATAATGGATAAACTGATTATTACTTCACGAATGACCTTAAATGACCTTGAAGCCGAAGAATTCAGAAACAACTCTCTCATGAAGGAAAGCACGTAAGGATATCTGCTTTTCAACAGATGGTCTCTCTCCCTCTCCTTCTTTCTCTCTCTCTCTCTCTCTCTCTCTCTCTCTCTCTCTCTCTCTCTCTTTAGCTAGCTAGACAAATCAGAACTTTTGTTATTAAGGCCCTGATGAGGAGATACAGACGCAAAGATATCACAATATATAACGTAGTTGTTCTAAATTCATATTTATTTTCCTTCCATGACCAACGCCAAGTCAAACCAAGTTAAACTATTAAGTGTCAACAAAGGCAATCGCAAAAGATGACAACCATTCAATTGCGTCTAACAGTGAATGTCGTCATCGATTGTCATTTGCAAATGTCGCCGAGACTGTAGACCTCCTTTGTTTTTAGTGTTATCGACGTTTGTAAAAATGTGCCGTCTGCGACCAGTTAGTCATCCGTATCATGAAGGAGACAAGGTTTCCTCAGCCCCGCAGGTCAGTCGTGCCCTCTCGTCTTTCTCGCTTGTGTCCACTATATGGTCTATTTACTATATGCTGAGTTCAATGCATTGAACGAAAATTAAGTTTGTACTGCAATTGATTGTCATTTGTCTAATCTCTCCTGTCTCTTTTTATGCCCTTCTTTTTCTCTTTTTCTTTCTATCTATCTATCTATCTATCTATCTATCTGTTGCTCTCTCTCTCTCTTTCTTTCTCTCTTTCTCTCTCTCTTTCGCGTTCTGTCTTTAGACTAATCAAAACCTTTGATACTCTATTGACTATCTAAACGCATAAATGTCAAATGAGGCGGGCAAAACCTGGTTTCCTTTAAAATAAACGTAAGTTGTCATTGGAGAACATTTTCATATAAACAATTATTCTGCAATCAATTTTCCTATGAAAAATATATTTCTATAAAGTCAAACATACCGAAATAGTAACTAATCAAATTTCTCAGAATAAAACAAAAACATTTCTATTTTAAGATTAAATAACTAAAGAAGAAAAATAAGATTTAATAACGAAAAAACATCCGGGGGGATTTTACTGTTAAAGAAAAAGAAATGCTTACTAGAAAGGATAAATTAGTTCTTATTTATTTATCTAGAGAATATTATTCATTTTTATTCGTAAATCTCTATATCTACTGTTATATAAAAAGAAGTCTGTGTGCCTGTGTATATGTGTATCTCGGTGTATGTGAGTTCGTTCCCTATGTACTCGAAAACGGCTAGGTCGATTTTTATGAAATTTCACATGAAAGTACTTTATGTGTCTGGCAGTGTTCATAGATGGGTTTTGAGTCGGAATGTCTTCGATAAAAATGGATAAGCGGTAATCGAAATAATCCGATAAAAAAAGGAACAAGCTACATCTTACACAAGTCCATTTGAGAAGTTTTATTACCACACAAGCCGAAAGGCCCGACATATAAAATCAACAGTAGGTTTTTTGATATGACAGAAATCAATGTTTTTGTTTGAAAACAATTTAACAATGATACTTGACTATTGATTTAAACTTAAATTCAATCCATTATCACTGCGCAACCAGTAATACCAGGCATCTTTACATAGGCATCATCACTTATCAAGGTCAAGAGGCCACTCGAGGATAAGGGTTTAAGAGTATACAGTAAAAATTGGACAATATAGTAATAATTAGTAATGGAAATTCGGTAAATTTGTTAATATATATGGAACGGCTCATCAAAAACTTGTTTACGTTAGACTTGAAGACAACCATATTGTAGTAAGCTGGAAAGCAGGAAAACGGAAAATAATTCCACAGGTGTGTAGTTCTAAGGAAGAAGCTTTGTTCATGGAATCTACGTTTAGGTTTAGGCACAGATGAAGAGTGGGGAAAATTGTTGATAGTGTTTTCTGCTAGACGGGTGTTTCTTGTGAAAGTTTGGCGAGGGGGGACCATAGATTGTAGCTCAGTCGAGCATTGCTATAAAAATAACGATAAAGCAGAGACAAACTCGCGACATCTCTTCTGTGAGAAAGAGGTTGCAGGGAAGAGAAAAGGACATTATTACTGTTAATATCGACGAAATTATAGCATAAGTATAGTAGAAATTAATACAATCCCAAATAACACCAAACATTAATTTATTATAAGATGCTTAAAAATAGTTATGCAATTTATGCATACAACGAGTTCTCTCTAGATCGTTCATCCGTACTATATAATAAAAAATACCAAACATTGTGTTAACATCATATATATATATTAATGTAAATAATACTTACTGGTTTTGACATTAATATAAGAGTGATAAAATACATACATAATATATGTATATACTGTAACCACTATATGAAAAATGATATAAATTACACTGTGCAACAAATTTGAATTGAAAAAAAAGTACAAGACATATAAGACCTGTTTCGGTGTAAGAAAAGTATGCTGATTCCAAATCTGACATTTATTTCTCTGGATTAGGTACCATTTTCATGTACTTTATTATTAATTATTTTGAAAAAAAAAAAAACACCGAATTCAACAGTTTAAATAACATTTGTCCTCTTAACTCTCTTGTGTAGAGTGTCATCATCCTTTTTTAAATTCCAGCAGTAGTCTGCCAACATACCAGTGCTCCATTTTCCTTTAAAACGTTTTTCTATTAATGAAATATCCTGATGGAACCTTTCGCCATTTTCATCACTCACATGGCCAAGATTTTCAGCAAAAAAATCCAAAGGAGAGTGGAGCACATGAACTTTTAGAGACATGTTACATCCCATATCACGAAAATGATGCAATAGATCATTCACAACTTGCACATAGTCTTCTGAACGATGTTTTCCCAGGAAGTTATCACAAACTTTCTTGAATGACTCAAAGGCACATTTTTCTTTTCTCGTGAGATGTGTGTTAAAAGTTTCATCAAGAACAATTTTTCGAATTTGGGGACCTATGAAGATACCTTCTTTTATTTTAGCTCGACTTAATGAAGGAAACTTTTCTGCAAGATATGCAAATGCCAAGGAATCCTTGTCTAGTGCTTTCACAAACTGCTTGAACAAACCGAGTTTAATATGCAAAGGTGGTAAATGGATTCTATCACTTTGCAGAAGTGGTTTGTGTTTGATGTTATGTTTTCCTTGCTCAATTTCATCTCTAGCAGGCCAGTGCTTGCGTACATAGTGTTCAGCTCTTGCTCTAGAGTCCCATAAGCACAAGAAGCAACAAAATTTAGTATAGCCTGGCTGAAGGCCAGTGAGCATGGCTATAACCTTGAAATCTGCACAAACATGCCATTTATGGACTTCATAATGTATGCTTGCTAAAATTGTTTTTAAATTTTTATATGATTCTTTCATGGTTGTGCTGTAAGCTATAGGAACATATGGCAGGGTGTTCCCATTGTGAAGCAAAACAGCTTTTATGCTTTCCTTGGATGCATCTAAGAAAAGTCGCCAGTTGGTGTTATCATATTGTATTTCCAGCTGTTCAAAAAGTCCAACAATGTCATTACAGAAGCATAAATAATCTGTCAAAGTGAACAAAACATGCAAGTTTTGTGCACGTTTTCTGTACAATGTTATTTTCACACCTTTTCTAAGATTTCGTTCTTTAAGCCTTGATGCAAGAAGTTCACTTTTGTCTTTGGTTAAATAAAGATCTCTGCATAAGTCATTTAGAGCATCTTGAGAAAATAGTATTGGTTTATTATTGCTTTCTGAATTAGAAAATTCTACTGTTTCATCACTGTAATGTTCATACCCACTGCTTGAACTCCAAGTTTCCTGATCAGGGGGTTTTGGTACAGGTAATTCTTTTGAGTGCTCAACTGGGCGCATTGCTGATTGCAAATTTGGGTAAACAATGTGTTTCTTTTTTTTTTTTTTTTTTGCTGTTGTACAGCCCGTATAGTCTTGCTGACAAAAATAGCAATCATTAGAATGATCTTTCTGCTCTCGCCAAATTATTGGCACACCAAACTTCATGTGAACATTCTTTTTTGAATACCATGCGCTCAATGTTTTCACACATGTAAAGCAACAGGCATGAGGAGCCCATGACTTGTCTTGGTCTCCTATATCAAAATGAAAGTACGCCTTGTACAATTTCTTGATATGGCTGGTAATGCTGCGCTTTTCTTTAGCAAATGTTAATTCGCCACATATGTAGCAGAATTTGCTTGGATCATTTTTGCACTGTCTTGAAGTCATCGTCAAAGCCTATACTGCATCTAAAGAATAAAGACAAGAAAAAAAGTAAATTGTTTTATAAAGAAAAATAAGGATTCCATAATGTGAGCATGTTAAGCCATTATAAACGCCCACTAGCAAGTTATTAGATTCTTTCGTACATAAAGTAAGGGGTTGATAAAATTTCATTTCTATTTTTTGCATTTAATTTAGTAAATTTTCAGAAAAGAATGTATAAAATGCCCCTTTATGTTTAAAACCTTAAAATACACAATAATCCGGTCTTTATTGTAGTTTTTAGTTAAAAAATACTTTATTAAATGGATATCTATTTTTAACCCTCAGATTTTTTCCCGTGCCCTACAAATAAGGTTCTGAGGCAGGTTTTAGCTTCTTTTCCTTGATTTTTTTAGCCTC
This sequence comes from Euprymna scolopes, assembly GCF_053919585.1. Taxonomy (NCBI): domain Eukaryota; kingdom Metazoa; phylum Mollusca; class Cephalopoda; order Sepiida; family Sepiolidae; genus Euprymna; species Euprymna scolopes. The sequence goes on along the minus strand of NC_136511.1, from coordinate 86,349,849 downwards.
CATTAAAAAAATGCCTTTCTTGACGAATACCATGGCTTTTTGGAAGGTGATGAACACCAAACCATGTGCTACAGCATTATGTTTTTACTTTTGAAAAAATTAGCCCTTGGTCTAGAAAATATTATGCTAACCAAGCTAGCTCTGTCATCTAGCTCTCTTAAATCTGGAAAAATAGCTCATTTCGGCTGACTTTAGCAAATAAATGATTCAAATAAATGATTTAACAAATAATGTACATAATATGTTTATATTAAACTGTGTTTTTTTCTTAAGATTTATAATTTAATACACATAATATGTGACTGCAAAGTCGTCAGTAACCCATTTTTGACGTTTTTACTGAAATTTACGACTGTGGCAATTTTGCACAAATTATACTTAATTCAACAAAAAGAAAGCCAGAAATAAAATTTCCACGTTACTAGGTATACAAAAATTGCTGCAGATATCCTGTACTTTTTTTAGTGTTGCACAGTGTTATTAACATTTCTGATAACCTAAACTTAAAAAAAAAACATCGCTGACATTTTTATTCATTTTAAGCGGGGGATCTGATTAAGAATTTGCTGTCTCGCATCTTCTTAATATTTTAAATAGTTTCGTCCGAGAGTTAGAAAATATGTCACTAATATTTGTATGAGGAGACAGATTTATATTTATTCACATACAAATAAATACATAAATTCACAGTGATCTTTACTATAAAATGGAATACATGCACACACACACACATACACACACACACATATATATATATATATATATATATATATATATATATATATATATAAATATATATATATATCTCCAGGACCCTATATATATATATATATATATATATATATATCCAGGACCCTATATATATATATATATATATATATATATATATATATATATATATAGGGTCCTGGATATGACCTTAAACTATATATGATGGAGAGGCCCCAGCTTGCGGGCTTTGGAGAGTGTGGAACCACCCTTTAATTGCCATTGCCTCTAGGTCCACTCTGGCCCGGAGTGGTAGTGCCTGTTAGAGGCCCAACTATGAGTTCAATAGAAACCGACTTGGAAAAAAAAAACAAATATATTCTATTAAAAAAATTTCTTCAAAATCAGTGGATTCGGTATTAAACAACCTGAAAAGGGTTGACATGCCTTAAAACAAAAACAACCAACCATATATATATATATATATATATATATATATATATATATATATATATATATATATGTATCTATGTATCTATGTATGTATCTATATATTATTATCACCTGGAGCTTTCACACGAGTCAGCAAACGATCTGATTGGAGACTTGTGGTGTTCTCTGGAAGCTGAGTGACAACAAGTTTCCCCAGACGTCCAGCTCTCTCCTCCTCCTTCTATAACATTTGCAAATAAATTTGCATCATCGCAACAGCCTCTTACCATTGATTTATCGCTGGCAGGGCCATTGGTTTATACTGGAATTTGAGTGGCACTAAGCCTCCCCAAGATCCCAGTTCTCTTCGCACTTGTCCAGCGGAGGTCTGGCCAGTGCTCCCTCCTCGGTCTTTCTATCCTCCTTGGCCCTTCTCAGCTCTTTGTTATCACTTTGAGGGGGGGGCGGTGGTGAAACAATGGAGAGATGCATGATGGGGGGGGTAGAACATGTAGATCTGTAACTTCGGCGTTCTTCATTCCCTGTAATGCTTCTTCGTTATATTGTCTTGTGTTATTCTCCGCATTCAAGGGTTTTCCTTAATATTTCAGCCATTTTCCTTATCGTTAGGCGTTGTATTTTTGCATTATTATTATTATTATTATTATTATTATTATTATTATTATTATTATTAATAATAATAATAATAATAATAATAATAATAATAATAATAATAATAATGTTATTACAGTACTACCTAAATATATTGAAAGTGTTTTCTCCTATAATGTGTGCAATAAACAAACAATATGTTTAATTGTTTAATAATATTTAATATATAAAAGTCAAATAATCCCATTGGATAAAAATGACGGTCTTAATTGTTGGCAATAAACTTTCGCTAGTATGCGTTGATGCCTTGCTTCAAAGTACATCAAAATGAGCGATGGAAATGACTTCTATTTTTATTGGAGAAATTTATAAAAATGTTTCAATTACAATTGTAATGCGTTCTTCTCTATAAGTTCTTAAAATGTGCAAACCGATGAAAATCAAAAACTAAAATGGGTTCTCTGCATCCTAGGCAACGTCGGGTAACTAAAGCTAGTTTCTGTTACAGAAATATTCAGTGCTAGCATCTTCTTGTTTCTTTTTTTCGGTCTATTTTTTCTCTTTTACTCTTTGTTTCTAATTCCTTTTCTGTCTTATCTTTCTGTTTATTTTCCTGTTGTCTTCTTTGCTTCTTCGTTCCTCTTTTATTATCTGTATTGACTAAAGTTTATGACTTCAATAATTTAAACTTTTAACGAAATAAGCTAAACAAAAGTCTGTCTAGCATTAAAAAAGGAAAAGGAAAAAAATATGTTTTTTAGGGTTTTTATTGTGGAACAAGAAACAAAAAACAAAATAAGAATTTGGTTTCAAACATTCAATTGAATTTTGCTGTGAAGGAAGCCAGTGTTACGAGCGCAAATCAAAAGAAATAAGCACAATCGATTAAGCAATATTTGATAAACAAAGTCAAAATCAACTAATAGTGTTCATACTAGTGTTGGGACGATTAATTAGATTCGAAATCGGGAATCGGAAAAATTGGAAGCTTTAGTAGTATCAAAGTCGGTATCGGAATCGAAAAAATTTGAGCCTAATTTCCGATTCTAAAAACAAACAAAAATGAAACAAACATAAATGCATTTATTTATTAGAAACTGTCCATTTACAACATAATTCTAAGGGCTACAAAACTAGAGGTTATAAATTATATTCCCAAGTTTAGCATTGACTCTCCAAGTCTAATTTATTTATATATGTGGCACTATTTTCCGTGCCACTGTTTCTAACACACTCTACAGCATGGTCGAGTGGTAATTTGGCCATGAGCGTAGATATACAAAGAAATCCTTTCCCATAATTCCCTTGCTATCTTTCTGTCTCTTTCCTGCACGACCACCATGAAGTGAAGACGCATATTCTGTCTCTCCGTAAATGGGGGCACCCCTCCCTAAATGCTAGTTAGGTTAGTTAGCTTTGAAAAGCCTATTGTCCAGTTTTTAATTGTTAAAGTTTTTGTAATATATATTTTGTAAAATAAAATAGTTAGTTATGCTTTATATATATTACAATTGTGTCGCGTGTCGTTTTTCTTGTGTCTGCCATAAATGCCTTCATAAATACCTTTATTGAAACAACGAAACAGTCCGGAAAATGAAGAAACAAAATTCCAGTCAGAACGCCACCAATGACGGCCATCTTCATATCTTCCCGAGACCGCTTTAAGACATTTACTATAACATGTCTGTCGTTTACACCTCAGTGACCGGCAGATAGTAGTATATATATATATATATATATATATATATATATATATATATATATATATATATATATACTCCTATAAATTCGGTTTTCTTTTGTGTGTATTGATATTCATATTAAAAACCTTCTTTTCTATTTATTTAATGTATTGATTTGCTTCCCCACCAAAGCAAATTAGGCACAAGGCCGTTTTTAATGTGGGGTAAAAACCAGCTCCCCTAAAAGTAGGCAAAAAGGGGGCACTCTGGTTACCAAAAATAATGTTCCAGTACAGAGGGTTTCCTCTCCATTGTCTGCTACAAATTATCTTAAGTGCAGCATCTGCAGAACAGATACTACACTTTGATCCCGGCCCGAAAGCCAAGAACAACAGAAAAGGGGGTATTTATTTGCTCCCCCACCGAGCAAATTAGGCACAAGACCGATTCTTAATGTGAGGAGTGCAGGGGAAATGAGGACTAACTCCCCGGGGGGGTAGGGGAGCTGGATAGTGACAATTGATATGAAGGGTTGACCCTACATTGACCAAGGTCTTATATATGGGGCTGCCCCCACATATGGTTTTGCTTGCAGTATCTGCCGGGACAGATACTGCCCGAAAGCCAAGAACAACAGAAAAAAGTTAAGCCTCTTTTCTATTTAGTTATAAAGAAAATATAATTTTGTTAAATATGGGCCGATGGATTGCATTCATCTGCAAAAGATCTAGCTAATTTACATATTCTTTTAAACATTCATTTTAATTAATTCCCTATTTATTTTTTTCAGTTTTCTTATAGGATGATCATCTTTATTTAACTATTACGTGTAATTATATTCATGCAGATATTCTATTTGATTTATACTTGCATAATATTTGCGTAAAATATTTACAGTAAACAAAAAATTATTTCCATATATATTTATGTATACGTATATATTTTCTTTAATCTATTAGTCTATCTATCTATATATATATCTATAAAAATGAAAGTGTCTGCGTGTCTGTGTGTCTGTGTACATTTCCCTACACAATAACTCTGTCAATTTTAAGTCTGCAGACTCAAAATTTGATATACAGGAAACTGAGATTTCGGAAAATCTTTGTGATCGGTTTTCAGCCGGAAATTTGACTGGTAAGGGGTCAAAGTTCAACGATTTGACCTTTGAGAACACTACCAAACTCCTCCGCCAATTTTGGGTCTAAACACTTGACATTTTAGATATAGGTGTCTTGGGCATGGATCTAACTTAATAACTTGATTTGAGGCCAAAATAATAAATGTTGCGGGGTCAAAATAGGGGTGAAAGTTTTAAAAAATTACCTCTACGGTCTCTACCAAATTACTCAGACAATTTCTGGTCTAAATATTTGAAATTTTACATAAAGTGTATTCAGACATAGGGCGAGCTTTTTAATCGGTTTCTGGCCAGAAATTTGGTTATCAAGGGGTCAAAGTTCCAAAGATTTGATCTTTGTGGTCTCTAGCAAACTATTCAGCCAATTTTGGGTCAAAACATTTGAAATTTTACATAAAGTGTATTCAGACATGCAGCAAGCTTTATAATCAGTTTGGGGGCGAAAATTTGACTGTCACGATGTTAAAGTTTAAAGAGTTTACCTTTGCAGATCTTATCAAACTCCTCCGCCAATTTTGGGCCTAAAGGCTTGAAATTTTAGATGTAGGTTACTTGGACATGAGTCAAACTTTTTGATTTTATTTGAGCCCAAAACAATAAATAAATAGAGGTCAAAATTAGGGTCAAAATTAAAAAAAAATTATCTCTGCGATCTCTATCAACTTTTCTCTATGGTAGTTAATGAAACCTCCTCCTATATATAGAAAGGTAATACCGTACATATGCACACTTTTAAATTTATACATATACATATAAAGTTAAGAACAGTACATAAAGCCCGAGCAAAACTGGGCTAAACTGCTAGTATATATATATATATATATATATATATATATATATATATATATATATATATATATATATATATATATGTACTAGCAAAAGTACCCGTCGTTGACTGGGTTCAAAAACAGCCTACAGAAAATGGACTCTGATTTATGAAAGTATGATAGCTTATGAAAAGGAAGGGTTGTAAAGAGATAGATTCGAATTCGGGGGTATCAAAACCAAAGCAAAATATGATGAAAGTAAAAATAAAATAGATAAACCCCATGATTTATTATACCATACCTGTTCACACTGAAACACTCATCACAATATTCTGTGGATCTATATTAAAAAAAACCTTGTTAAACTTTGTGACATATTTCCATTCTATGGACGTCAGGTGCGAACAAACAGCCCATAATTTTATTATACCATATTTCTTCAAACTGAAACATAATTATCAAAGTATACTTACGCTGATAGATATAAAAAAGTCTTTATTAAAGTGTGTGCCTATTTTTATTCCATGGAGGCCAGGCGCGAACGCAGACCCCACAATTTTATTATACCATCCCTATTTAAGTTAAAACATACTTATCAAAGTATTCTTATGTACATCTATATCAAAAAGACTTGTAAACGTTTTTTTTTTAATTTTTAATTTTTTTTATTTCCATATTTTGTGGACCATGCGCGAACGCAGACCCCACAATTTTAATGAATCACCGTTCTGCCAGATCAAACATACCCATTCCTGTGTCTCGATACATCTATCATTATATGTAATCAGTTTTTTAAAATAGTTAACTATGTAGGAGCCTATTCGTGACCACACACACACACACACACACACACACACATCCAGCTTCATATATATATATATATATATATATATATATATATATATATATATATATAGCTATTCCCTGAGTAAGCCTTTTCGTACCTATGTGCCAAATGTCTCTATGCTGCATCTTAAGAAGTTAGCAGTTGATTATTAAAAGATGTAAAATGCTCTGGACAAGCTTTTTTGAATTTCACCGGCGCTGACTTGACACTCGTTGTATAGTCATAGTCTTCTTTTGAAATAATTAATGTTTTATTGTATTTTTTACTTTGGACACTAATGAAAAATGTAGATGAATTCTCGCATTGGGTTTATTAAAATTTGGATAAAAAAAAACATAAACATTTAGGAAAAATAAATAAATTATATCTACATTTAAATATACAGCGCTCCCTCCCCAAATAGTAGGATGAGATTCGGCTTTTTGTTAGTGTAAGTAACAGAAAAAAGAAATGAAAAAACAAATATGCAACAAATATATGCTACCAAATGCAAGATAAGTTACTCTTCCACCTATGTTTAAACTTATTTTAAAGCATTTTAATGCAATATAGACCTAATGCCACTCTGTTCACTTAGAACAAAAATGGCTACACATAAGGACTCTTGGTAACTGCTTAAAATCTTAAAATTTTCAACTACTGCTGCCGGTCTGTGCTTGTATTAATTGGTGCAAAAATAATGTCGTTTTTGACATGAAGTTGAACGTCAAAAAACAACATCATTTTTTCACCAGCCTAATACCATTTGTCTGAGTGTTTAAGATTAAGTTGTCTGCCTTCTTCACTTGATCCTGTCTATTTTTATATTCTTTTGAGGCTAGTTTGTTGCATTCACTTATTATGTAGTTTACTGTTTTTCTCTTTGTCCACAGAGTCTGCATTTGCTGTTTACTTGTATTTTATGGATCCTTCTTTGATTTGGTTGGTTCTAATTGCGTTATTTTGTGCTGCTGTTATTAGGGATTCAGTTATTCGGTATAGGTTTCATTTTGTAACTATGTCCAAATGTTTTCATTAGTTTCATCTTTTGTCATCTCCATGAATCGTCCGTGTAGTTTCTCTTCTCATTTTCCCTTCCTTGTCTTATTTTTCGTCTCTTTTTTTCTGTTATGTTTGTTTCTCCGGTGTCTTTTTCCGCGGTATTTATTCTTTATGCGCTCTGCATTATGTATTCATTCTTTTTTTTTTTTTGTCTTATTTACACAGTGTTCTATACAAACCAATCCTCTTCCTCCGTCATTCTTTATGATATAATTCGGTTAGTATCATCTTTTGGGTATAGTGCATTGTGCATCGTCATGAATTTCCTGGTCTTCTAGTCGAGATGCTTCACTTCTTCTTTGGTCCAATATGCAGAGTATCTTACAAGTTACACTGCCCATGTGTTTATACCTTTAATTAGGTTTCTACCATATAGTTTGGTTTCGAGGGGTTTTCTTGTTCTTCTGAGCTATTTCAGTCCAATTTTCTCTTTCATTTCTGTTGCTTTGATAGTGTCTGCTTCCAGAATCCTCAAATATTTGTAGCTACAATGTTCACCTAGTGCTCTCATCTTTTAGTTGGGTAGTTCCATTCCTTCCGTTATTTCTAGTTTTCCCACTTCTTATGATCAGCAGTGCACATTTTCTATACTGAATTCCATTCGGATATCTTGACTGAAGATCTTGGTTTTGTTTATTAGTGTCTCTAGTTCCTTTTTAGGTTTTGCAAACAGTTTTAGATCATCTATGTACATTAGACAATACTGACCGACTCTGTTTAATCTGCATTAGTGAATTATTATTATTATTATTATTATTATTATTATTATTATTATTATTATTATTATTATTATTATTATTATATACTTACTAGGAGTAGTAACACAAGCCCTCAAAGTTTGCTCTTTGAGAACAACTTGTGGTGTTCCCTAGAAGCTGAGTGACAACAAGTCTTCCCAGATTCCAGTACTCTCCACCTCTTTGCAATAGAATTTGCGTTATCGCAACAGTCGCTTACCATTGATTCCTTGTTAGCGGAGGTCTGGCTAGCACCTCTCCTCAGTCTTTCCATTCTCCTTGACCCTCATTATTTAGTGTGGTGCCCATTTTGGTGATACCCCCCCAAATAAATATGAGGCGGTATTTTTCAATTATACGGTTTCAGTTTTCATGATTCCATGTGATGTTCCTTCGTGTTTTTATCTGTAGCCGTTTCCGTGTCATTTATGTGTGATGTTAGTCTCCAAATTTAAGGGTTGTCCTTAATATTTCTGCAGTTTTCATTATTGAAATTCGTTGTATCTTTTCTGCTATCCCTCGGATTCCAATCTCTCCCAATCTTTTTTCAAAGTTTTCCTAGCGCTCCTATTATCGGTAGTGTTATTTTTACTTTATTCATTCTCCAGTTCATTAAGAGCTCTCTGGCCAGTTCAGTGTATTTGCTCTGCTTCTCATTCTCATTGATTTTCACTCTGTAGTCGACTGGCATGGCAAAATCTACTAACTGGCAGGCATTTTCCTTCTTGTTAATTATTATAACATCCAGTCTTCTTGCTTGGATGGGTTTATCCGTTTATATATCCTTATTCCATGGGATATTGTGATTTTCATTTTCCATTACTGCTGCTGCTGGTTTGTGTTTGTACCATTTGTGTGTGTGTGTTTAAAATTCATTTGTTTGCATAATTGCCAAGGCACTGCCTTCTCCGCTTGATCGTGTCTATTTTTATATTCTTTTCGGCTAGTTTGTTACATTCACTTATTATGTGGTTTATTGTTTCGTCTCTTTGTCCGCAGAGTTTGCATTTGCTGTTTTCTTGTGTCTTGTCGGTCCTATGTGGTGGGTTCTAATTGCATTATCTTGCGCTGCTGTTATTAGTGATTCAGTTTCCCTGTTAGAGTCCATGTAGCTGTTTCTCTTCCCACCTTATTCCTCGTGTCTTTTTCTATCTTGTTTTTTTCCTTCGTGTCTCTGGCTTGAGTAATTATTCTTTTGGTGTTCTGCATTTTATATTTAGCTAATACTTTTTTCTTCGTGTTATTTACACAGTCTTCTATTGAGACCTGTCCCTTTCACATATAGTCTGTCAGTATCATCCTTCAGGAGTAGTGCATTGTGCATCGTCATTAGTTTCCTGGTCTTCTGGTCGATATTCCTTAGTTCTTCTTTGGTCCAGTTTATAAACGGTTCAGAGTATCTTATCAATGACACTGCCCACGTGTTTATTCCTTTAATTAGGTTTCGACTATTTAGTTTGGTTTCGAGGAGTTTTCTTGTTCTTCTAGGGTATTCCTTTCCAATTTTCTCTTTCATTTCCTTGGTGGCGTCTCTTTCCAGCACACCCAGGTATTTGTAGCTACCATGTTGACCTAGTGTCCTTATTTCTGTTTGATTGAGTATTTCTATTGTTTATAGTTTTCCCTTCCTCATGGTGAGCAGTGCGCACTTTTCCATACCGAATTCCATTTGGATATCCTAGCTAAAGATTCTGGTCGTGTTTATTAGTGTTTCTAGTTCTGTCTTTGTGTTTGCAAACGGTTTCAGGTCATCCATTTACATTAGGTGGTTCAATCTTTCTTCTGTGTTAGTGAACTTATATCCGGCTTGGTATTTTCTTAGGATGTTATATTTCCGGGTATTTTATACATTCTCAGACATTCTATCATATGCTTTCTTATAGTCTATCCATGCCATGGCTAAGTTCTTTTTTCTGCTTTTGGCCTCCTTCAAGATCTTTTGGTCCATGTATAATAGGTCGTAGGTTCTCTTTTTCCTTTTCGGCATCCTTTTTGTTCCTCTGGGAGTAGTCCACGGTTATGAAGTGACTACGGTATTTCTGTTTATAATAAATAAGAAATCTGCATTAATTAAAATATAATATTATGATTATTTTAGGACAGGACAACGCCGGGCGGTCTGCCAGGTAATTATATAGCTAACATTTATAATGTAGTAACAATATACATGTTAGTTATTGTTGTAAAAAAACATGACTTAAAAGCATTAACAAAACCAATCAACAATAACAATAGAATTAATGCATAAATTTCTCCCTTGGAATATGTGTCTAACAAATAATATAATAATACACAGCCACTTCACGTAATAGCACCAACAATGAATAACGGGTAAACATATGAAACACGTTCATAGACATGTGTACCTACCACATTATGACTCTAAAACCCTAATATGTAAAAATGGTACAAGTTTATCTAAGTATGTACTGGAACAAAAAGATAAAACATGCACACAATATAAAACTAGAAAATATCCAAGAAGTTGTAGTATAAACAGTGGAAGCAAAGAAGAAACTTAACCAAAATATTCTCTGATGAAGAAGTATCGGAAATTTAATTGAAATTTGATCATTATTTCATTTTTGGTCTTGTTTTTTTTATCTTTTAATGTTAATGTTTCAAGTTTTATTCAAGTGGGATTGAAGTTAAATAACACAAGCACACGTTAACGTGGTCTCTATTTAATGTGAAAGCAATACTCTTCCTTAAAAATTGTGTACTTTGTGTTACCAATATCTTTAAATATGTAAATAAATTAATAGTTCTGTTTAAATATATAATTTCTCTCACTTCAAACGATAAATTTGATGACACAGTCGGTAGAGCATCGAAAAGCTAATCACAATCTGTTGTATGGCATATCAATCCTTTTGTGGTTATTTAATGCCTCATTCAGTCATTTTAGTAAAAGTTTAATCATTTGAATTCTTAATAGTAAACTTACGATGTACAACAGTAATTGTTCAAGCTTCACGATGTACGTGTGTAGACAGCACATGATATGGTTTCATAGTATATCCATGACATATTCCATCTAAGCAAATAATGCCAAAGTTTAACTATTTCGCCGCACGAATTTTAAAGACAAATTGACTTATTTTTAAGTTAATTCAACTTTACATATGTTATGGGGTTAAATGGTAATAAACGAAAGGAACACAGGACTTTTAGGAAAACAAACATGTGTTCACATATACTACAGTCAAAGCGAGTTGAGCAATACCATTCCTCAACGGTGGGGCGTTGCACACGAACTCCTTGGCCGAGTGCCGATACCGGAAGTGACATCACTAGAGGAAGTGACGTCCATTAATCCCATGGAGGGGCGTCTCCAACACCCCCTCCCAAGCTTTTTGTTCGTAAAAGCTGTCAGTACCTCTTCCTTTTATGGTTTACCATCAATGGCTCGGTAAACTTTCTCTTACGGAACGGCCGCCGTAGTCAGGTGTTGGTTCAGGAGGTTCAAGATCAAAAGTGTCTATTCGCTCATCTTCCAATGGTAGACTGTCGTTGGTTTCAACTGATCGACATCTTCTTAGTTGGTTCTGGTGACGTTTTTGGGTATATGTTGGTCCTTTGATGATATATACCATGTCACCGATTCTCTTAGTAATTGTACCCACCTCCTAGATTGATGTGTTGTTTTTATAACTGTGAGACTAACCGTAGCCCTCGGCGCAAGAGGGTCCGTGTGTGCCTGGCGTGTGGGGTGGTGGCTGATCCTGTGGTCGGGGCAGCGGAAGAAAGAGTTTCAAGATGGCGCCTGCCTGCTTTTATTAGAGACGGAATCTCGCAGGATCGTGCGAGATCTCGCGGGGATGCAAATTAGCTAGGCCATCTTGAGTAATAAAAATCGGTCCATTGGAGGTGCGAGGCAGTCGGGTTCTGACGTTTGTGGCGATCAGTACAGTGACCGTTGGGTTCCGTTTCTATTCGTGCAGTCAGCTGAGCTTTGTTAGTTGCCTTCGCGCCGTGGCTGTCATTGTTTGTTGGTTTGCTGTGTGTTGCCGTGGTTCTTCAGTGAAACGCTTCGTCGCCCACGACGAGTCTCACCGTCTCCTACACAAGATACTCTTACAAGCTATTTCGGCCTCCCCACTCCGAACTTGGTTTTCTTTTCTTCAATGGCGGATAGGTTCGATCTAAAGTTGATACCGGAATTCGACGGATCCGACCCGGTACTCAGCTGGGTTGAGAAGGTCGAGTTACATTGTCAGTTGTCCGGCGTGAAAAATGTCGAGCGCGTGATTCCTCTGCGGCTGACCGGCGGGGCCTTCGCTGTATATCAGCAACTCAGCGCTGAGGAGAAGTGTGACTACTCGAGTATCAAGGCGGCGTTGTACAGGGCGTTCGCCACTGACCCCGCCACTGCATGGGAGCAGTTTGAGACGAGGTCTATACGCTTGGGCGAAACTGTGGACGTGTATCTCGCCGAACTTAAGAAGCTGACGGTGTTGTTCGGCGGTCTTCCCGAGAGGGCCCTAGCCTACAAATTCCTGTCAGGACTCCCCGCTGGAGCAAAGCAGCTCCTGCGAGCAACCTCTACCATGTCCTCACTACCGCTGAGTGACCTAGTGGACAGAGCCAGGACAATAATGAAGGATGACTCGACGGTGCAGGAACCGGTAGTCGCCGTCGCACAGGCCCCACCAAGTGGCGAAGGACCGTCTCAGGGACCCAGCCCGCAAGGTGATGTCATCTGCTACAGATGCAACGGGCGGGGCCACATGGCAAGAAATTGTAGAAGGCGGTCGACGGCTGTTCGCTGCTACCGCTGTAACAAGACTGGGCACATGGCCCGAGACTGTGCGGGAAACGGGGACGGGGACAAGGTGCCAGTGCCGACCTCTTCCCCGAACAGAAAATAAACAAGGCGCTCCCTGTCATTCAGGTCCGAGTTAATGACACGTTATGTTCAGCCCTCCTTGATTCCGGTTGCTCCCGCACCATAGTGTGTGCGGACTTCTGTCGGGCGTGGAAAAAGAAGAACGTCAGGATAACTACCATCACTGGAAAAATACGAATGTGTTGCGGCGTGGGTGTGGTACACATTCGCACAAGAACTGGGAACTCGGCCAACGTCGAAGCGCTGGTGACACGCGAAAAGCCGCTGAGTTTCGACCTGTTGCTAGGCTACGATGCCATCAAAGCCCTGGGCGGCGTGCGCATAACGCGCGCTGGCGTTGTAGAGTTTCAGGATAGGCCCCCGGTGTGCGCAGCACTAAGAGTCGACCAGCCGGACTTCAGTGCGGAATTCGACGACCAAAAGAAGGCGTGGACCGCCACTTGGAGGTGGTCAGAAGACAAGGAACCGGCCAAACTACAAAACAAAGTGGCAGAGTACCGTATGCCCGACCAGATAAGGCCTGCATACGAAAGCGAGCTCCGTGAATGGATTAAGAACGGTTGGCTGATTCCATACCCCTACGACAAACTTGGACCCCCCAAGGGCCTGATACCGCTGATGGCAGTTGCCCAACCTAACAAGTCAAAGGTGAGGCCGGTAATGGACTACCGTGAGTTGAATGCGCACGTTGGTGCGTTCACAGCGGACGCCGACGTCTGTGCCAGCAAGCTGCGAGAGTGGCGCCGGCAGGGGTCCAATGTGTCCCTACTGGACTTGAGAAAAGCATACTTGCAGGTCCGGATCGGCGAGGCGATGTGGCCTTTCCAGACAGTGATGTTTTCCGGGAAGAGATACTGTCTTACGCGACTCGGATTTGGGCTAAACGTAGCACCCCAGATAATGAAGGCTATCGTCAATGCCGTGTTGTCACAAGAAGAATGGATCAGAAAGGGAACATCGGCGTATATTGACGATATATACGTGAACGAAGATATCGTGTCCTCTTCGCGCGTAAGATCCAAACTTGCCGAGTTTGGTCTAAACTGCAAGGACTCTGAGCGGCTTGAGGATGGTGCCCGCGTATTGGGCTTGAGCGTTCAAGAGGAGCGAGGGATCCTGAAGTGGAGGCGTGGAACCGCAGTTCCCGACGTACCCGACGTTTACACAAGACGTGCCGTGTTCTCCCTGTGCGGGAAACTTGTGGGGCACCTTCCAGTATGCGGATGGGTTCGTGCAGCGACAGGCGTCATAAAAAGGAGGGCAAATGCGGTCAGCAAAGGCTGGAACGATGAGATAACCGACGAACTATTGGTTCGAATGTTAAAGGAGACCGTCGCTAGTGTGAAAAAGAATGACCCCGCCACAGGGGACTGGTGCGTGCAGGGAGACGAACTGAGCGTGTGGGTTGACGCAAGTTCTCTAGCGATCGGTGTAGTTTTGGAGAAAGATGGGGCCGTAGTTGAGGATGCCTGCTGGCTGCGACCGGCGAATGATGCTGCCCATATAAACCTGGCAGAACTCGACGCTGTAATAAAGGGCATTAACCTGGCACTTCAATGGGAAGTGAAGAAACTGCGTGTGCACACTGACTCACTTTGCGTGCACCACTGGGTGTCGGACACACTCACGAGCAAGGCCAGGGCACGCACCAAGGCAGCCAGTAGACGTAGTGCTCGTCACCTCGGACTACAACCTCGCCGACAAGCTCACTCGGGTACCACGGAGATGGTATGAGGCTATGAAGAAAGAAGCTAAGCCATTGCCTCTGTGTGCTGCCTCCGTCGAGGAGGACGAAATCAGGAAGATACATCACGACAGTGGGCACCCCGGAGTGCAACAGACCTACTACTTTGTGAAGTTGGCTAGACCATCAATACCAAAAAGCGCAGTAAGAGCAGTGGTCAGGGAGTGCCAAACGTGCCAGTCCATCGACACGGCCCCAGCCAGATGGCGGAAAGGACAGCTGGGAGTGGACGCGACTTGGAGTCGGTTGGGTATGGATATAACCCACTACGGCAGCCAACACTTCCTCACGCTGATAGACTGCGGGCCAACGAGGTTCGCGATTTGGCGCCAATTGGCAAGGCAGGATTCCACCAGTGTCATCCACGAATTGGAATCCATATTCTACGAAAGGGGGCCGCCTGAGGAGATCCTCACGGATAACGACATGGCGTTCTGCAGCAGGGAATTTAGGCATTTTATGGACAACTGGGGGATCCGCCTTCGACACCGATGCGCGTATGTGCCGAGCGGCAACGGCATAGCGGAGCGATGCCACCGAACCGTGAAGAGGATCGCGGCCAGGAAGAAGTGTACGATCGCGGAGGCGGTTTACAGATACAACACAACGCCTAAGGACACCGTGACTGGCGGCAGTGCGCCCGCTGATGCGATTCATCACTACCACGTGCGCGTCAAGGACGTTGAAGTGTGTCTACCCGACCAACGAGAACCCCAGGGGACGTACCAAGTGGGAGACACCGTCTGGGTGAAGCCACCCGGCGGCCGGTGCACCAGCAGCTTTTGGAGGGGGCGGGTCACCGGCGTCATCAGTGAACAGGCCATACTAGTCGATGATACTCCGCGCCACGTAAGAGATGTCCGGCCCGCTCTAAGCGCTGACCAATCGGCAAGCAGTGGAAGTAGCGAGTCATCCGACGATGAGCGATGGATCCAACCCGTGCCCCACGAACCTGGTGACTCAACTGCGAGCAGTGGAAGGAGCGAGTCATCCGACGATGAGCGATGGATCCAACCTGTGCCCCATGGACCTGATGACTCAACTGCGAGCTCTAATGCTGATGCTGATGCTTCCGATGCCACTTCTGAGAGCTCCGATGAGGAAGTCCCGGCAATACCCCTCCGCAGGAGTGCTCGAATCAAACGGCCACGTCCGCCGTGTCACGTATGTGATCTGGAGACCAGGGGGGAGTGTGAGACTAACCGTAGCCCTCGGCGCAAGAGGGTCCGTGTGTGCCTGGCGTGTGGGGTGGTGGCTGATCCTGTGGTCGGGGCAGCGGAAGAAAGAGTTTCAAGATGGCGCCTGCCTGCTTTTATTAGAGACGGAATCTCGCAGGATCGTGCGAGATCTCGCGGGGATGCAAATTAGCTAGGCCATCTTGTGTAATAAAAATCGGTCCATTGGAGGTGCGAGGCAGTCGGGTTCTGACGTTTGTGGCGATCAGTACAGTGACCGTTGGGTTCCGTTTCTATTCGTGCAGTCAGCTGAGCTTTGTTAGTTGCCTTCGCGCCGTGGCTGTCATTGTTTGTTGGTTTGCTGTGTGTTGCCGTGGTTCTTCAGTGAAACGCTTCGTCGCCCACGACGAGTCTCACCGTCTCCTACACAAGATACTCTTACAATAACTTTTGAAAAACACTCTTTCACCTGGTATGAAACGTTTGCTGGGTACATAAGTGGTCACTAGTGGCCTTGACTGTTTGGATAAAAGCTTGTCAAAAACGGACTTCACTTTCCGCGCAAACATCGTTTTTGCAGGTGAGACTGCTGTTGGTGTGTTCGGGTTGGGTGTAATCCTATACACGTGTAGAAATTGTTGAAGTGCTTCGCTTTTAATCTCCGGTAGAAACACCATGAGTTCTCTGATTGTGTTGCCCATCATCGTTTTTATTTTCTCGTTTGTGCGAAGAGTGGCAATGATGGAATCTTCAAACAGATCCCTTTTCAATGGTATCATCCTAGGCATGGCTAATTTGTTTCTCATCAGTTTTGTCAGCCTCCTTAAATTGCTTTGGCTTGGGGAATTCTTTTGGTGCGGGTTTTTTAGCTTCCGTCTTTGCAGTTTCCGTTGAAGCTTCCTTTTTCGATTTCTCTGTTGCTGCGAATGGGGCGTTACGTTTCTTCTTGAAAACGGGCAGAGTGTTTTCTTTTAGTTCGAATCTTGCCTTTGTACATTTTCCTAGTCTTGGTGAGAATACTTATCGAAATTCCTCTTTTAACTCGTCCTTTATTTGTTGCGCCTCCGTAGACAAGTCTTCTACCCTATGATAGAATTTATTCATAGGTTGGTCCCACAATTCGAATCGCTCCATCCAATCAGTACCGAACAGATTTTCGGATGTCCTATGTACATAGACTTTCAATTTTTTAGTAACACCATTTAAGGTCACCGAGAGTGTGAGCTCTCCCTCAAATTCCTCTTTATCGCCTGTCACAGCTCGAGCTGATTTGTTCGTCTTCTGCATGGTTTGTTTCCTTATCCTTTTCCACGTCTTAAGGTTAATGGTGAACAGGTCTGATATGGAATCTAATTGTAGATGCACAGTTTTATTTGCGATGTTAACTGTGATATATTTGCGCCGGTTCTTATCCGAATCCAAGTCGAATTTTGTTTGTCGGATGCTGTTCTTGACCTTGTTGTTCCTGAACTGGGTCTCTTTGTGGCCTTCCTGCCACATTCGTTGCAGTACTTATCTTTGTAAAAACATTGTCTTGACCAATATTTCCCGCCGCAACGATACCACGGTCTTGTAGGGGATCCTAGTCTTGTGACTGGGTGGTGCTTTTTCGGGGTGAGTATTTTTCCGGCCCTTCTAATGAATGTTGCGCCTGACTCCTCGACGTGTCTCAAGTTGTTCCTTACGCTGACTACCTGTTGACAATCCTTGGCCAGCTTCTGGAAGGTGAAGCCCTGTTGGTTCTCAAGTCTAGAGAGAACACGTTGTCTAATCTCAGCGTTTTTGGATGAGCCTAGACCCTGCGCAAAAATTAAACACTTGAGGGCATCTGCCGATAAGTCAGATAGACGGAAATCATCGCAGTGTTTATTTACCACAGACGCGAAGGTCAGATAATCGTCATCGACGCTTTTTTGCAGGTTCAAGCACTTCCATCTTCTATGAAAGAGCGTAGAATTCGGTGTGTGCGTATGAGGAGGGAGAAATTTATCCCTTGCTTCTTAGTAAAACGCTTAGAGATAAGCCAATATGAGGGTGGACAAAAAAATTTTACTTGCGAAACAAAAACAAAAAAAAATGTACTGTGATGCAATATAGTTGCAAAAGAAAAAATAATTGTGGAATTATCTGGCAGTTAATCAAAATGGCTGTTTTTATGTGTGGGGGGGTGAGTTGTCCCTACGCGGAAGAAAAAATCTTTTTCACTTTAGAACCGACAGTTAAAAATAGAATATTTCAGAAATCCCACTCAATGAGAAAGTATTTCTTTTAGTCGAAACAAAACGAAAGGGGAAAAACATTTCTATCGCGTTAAAATATTGCATAAAGTTAGCAGCAAAAACAAAGGCAAAAAATCTTTTTACTTAATTTGAAAAATGTTCAATTTTTTATACGCATAAACAATCGACAAGTTACAATAGAATTGTTCTTGCGGTGAAATTGAGTCAACATTTTTCTCTTTTTTTTTTCTTTCTACTTTCAATCAGAAACGAAACTAACTTTTACGGCCTTAACAAGATGCGTTAAGCACAGTTCTTTTCAAGTTAAATATAGAGACAAAAAGATTACTTACAATTTAGTCTATAACTTTGTCTTGTGTTCGTTTTCTTTTTCTTTTTTTTTTAGAATTTTGTTTTTAGGACGTAATTTCCAGCCGACTTCTTAGCTTGTAAATTCGAAGTCCTTTTGAAGTCAATTAGAATTTTTTTGTGGAGTTAATCCATGTGAAAGTTGAATTCATCGTCGCCAGTTGTTATTGGGTTAAATGGTAATAAACTAAAGGAACACAAGACTTTTAGGAAAGCACATTTATTCACATATATTACAGTCAAAGCGAGTTGAGCAATACCATTCCTCAATGGTAGGCATTGCACACGACCTCCTTGGCCGAGTGGCAATCTCTGACTCCGAGCACCGGTCTCGATACCGGAAGTGACATTACTAGAGGAAATGACATCATGAGATAGTCCATTAATCCCATGGAGGGGTGTCTCCAACAGCACAATAGAATTTTGTTTTTATATATTGCTTGTTGTGTATATGCGCTATCAGCTGCAAGTTTAACTAATTAGTAGATAGATTTTGAAAAACAGCATCTATTAATTTACTATTATTAGCTATCGTTTTTGTTTTATTCAATAATTGTTTTGTTTTTATAGGACAAATTGTTTTGTTTCCCAATATTACTTTATTTCCGGGACAAATATTTAGTATTTGTGTTGAATGTTCGGTTTCTTTATATATACATCGATTAAATTTTCAATAAGTTGCGATCTATTTCTTAATTGTAAGTGAAAGGGCAAATTGATTTTTTCTTTCGTTTCGTTCGTTTGCCGTCACATTTAAAAGATAAAAAGATTTTAAGGAAAATTGCCGCAATATTAAAATTTATCTTCATGAATAAATGAGAACGATTTGTTTTGTATTTAAAAGAGAGTTATGAATGTAATTACTTTTTAATTCAAGTATTTTAAGCGGCGAACTGCGAAGCGATGTAGCATAGCGGGAATTCATATAACAGCATATAACAGAGGACAGAGGACGGAGAACAAGACGTCGTTTGTATAACGGCGTATACGGCGACGACGATGACATTTATAATAGAGGTACACATTAAGGATGATACAAAGAGAGGCGCAAACTGTTCTTTTAAACGCAGATCGATAACACATTATTTATGAGGGGGGTACCGTTAACACTTTGGAAGATATTTGCTATAAATGCTAAGACGAAGACAAATACGGTTGAAATAACAAGGAAGATAAAGGCTTATAACCAACATGATGATATTTATTCCAGCTGGTGATAAGAAATGGTCAGGTATTCGATGCCTTGAAGAATTACTACATTGCCTTGTCTCCCTTTCTGCCTCGCTTCCGAAAGGGCTTAGGCTAACTCTCCTCTTTGATTGTTCCGAACTCAACTCCTGATCTTGACTTTGGTCTGACTCTGACTGATTTTGAACTCTAACTTAACTGAATATATTGAATTTATCTTTCTTTGTCGCGTCAAAAAATGCTCAAACGTCCACGTTGGTTTTACATATTACATCTGACTCCAACACGTTCCTGGAAACACAAAGACATTTCTTAATTTACATTGTCCGATTCTACCCCTCTGACCTAACTAGTTGTATAGTTATTACTTATATAATGGACAATTCTCTACATTTCTAGTATCGCATCTAAATAGCAATATGTATTCTTTTTAAATTTTGATCACTGGGTTCGATTCAACCATTCTCCTTTAATCAATATTATTTTTAATCCTATTTGCTTCGTTTCTCTAATTACCGGGTTTTTTTCCCTTCAATATGCAACAATGATAGCGAGTTGATAAAGTCAGCTAACATAAAAATGGGACTTTTATATGTAGTACCACTCAGAACCAGAACTAATTGCAAGTTCACACTTGCCAATGTTCTCAAACCTCATATACAACGAACATCACTCAATAAATCCCACGCATAAAATCAATAATAAATTACATCAATAATAACAAAGTTCACAGTGCATATGAATTTTTAAGCACTATCATTTTCCGTCATATCTTGTCAAATAACTGCTGCATTCTTAAAGTGTAAAGTACATATCTAGATTACCATTGTTGAATCTAAGTCACTCCAAAAAAACGGTTCAGGGTTTCCACTTTCAAATGAAAATAAGACTTAATGCGATGCGTGACGTGTTAGTTGTATGATGAAGCATGTTATGAGAGGGTTTAAAATGATGACTAGAAAATGACTTATGAAGACGATTAAACAAATATTTATTGAGATTGGATTTGAAGACGGTCATGTTGTAGACTGGAGGAAATTAATTCCATGATAATGTCTTCCACAGACAGGAATTGCCAATATGATGTCAATTACAAATATTAGCACTGTTATAAGAATTAAATGTTAGATTTAACTTAGAAATGTAAAAAGACACAAATGGTTGTAAAAACGTTAGAAAAACAATTTTTTTTAAATATTTTCCAGCTATCTTATTTCATGTATTGTATTTTATAATTGTTTGCCAGAAAAAAAACAAAGTGATTTTTAAATCTTTAATTGTTATTTCCTGTCAAGAGGAACGTTTTGCCGAAGTTTAGTTTTATGGCTGTTTATTCTCAGAAAGCATTCTCTATTAAAACAATGACTAATTTTTCAGCAATTCCTTTTAAACTCTTTTAAAGCCGAGAGTAAACGAAATGTTTATAAAATAAAATAATTTCTTAAATAAGATTTTTAATGCGATAACGTAGATTGCAATCTTGATTTCAATAAACATTCTAGTAATAGCATAAATATAATTCAAAATGAATCAAAATGTGACGAGAAAAAAATTATAATCACACGAGACCAGGAAAAGCTAATCTTACCTGTAAATTTTATATTAAAAAATGAAAAGAAAAAAACAAGTATACAAAACAGATCAAAATATTAATGAGCGAAATATACATTTATATTTCTGGCATAGCTTGAATAGATGTTGCTCGTACCAATCGAAGGTACATCCTTGACAATCAGTTTTACAGTGGGTTATTTGTTTGTTTGTTTTTGTTTTTTTTTGTCGCTAGACGTATGTACGGTTTTATTCAATCCTATGGTGTCCATCCTCCTAAGATTTATCTCCTTCGTCAGAAAAGTAGTCCATGATTACTTTACAGAAACGCTCTATCAAGAAATACCGATGAGACTGTTCAGGCATTTGTGTGGACCAAAGCACACTTTCTAAAACTCCACCTGACCTTGTGTAACATTTTCATTAGCACAATATTCATTACAAGGTTATTTATACGCCGTTTTCTCTTACTTCTTTTTCTATGGACCCCAAAAGTTCATCATGTATATGTGTGCGTGTGACGTATCTTAGTTCATTTTCTTTCCTTTTCTCGTGCTGTTTCGCTTCGTCTAGTTTTCATAGCCTTGTTGGTTCTTTATCTAGTACTCGCTAGATTCTATGTGTGCCTGCCAATCCTCTCATCATTTTAGCTAGATGATTAAAATTTATTGTACGAAAGCACAAAGATCTTGGCAGATTAAATGCTTTTGTTTATAAAATCGTTTCTTTCAAACGAGGTTGAGAGGCAGAATGGATTATTTTTACATAGGCACCGCCAAAAATGGCCGAAAAATCAAGTTGTTGTTGTTTTTTAAAACGAAATTACATTTATTAAAATCCATTATTTTTTAGTAACTTTTTTTTCCAGAAAGATAAAACCCTGAATTTTATCATATAGAAAGCAGAATAATGTAAAACTTTTTCTACTATTTTTAATTAAATTTTAAATGTTAAATTTTCCCCAAAAGTTAACAATTGGCGTTTTTTGTTTTGCACAAAAACGTATATAAATAGTTAAAAAAAAAAAAAAAGAAAAAAAAAGGATTTTGAAAGAATTATTTTTTTATTTCTTGTCTAACTAAGATTTAGGGTGATTTTCTATGAGAATATGCAAAAATATTATAATATAAGTACCTGTATTTCAAATAATTCCGCTTATTCATATAGGCAACCAGTTACTTCGAGTCGATTTGATTACTGTTTATATTTGTACTTGATAAAAAGCAAACTACGGAAGACCAAAAAGCCAAAAAAAAAATTATTTTTCAGTGACGAAAATTTCCATGTATTATTAAGCTGAGGCTGGCCAGTACCAGATGGGTGACCATTTGTATGAGTTTGGTTTTTAATGTGTATGTGTGTGGGGGGGGCAGGCTCTCCAAAATGGGGAGGGGGCAATTTAAAGCAGAATAAAAAAAGTTATTTCAGCGCGTTTGGTCCATCGTAGTCGAAAGGCGGCAAATGTTTCCAAACTTGATCGAAAAAACAATGATATTTTTAACACAAAGGGCACAATATTTATCGAAATTTTTTTTGTATCGATTCTTCAAAACATGCCCTGTTTAATAATGGTCATGCATTATTCGGCTCGCTAAAAAGAAATTGTTAATTTATTTATCAAAGATTTTAAAATGGCTTTTTTCGTATAAATGTTTAAAAAAAATTTTTTTTGTTTTGCTTAACTTAAATTAACTATTTTACTTAACATATTCACCGAATTTCACACTTCAAAACTCAAAAGCGGGATAATTAAACACAATCGAAGTTCTGATATTCAGACATCAAAATAAGGTATGCAAACAAGTTTGTTTTTTTTTAATCTATAATCCCGTCCCTTACAACAAAATAATATGTTTTGTTCAGTTTCAGATGATTATTTTAAGCATATTTGGAACCCCCTCAAAACAAGGGGGTGTAAGCAAAAAAAATATATGTATATATAAGTATTGTTTATGAAAAATAAGTATACTGTTATTAAGTTCATTCTTCTAATAATCGCTTAAAATTTCGTATTGATTGAATAATTACCTAATTTTTGGTGCATTTTTAAAAAGAAAGTCCGTCAAAAAGTACTTACCTGCCCCCCCCCCCAGTTTTTGCGGTGCCTATTCTTACAAAAACAGATTATTTTTATTATTGAAATCCTTTTGAGATTATTTATTTATTTATTTATTTATTTGCGAACTATTACCCTCATCTTCTAGTTATTGTTTCACAACGTTTCGGCCAATTATTCCTCTGGCCTTCGTCAGGTGGTAGACTGCGACGGGATAGCAATGCTGAGTCTCTTAACTGTATCCTCAATAATTACTGCCTTCCATAGTTGTTGCCGTCTCACCACGTTTTAGCCAACTAAACCTCTGGTCGGCTTTGGGTAGGATTGAAATCGCTATCTTCAGGCAATGCAAGCAAGCCGTAGAGATTCAATGTCTCTATCTACTGCACCACGTGCCCCGAAGACGACAACAACTATGGAAGCTAGTAATTACTGAAGATACAGTTAAGAGACTCAGCATTCATATCCCGTCGAGATGTACCTCCTGACGAAGGCCAGATGAATAGCTGGCCGAAACAACAACTAGAAGATGAGGATAATAGTCCGCAAATAAATAAATAAATAAATTATTAATCTCAAAAGTATTTCAATAATAAAAGTAATATACCATTAGGTATGGGCCTGATAATGGAAGACCAGATAAAAACGAAAAAACTTGGATATATATGACCAAAACATCCAACTTGGCGCAGTGGATAGAAACGTTGAATCTCTACGGTTCGACGTGAGCAATGTCTGAAGTTAACGGTTTCAATCCTGCCCAAAGTCGGCCAAAACGTGGTGAGACAACAATAACTATGGAAGGCAGTAATTACTGAGGGTACAGTAAAGAAATTCAGCATTGCTATCCCGTCGTGGTTTGCCACCTGAGAAAGGCCAGAGGAATAGTTGGTCGAAACGTTGTGAAATAAAAACTAGAAGATGAGGATAATAGGCCGAAAATCTATATATATAAAAGCGAAAATGTATGTATGTATGCATGTTTGTGTTTCTGCTAAAAACTTTTGACCGATGGAACAAAAATTCACAAACTTGGTATCATATTAAAGCCCCACCCTCCGGACGACAAATATCGTAAAATTAACCCAAAAGTACCATCAGAAGTGCGTCAACTGATCGATTCTCTACAGGGGGGGGGACAAAAAAAGTAACATTTTAATGTTAAACATTACATATTTTTAAATCGATTTATAACTGCCCAAAAAATACGGGCGCCAACTCTTCTACATAAAGTATACACGGGGCCGTTTATTTTGGGTCAACTTGTATTTAAAACCCGCTGAGTCATGTCACGTGATCTTGACGCCAGCAAGCTCTAATGGCAGTCTGAATTTAAAATTTAAAAATGTTGTTATCGGTAAAAAAAAATTTAACCTTCACACAAGCTAAACTATGAACTTCTACGCTATGACAACGTTACCAAAGTTATTAGCACATTAAAAATAGTTAGATACGATAATTAAACGAAAAATAACAAGCCAAAAATGTGTAGTAAAAAAAATACGCTTACAAAAAATATTAACGATCGAAGTTTTTACAAAAAAAACAGTCAGACGCCATTTTCTTTTTTAGTAACAGTCTTTAGAGTAAGGAAGACGAAGTGTGAGAGAGAGAGAGAGACATACACAAACGCAAACAGAGAGAGAGAGAGAGAAAGAGAGAGACAGACAGATAGAGAGAGATGTCTAGACAGGAAACGAAATACGTAATTTAATAAACGCTAATGTGAAGTAAAACAAAAAAAAATAAAATACTGCTACGTCATCTCGTAACGCTACCGCGATGACATCATTTAGTGGCTATCTGTCAATCAAACCTCTTTCACTCGCTTTATAAGCCTTATTTTAACATTATAATCCATTCCTCTTACTCTTGGCCTACATTTAAAAGTACGAGCTGTACATTTTTGACGTGTACGTTTGCTTTCGAGCAGGAATATGAAATAAGAAAATAGTTGCACACTATTTGAAGACACTTGTTTTGAATAGAAATTTGAATATTTTGAAAACTTTAAGTGTCAGGAAAATGATAAAATCATTTTTATGTCCTTTTGTTGATGTTGTAAGTCCGGTATTTCGCTAAAAATAGCCTCATCAGTGTAGTTAGTCAGTAAGTGTCTTCAAATAGTGTGCAACTATTTTCTTATTTCATATTCCTGCTCGAAACTGGAGCGAACACACACGTCAAAAATGCACAGCTCGTACTTTTAAATTTCTTCTCCAGGACTTTCTTCCTCTATAACAACAAAATGAAGAAAAGAAAACTACGAACTGACTAACTACCCTGATGAGGCTACTTTTAGCGAAATATCGGAATTAGAACATCAACAAAAGGACATAAAACTGATTTTATCATACCCTGCAGAATTTTGTCTTTGCCAACCTCCATTCAACTGTATAAATCTAATCTAAAACGAAAGTTGAAAAACAAAAATGTTTCCGTGAAACGAAAAGAACATTTCAATTCGCCAATGAACATGCTTAGAATGTTTATATTCATTGACAGAAATTTTATTACGTTTCCGATATTCGCGATTTATGACAGAAATTAACATAGTTCCTGCGTGTGGAGTTTATTTTTTGTTTTCTTTTGCATGGAGACGTACTGGCTCTTTCGATTTCTATGCATGATTGGATCTGTTTGGGCGAATGAAAATGGTATTACAAAAGATTTCCTTTTTAAAAAAAAAAAACCCTAGGAAAGGATTTTGCTACACTCTAAGAATTTAAATACCAAAATTACAAAATAAAATCTAATATACTTTCGCGCAACCGCCATATATATATATATATATATATATATATATATATATATATATATATATATATATATATATATATATATATATATACAAGGTGCCTTCAATAAGTTTCCCGACTTTTTTGGTACAGGTATTTAAAATTGTTGTACACTCTTGAAAATTCAGGATGTTATTGCTATATATCTTATAAGATGAGTGACCAATTTTTATGCTTTCAGGTTCTGCAGCAGGAATTGGAATACACCCTACTAAAATCTGATTAGGACAGCTGATGAATTTCATGAATAAGGACCATCGTGCATCTATAGAGTCAATAGGTGTAAAGTTTGATGTCAGTGTAGAAACTATACACACAATTATTCGCGAGGAACTGGAGATGTGGAAGATTTGCCCGAAGTTTATCCCAAGGTTTCTCTAAGAGGATTAGAAAGAAAGACGTTATCATGACCAAGATGGACATCAAGATAGTCCCTTACACTACCTATAGTCCAGACCTTGCTCCCTGTTACTTTTGGTTATTCCCTAAACTCAAGGAAAACCTTAGAGGCTGTCTTTATGACATAATTAAGAGGATGAAAGATACTGTATGGGGGATCATTGACACGCTCACAAAAGAGGACTTCCATAGGTTGTTAGAACGATACAACAAGTGCATTGCAGCCGGAAAAGATTACTTATTGAAGGCTCCCGGTATGTTTCCACTATAACCTCGGTGTTTATCAAAAAGTGCTCAATGACAAACAGATCATAATTATAGTATATTTATTTATATAAAGATTAATGGTTACATATGTGCATACATGTTTCGGCTGCGCTTCTTCTAGAAAAGGTGAGATTCTTTACAATGAAACAGGATTTTCAATAGCCATTCTTTTACAAAATGTCTTTCTGTTATTTGAAAATGGAAAGAAACTGAAATAAAAATGACAAAAATGAAAGAACGAATGAAAGAAAGAAGGGATAGATTAAAAGAGAGGGTAGATAAACAGGAGTGGGAAAGGGGGTTGAAACTGAGAAAGTATACTCCTTATATAAAATTCTATCAATTTTTAAATTTATTATATTTTAATTTTATATAAAAAAACGATAAAACATCAGAAAAAAGATGCTAAAATGAGATATTTTTGTCACGCGTGTAACTATTTAAAAAAAATATGCGACGCGTATGAAAAATACGTTGATTTGAAAAAGAAGGAAGAGAAAATAAAAAGAAAAAATGGATGAATATATAAACTCCACTAAAAATAAGCAGTAATCGTGGTCAGTGTTGATAATACAGTCTCAAATTATATTGAATTTTTTAATGTAAATTTTTGCCAGGTGTTTGGTTAGTTAGTAAGAGCCTTGCCTAAGTTTCACGTTAAATTGTTCTGAAAATAGGATGAAAAATATTTCGATGTTCCTCGCTATTGCATTATCAACCCCGACCCCGGTTAAGTACTAAATATTTTCACTGTTATTTATCCGTTTCCATTTTTTTCTTTTGTTGTTTTTTCTTCCTTTCATAAAAATAAGATACCTACGATTTTTTAAAATTTTAAGAACAAGTATTAGACCGTTATTAATAAATAATATCCAAATTTTAGCTTGGTAGAATCTTTTATTTTAAAATTCAAATATTTCTAACTATCATTAAATTTGATCCGTATTCATTAAGCATTAAATGTCAGATATTTTCTACAATCAATATCGGTTAATGAATTTGGATGAAAATTATCATATGAATTATATATATATATATATATATATATATATATATATATATATATATATATATATATATATATATATATATATATATATATTGAGGGGATTACAGAATTATAAAATAGCATAATATAGACTAAATATTAACATAATGAATTTAAAAAATACAAATTGAAAGAGTCATCTGACCGGTTTTGTACCTCGCTCAACAAAGCTAAATCGAGGTATAATTCTGATAGAAAAATGAAAGGAAAATAAGGTGAGGACACAAAAAGTGAGTCAGAAAATTTAAGCGGGGAAAAGATCTAATAGAAATAATATTAAGTTCTAAAATGTTTAAAGATTTTATTTTTGTTTATAAAGCGAACGTCTAAAAGACATAATATAAATGGTTCCTTAAATTCCCCAATGAAAAAAAATGAGTGTGAATTACTGAAATGAAAAAAAAGTCAAAACTGAACCTGAAAGCACAAACATGCCTATTTATCAGGTGTTCACATATGGCTGAACCGTATGTATTGATAAAAACATCTAATAGTGAAAATTTTGAATGACGAATCTTAGCTGGAATCTGTTGTTTCACGTGGGAATTTAATCTCTGCGATGTCCGCCCAACGTATTGCGAACCGCAAATATATTTAAATAAATAAAAAATACTTGTTATGTTGGGAGGAAGACGTTTTTCAGGATTGAGAATAGTATAGGTCTAGTAAAAAAACAATACGATGATTCGATGCAAAATAACACTGTTGAATAGCCAGTGATATCGGTTTGGCAAATCTGTCACTTGTATTACCTAGCCAAGTAAGGCGCAGACAAATAAAAATATTTATCTACTGTAGTTCCTGTGAGTTTATAAAAATTAGAAACTTTATTTTTATTATGATTCTACAACGTGATTCCACAATGTAATTCTACAAGGACCCTATGTAACAATAGTTATTGTTACAGAGAGTCCTTGTAATGAAATTAATAATTTTGTACGTAATAGCAAAGTAAAGAGAAATTGGAAAATTCGATTTGAAGTAAACAGTAAACTTAAAGCTGTACATCATGGAAATAATTTCATACGAGAAAGTCCGAAATGACAAGTATCGATGAAAAAGGAAAAGATTTTCTCTCTTTATTGATGAACAGAGAATTCAGTTGTTTGTTTTGTTTTGTTGGTTTTTTCTAAGGTCTGTTTTCGCACTTCCCTCTGTACATATGTAATTTTAATAAATGCCAACGATATAGGCAAACAGCTATTTATGTTGACGAAGAAGACGCCAAGTAATTTGTAGAGATGAACCTTAACGCAAAATTACAAACTTATTTTCGGTCAGCGACCAGGCAAGTCATTTTCCAAGAGTGATTTCATATGAGCCTAGAATCACCACACTGAACACAATGAGTGTTACAATGCGCTGAGAGACACCACCAGAAAATTGGAGTCATTAAATATGTTTCCCTGTTAACGTGATCACGAATTGCATAGGGGTAAAACACCTCAGAAAACAGACCTACCTGTAGACTATGGTTGGCGAACGGTAGGCTAAACAGGAGATTCGAAAGGCTCGGTCCGATCACGTCCTACTCTAGTATCTATAAGTTAATACCCCAACCATATGATTCAATTTGATCTTCCAAAAATTCAAAACTGTACTTCCTGTTTTTATTTTCTTCTAAATAGATACGAGAAAGCAATGAGTGAGGATCAATCATGTTGAACAACGAAGTTCATCAATGCCAAGGAGTATTTTAAAGTTCTGTTTAGAAATAATAGTTTACAAAGAGAACTGTTTTCTAGTAGTGTCACTGGTAGAGAGCCTCCTTGGAGTGCTCCGTTTTTCTGTTCTTGGATAATGATGATATCATCCATGAAATTTCTGAGGCTAATGTTTTCAAAGGGTGGTGCAATATTTTTTAACAGCAATGTATTCGAAGAATATAAATAATACCCTTAGAATTATATTTAACGACCTTATTCGGTATTAAATAATCCATATGGTTTATATGGCGTAAAAATAAACCAAATCAAATCATTAAATATACTAATGAATATTTGGAACAGTGTATTCAAGAAACAAGAAACTATCAATTCACGTAAATTAAAAAGTGTTCAGGGAAATGTAACTGATGGGCAAAATTGCATAAAGCAGAATCTACAGCTTCCGAGGTCAATTGGGGTTTGATATGACATGAGGGTCAAGAATATCGTCGATGTACGCGTTCCATGAAAACATCCGAATGATATTCGACAGATTTATTTTAAAATATTCAAACAGTCGGGGCTTCCCAGAAAGTTGCAATACGTATTTCGTTACAAGAAAAATCACCGCGTGGGGAATGGAGTGAAAAAGACGCCGAAGATCATCAATTACTGTCACCATTGCAATCAACGACACGACAGCAAAAACTGCATATCGACGCACAAGGATAGCGGGGACCCGGACAGGCATACAATGGTAACGTAGTTGGTACGGAAAGGGTAAACTTTTATACGGACCCAGATATCGAAAAACCAATGGAAATAAGAAAACCACAGCTATGAGAAGAAGACGCAAAAATAAAGTATAGCGTACGTGCGCCCAGACCAAAAGAAAATGCAATCATTTTCGTGCGTACCTGTCATATCAAAGACCTGTAATTTCTTAATTAGATTACGGTTTACTGTTTAACATTTCATAAATATAAAATATGACCAATAATTTAAGGTTGTTTTGTTTTCTTTGCCATTTTTGCATAAAATTAAATTAAACTTTATATAGCCATTGTTATGTAATAAGGACGCAAGCAGAAAGAACTTTTTTCCAAGGCTTTATTCAACTGAATTTTACAAGTACAGCAAGTTGCTGGGAATGCAGGTTAATAAAATTAAAAAAAGAAAGTATTCAAATAAAAAATAAGAAAAAGCAAACTACAAGAAGTGATTTGCAAAAAAAAAGAGAAAGTTATTATAAGAAGAGTTTAACAGTTATTTTTAGAAGTTATATTTTTTAAAAATCATAATAATTTGTTATTAGCCTAGGAAAAATATATGTATGAACTTGAAAAAGTATATATAAACTTTAATATCATAGATAAAGAAAGAAAGAATTAAAAAAAAAGAAAAGAACATCATGTGAGGTGTTCAAATTGTGGCTTGTGTTTCTTGAATGTCCCGTAGGACTCCCTTAAAATTTTAGGAATATTTCTGAAGATTAGATTTCATGCAAATTGGAGAAATTTGAATTTGAGTGTGTGTGTGTGTGTGTGTGTGTGTGTGTGTGTGTGTGTGTGTGTGTGTGTGTGTGTGTGTGTGTGTGTGTGTGTAATGTTCACCCTTCAATTAATCCATTAAAATATATGCAAATCGTGACTAAATCTAACCGAGTAATCTGCTGATTACAAATATGATATTAGTTTTGCGAGGATATTCAACGTTTAATCTGATTAGTAAAAAGTGTTTTAATATAAATTTTCAAGTTGGAAAAGACATATTAAAATGCTATTACTTATTTTGAAAGTTTTAATTAAATGACTTCTTCTTCTTTTTAATAGTAAATATTTTGTTCTAAAGTAGTTCGCCCTAATTTTCCAATCTCTCCTTTTTAGTTATTTTATTAGTTTGTCAACCTTCTTTGTGTTATATTCCAATCTTCATGTTGAGATACTTAAACACGGATTTGATTGACTGAATGGGGACTTAATACGGCATTATATAAAGTGTTTGCATTGCATAATTTATCCAATTCTATCAGAAAATTTTTATTTTTACTTGGTGGTTACCGCACGGGGACCATTCTTGAATAATAGTAAATAAGTGTTATAAGACAAAATGATCAGTCATGCTGGAACTTGGGTAGGGTTTCATTATTTAAAAGGAGGGCTCAATAGGAACTTATTTACATCAGATTTTTAAATGACCATGTTATAGTTAACTGGGAAGCAGTTACATAGCATTGTATTCCACAGACGGAAAGAAATTTTGCTCACTGAATTTTTGTTTACTTTTAGGCACAGATAGAAAGTGAGAGAAATTGTTGACAGTTGTTGTAGAACGACGAGTATTTGTTGCGGACGTTTTACGGGTGGGGAGACCATAGATTGGCGCTCAATCGACCACTTATCATAAAAATAACGACAGAGCAAAGATAAACTCGCAAAGCTTCTTACGTGAGAAAGATGGAGTAGAGTGGCGAAAATCCTTTCCCACTAAATTTTGAAGATGATTTTATAGACTCTTCAGACAGGAAAGGGTACTCTTGGTAACTTCATTTAAAATGTGGCAATAGCACTCCATTGTAGGACGTATTTGAATTTTTTACAATTAGAGGGTTTCGTAGAGAGTGAGATACTTTCTGGGGCGGTAGAATGATACCACGATTTTTCCAGTGACTTTGACAGCGGATCTGATGTAGGTCTTTAATTTCAGGTCTAGGGCGAAGGTCAGCCCCAGAGGTTTGTTAAAGCAAGGTGCTTCCTCAATACGAGGGCTGTTTATTTCAACTGGGGCTACTTTAAGCAGGGATATTAGCGTTGGTTGTGAAACGATAAAAGTCTGGTTGTGGAAGCACTAAAAGTAACTAGCTATTTTTACCCCATTGCACCACATTCTTCGAGTCGGTGGAGAGATAATCAGAAAGATCCTGAGGTTTTGGGTTTAATCATTTAAAAAAACAATTTTCTATTTATGGTGAGATTGGAAAGTTTTGTGGAAGAGGTCAGCAGAATTGTTGAGAGAAAGAAATAGAAAGAAAGAGAAAGTAAGGGAAAAACCGTAATAGTTTCCACTAATATGCCATCGAGAAGTTCCATGATACTGCTGCACGGTCCAGACTTCATTCACCAAATGTCATTTCCCTATCACAAACGGTTACATTTCCGACACGTTTCCCAGACCAGCAAGATCAGCATGCCTCACTTCTAGATCTATACAACAGTTCCCGATGATTGTATAACGAATGCCCACTCGGGAATGCTGATCACGCTGTGATAATGGTAGAAATCGCCCTTAATTTTCGACCCAAAACTGAAGACTCACTACTCAAAACAATGAGGTATTACAACAAAGCTGACTGGGAAACCATCACATATCTCATCAGAGATTCCCTATGGGGAAATATCGTTTCTCTTCCAGCTGAATAGTGCGAAAATGAGACCACTGAATGGTTAAATACTGCAATTGAAGCACATATTCCACACGGAAATTCTATAGCAAGCCTCACTTTTCTCGATGGTTTACTTTTACATGTGCAGCTGCCATTGCTCAAAGGCAGCATGCGTATCGCAGATTCAACCGACATAAGTCCAGTTCAAACAAGCAGAAGTATATAGAAGCTAGAAATAACTGTAAGAGAGGAATAGCGACAGCTAAGACAGAATACACTGAAACGACCAGAAAACGCATCGAAGCACAAAAATTAGGAACTCGTGATATTTGGAAAATCTACAACAGTGTAGTAAATAATGGCCAGTCAACGCTTTCCCCACCATCAAAGGATAATGGCGTTGTTTGCTCAGCAACCGAGAAGGCAAACCTGCTCGCCAGTCGGTTTGCCTTAAACTCCCTGACTTTCCTTTGCGGACAGACGCCACACTAGATGATTTGAAAACCACTCCTTTCTCAGGTACATGGTATCATAAAAAACCTAGACACTTCAAAAGCATGTGAACCTTACCTCATCCCGGCTGTGATACTAAAAAAAGCTGAGGTTACTCCAGTTCTCTCCAAACTTTACAACAAATGCCTTAACGAATATTGCTTTCATGGCTGCTGGAGAACCGCTTCTGTGCTACCAGTTTTCAAGAATTCTGGCGAAAGAACTGACCCATTAAATTATCGCCCCATCAGCCTTCTGCTTTTCGCCAAAATATTTGAGTCTTTAATTAATCAAGCCCATGTCCATCACCTCACAGCTGCTAAACTCTTTAAATATTTGCTGATGACACCACTCTCTATAACAGGCACGAGGAGAAAACAAAATGAAAACAAATGAACACATATCTAAAGAAATGGCAGAAACACTAGAGGATGACCTCAAATATGTAGTGGAATAGGGACAAAAATGGATGGTTACATTCAATGCGGCCAATATTAAGCTTGTTTCCTTCAATAACTACAAGAAACCTTCACTACCACAAACAGCAATGGCCAAAAACACATTACCCGAAAGTACTTCCTTTAAATTCATCGGCCTAACGTTTATAGGGAACATGAACTGGAATAGATACATTGATAGCATTGCCAAGGCTGCTGCGAAGAAGGTGGTCTCTTTCTACCGTGCTAGAAAGCTACTAACGCCTGAAAATATCCTGTATCTCTATAAGGCCACCATTCTCTCATGTATAGAGTACTGTTGTCACATTTGGGCTGGTGCATCTGCTACTTGTCTCTCACTCGTTGACAGGGTTCAAAAGAGAGTCGCCAACCTGATAGGTCCTGAACTGTCATCTAAGCTTTAGCCTCTGTCCCATCGACGAAATGTTGCATCCCTCTGCCTGTTCTACAAGTACTTTAATGGTGAATGCTCCGACGAACTACAAGCACTTGTACCCCCTCGACGGGAATACCCCAACAAACCCGACAAACAGCTAAATCCCACCCCTTCACAGTAGAGATCCTTAGGTGTAAGAAAGCTTTCTACTCCAATAGTTTCTTTCCCAGAACTGCTAGACTTTGGAACTCCCTTCCGGGTTCCTGCTTTCCCAACTGTACTGACATGCAGAAGTTCAAGTGTAATGTGAGCAGATATATTGCTACTCATCTCCCTTCATAATACCCCTGCAACTTATGTCCCCGGTAGTTGCCCCCTACTTCAAAGTGGCATCGTGCCTTGTTTGAGGTGAATATTTAATTTTTTAAAAAAAATGGCAATACAGCAGCCCCTGTACTTTTCACCTGCTGGTAGAACAGCCTCCTTCAGAGTTATACTAAAGTTCGGGACCCTGACTACCAGACAGATAACGCCAGACCAGTTATAACGCTTACGTCCAGAACCTTTATTAGTGACATGGCAACAAGTGTAGGAGTAGAAACAAAAAGTAACTTAGAAGGTTCCCTCCATATAAAACTGCCGACCAGGATGATAGCATCTTCTCCCCAACCCCTTGTCAGAAACATCATTCATGGAAGATGAGGGCTAAGAAACAAAATAGAGGAAGCGAGTGTTACCAGACTGCCGCAAATGCAGTCACAAATGATTTTCCTACTCTCTATTATTTCCAGACGAGAAAAAAGTATTATACTTCATACAAGTTTTTCAAGAGTAATTTGTGGAAAATTGAAAATAATTTTATCGCGCATGTTCCCCCTTTTTTTTCTACTTGCTCCCTTGTGGTGAAGCATTTCCAACTAATTGAATGACAAATGTCTGCCGATTTCGCTAACAAGGACACTAGTGATAAGCCTTTAATAGCAGAGATTTTCAAAATATGCTCTTACTAAAAATGCACTATTGCTATTGCTATTGTTAATCTCATTTGTCAACTCTTCAGAAAAAGATGTTACTCAATTAGCAAAGAAAAATCAATTGGTTAACAGATTTATCTACTTTTTTAATCTGTTTAGACAATAAAATTCAAAAAGAGGGAAATAATTCTAAATTTCTACCATATTTAAGAATGACATTATTTTCCAAAGTTCAGTGTAATTGTCTCTCATTCTTCTCTCTAATAAATTGTTTATCCTTGTTTTTTACTAATTTTCTCTGCAATTTTATTTTTTATTAGTTTTGTTTTCCACGTTACTTTATGCTTTCAGTTTACAGTCTCATTTTCACTTGAGTTTAATGGAAAACAACTATGGTTAATATGATGACTACTACTATAACTACTACTGCTACTACTGCTATTACTACTACTACTACTACTAATAATAATAATAATAATAATAATAATAATAATAATAATAATAATGCTCTGTATAAGTGAGTATTGTTATAGTTTTGTTCTTCAGACGAATCCTAATCTAATAGTGAAAAATTCTCCCTTGCAGCAGAAAGTTTGTTTAATCTCTATCATTTGAATTTACTTAAACACCAAATCTCTTAGTTGAACTAATATAGAAATAATGTCGAGTGAAAATTAACAAGATTCTTATATAGAAAGAAAGATTATTAACAAACAAAATTTAGTTGAATTGCAATCGAGAATTATCTACCGATCTGTATACTTTAACTTGCTAAAACAGTTTGTAAGTTTTGGGTCATTTATTTGCACACGTAATAATTATACGAATCAGTAAAGAATAAAATTCTACATCGTTTGCTATAAATTATTTGTTTTCTTGTTTGCTTTTGAATTTTATTTTTCTTCATGATTTCTCGACCATTAAACTGTAATTTTATCTAGTAATGCAGAAGATTAACAAAACGCACGAATTAATTTTATTGTTAAAACCGTAAAAAAGAAATCGGGAATAGATTTAGAAACACATAAACATGGAATGTATTTTTTTAACCCTAAAGATGATGAACCGACTCAGGAGTCACCCCTTATAAAAACTCGAATGTTACTCTAGGATAAAGGTTTAGTGTTAAGTACCACATGATACATAATAATGTTAAGTATATGGTGATACATGATCAATAATGGAACTTGGGTAGGGCGAGATTGTTTAAAAAGAGGGTTCAACAGGAACTAATTCACATTAAATTTAACATGCTATAGTCAACCAGGAAGTAGCCCCAAAGTATTGTGTTTCAACGGATAGACAGTTCTAGAAAAGAAATTCTGCTTGTGGTATTTTCGCTTAGTTTTAGACACAGATAAAGATTGAGGGAAATTGTTGACAGTTGTTGTAGCTAGACAAGTATTTTTGTGAACGTTTTACACGAGGGGTAGGGGCATAGATTCGAGCTCAGTTGACTACTTACCATACAAGTAACGATAGAGTACAAAACAAAATCTTTTGTGCGTTCGTGTTGAAATCTCTATTCTTTGAAAATCCATTTCCTTTAGAACGGTTTTTCCATTCTTTATTCCAATTGATCATTTGACGCTACGACATGGCGCATAGAAACATCATGTATCCCCAGATACCAATAAAAGATAACCAGTTAATATTTAATAACGCGACGGTCCATTTCGTTCAAATCCAAACACATTTCTTGTTCTTATCAACCAACCTAACCGCCATTACATAGATAGATCATCGCATACAACGCAAGCACATTCATTACCACAAAGTGTGTGTGTGTGTGTGTGTGTGTGTGTGTGTGTGTGTGTGTGTGTGTGTGTGTGTGTGTGTGTGTGTGTGTGTGTGTCTGTTTTGATGAATACGTGAGTGGGTGTGTGTCTGAGAGAGAAAGATAGAGAGAGAGAAAGAGGAGAGAGAGAGGTGGAGAAACAAATAAGAAAAACAGAAGTATATATAGATAGTGCGAGGTTGCTGGTGTGAGCTTAACTCGTTATTTTAGGAAAGAAATGGATTTACGATAAATTCTACCGGCGGGAAATTGCCGTCTTTTGGTTGTTTTGCCATTTTCGTGGTCAATCTTGTTTTTGAAAGAATAATAAAGACTGAGTTATCCGGACAAACTAAGACTTGATTTCAATAAAACATAACTTAAATTTGAGGCCTTGTGCTCCCTTCTCCGGGTGAGTGCTGACAAGACAGTGTAGCCATTTTCACCTTGTGTTAGTGTTCATGGCAAAAGTAATTACTTAAAATGCTGCCTCCACGAATAAAATTCTAAAGTATCATCTGCAATAACGAGAAGAATAGCCTTCCCTTGACGAGTAAAATTAATTCACCGAACCAAACAGTTTTGAGCTAATTTTATGTCTCTTTATGAAGATTAAAATCAAAATATAATTATAGAAAAACGTGTGTCTAGAATCCTTATTCCAATTTTGATCGAAATCTATTAAATGACATTCATTCTAGAACACTTCTACGATTTAAAACTTAAGCTTAAGAGGATTTAAGAAGATAATGGAAGTCATGGAATTCATTGATGTCTAATGACTATATATAATATTTACCGCGGTTCTGAAATATTTGAATTTTTGAATAATAGGCTGTGATGCCTCCTAAAATCCCTTTAAAATATTCGAAAGAGACTGAAATTTAAGAAATTCTTAATTGATGTTAAAATTTTACAGACATCGGGACTACTTGAATTTTTACGAAGAGCTACCACTCCATTTTCCCCCTTTTCATGAAACTAAACTAAATAGGGCATACATTATTACACCTTACGCTTAATTAGTCTGTTCCAAAATGTATAATGATTGTTTGATTAGCGTAGAAGTGAATTCTGTACTCACAAATATATAAATACATATATAACTTTATGTAACTGAGCGCGGACACGGGTGCGGCAGCTGTATGCAGATGACCGAGCCGTGTGCAAGGTGACATCGGGGCAAGGAAAAAGGAAAAAGATTATAAAAAGAATAATGTGAATGCAGACCGATGATCACGTTAGAGACACGTGGGTGACATAACAGCCGATACGAGAAGGCACGCGTGGCCGGAGATAGATGGATAAAGGTATTTTGTTAAAACCTGAAACGGCTAGTCTTATGTTCCTCGTGACAAAGTCTAAAATGCATTTGATCCCTACTTGGTAACACGTGTGTACGTGTGTAATGTTACGGTTATATAATAAGAGTTGATTATATAATATTTATTTATATAAGAGTTGATTATATAATATTGATTTATATAATAAGAGTTGATTATATAATATTGATTTATATAAGAGTTGATTATATAATATTGATTTATACAATAAAAGTTGATTGAAATATAATTTATTAAACTCACTATGTCTTTGCGCCTGTTTGTTTGTTTGTCTCTATTTTTCAAACTGTATCTCCTCCGAGACGTAAGATCGAAGAGCGGCGCGAAGCGGGTGAAATGATTTGTGGACCGTTCTTTTATCGATTTTAGTCAGTAAGAATAGTTGCTAAGAGATAAAAATTGAATAAAATGGAACTTGGCAGGCATAAGTCGCTTTAAAATGTTCTGGTGCGTATGCACAAGTACACATTCATACGTTATGGTCGGTTCCTTTTTAACTGTTTCTTATCCATCTCAAACGGTAGCGACGTTGGATGTTTTGGTTTCGATTCTAGCCGATGGCACTCAAGTTATTTTTATAACTTTTGAAATTACTACTATATATTGCGTACAACATAATATATTAATAATCTATAGAGAATTGACTCTGTAATAATAAATACGAAATCTGCATTGGACACGTTTACCCTTTTTAAAACCTTTAAAGCACACATAACTTTAAAATTGCAAAATAATTTTTTAAAAATAAATTGGTCGACCTGAACAATGCTGTCCCTACCATTTAATTTTTATATTTTACACTTATTTGTAAATTATCCAAGCGATTCTCAGCGCTTAAAGGCTTATATTTGGAATCACAACGTTCTACTACAGTGAACACCAACTTTTTGTCCACTCCCGTTGTTAATGTTGCCACTAGCATTTGCATCATTTGTTTTCAATTTTTTGCGCACATTTCTACGGCGCTTGTCATGGATTACATACTTAGCTTTCGCATTAACAAAATACCTCAGGTAATATTGTAAACACCTTACCAAGAAAAGCGAAACATTTAACTGACGTTGCAAAATAAGTGTGTGTTCGATGTATTAGAACGCCATCCTTACAGATTGCTCCCCGACTATTACATTCATTAAAAATCCTACCTTATATTTCTTTTTAACTCAGAAAATACTCGGTGTATCATCTGTACTCGATGATAGGAAAAATTTAAAGGCTAGGAGAATCAGCGCTCAGATCCGCACCAGTGCGTTTTGGTTGTTACAATGTTGACACGTTAGGTGAAAACACAGAATAATCACAGCACATATTTGAATCCCCATGTTAAGAATGGGATTATAGATACTAACGCTGTTACTTCAGCACGGTACATTCATTTTGGTCTCTGGGCACCAGTGCCCGCTATTTTACTGGTCCGACAGTGGCTATAACTAACAACCGTAGTTTAATTAGGTTTGTACAAGTGTGTTGGAGAGTAACGCCGGTACACGGGTCCTGCTAGTTATTTATAAAACACAACTGGCGTTAGTATTATACTGATTTCAATAGCGTGTTTTACTATATTATTAACTGAATTTTGAAAATGTTGGTTGCAGATCACTCAATATTTAATTATATATTATAATTATATGTAATTCTGATTAGGAAGTCCTTTCAAAGTGAACAATAAAATATACTGTACGTGCATTTTTAGTCTATTCAGTCTGTATGTTTGTGTTTATATTAATCTTAATAGAAATATGTTTTTAGGCGGATTCTTCAAATCAATTTATCTGTTTTCTTTTAATTCACTTAAGACTACATACGAGCGTAACCCATACAAATTCACTTTTTTTTTTTTGCATTTTCTATTAATAGTATTTCTTTTGAAATGATGCATTTCTCCCAGGGTCAGTATTATAAAAATATAATTCTTCATTCCGAAAAAATATTGTCATTGTCAGTTAAGCATTCTTTAAATAAATTAAATATGCCGTTTCTACATTTGAATCTTTATGTAAAATTGTGGCAATGTAAAAATTTGTAAAGCAATAAAAATATTCTGTGTTTCATTACTGCAAAATAATGTCAGCTAAATATTTTTTTAAGTAAATAAACCTTGGAACAATTCATTTAAATAATGTTTGAAGTCGAGATTTTTACTTTGGCAACCACAGAGTAATGACCAATCAACATTTTTGCTGTTCGGACGATCTCATTTTTAGAAAAATAGTAAGTTATAACTAGGGCTGTGACAACAGCATATTCTTTTCATTGTTTTGACTCTCGATTATATATGCGACACAGTTAGACCCAGTTAATCAATCGAGAACCACATCACTCTATATAAAAACATATAAGATATGAATGGATATATACTCAGGAATCAAAACAATGAAAAGAATATGCTGTTGTCACGGCCTTAGTTATAACGTACGTACATCTGTGAGATTGTTTTAGCTTAGTGTTCTATATTTGGTTTTGTGATGGGATATTTTAAATGATGTTTCGCCTTTAGCTCTTTCTAAGATTATTTTCTATTAGTGAAATAAATCCTAAAGATAGTACTCGACTGAATGTAATTCTGTTTTGTATATGTATCTCCATCATGAGATAATGTAGTCTGCATGTATATTTTATTATAGCGTTTTCTTCATCAGTACGATTAGATAGTAATATATAAAAAACACGCATACTCTAAAAATGTGTGCAGGTAATTATATCTATGTGAATGCACATATATGCATAAATGCAAAGGTAAACGTATATGTGTAAGTATAAATGTACAATACTGTATGTGTGTGTCGACCTATGTCTAAATACATATAGCTAAATACATATACATACGTGTGTGTGTATATAGTCAATGTTAATTTACATATACGCTTACATACATGCCCCTGAAACTGTATATATACTGTGTATATGTGTGTGTTCCTATACATATTCTTATGTTCCAGTGTATAAAAATAATAACCCTATGTGTACACGTACGTATTGAACACAATACTTTAAATTCCATTTATCTCAGACATAGGCTGAGACGACATAAAAAAATGCCACTTTCCTTTTAGCTCTAAAACAAAGGATTAACAAAATGATCCGCCTTATTGTAAATAGACTTTCGTTGTTGATATGGTTCGATAGATTTTTCCAGTCAAAGTAAACACACTGATTTAACCAAACTTGGCATAGGAAATCGTTTGGAAAAATCGTTTAGAAAAGATATTCAAAAAAAAAAATCTGACTCATAATAAAATACAGCAAATCCAAAATGTAAACCTAATGATGGCAACTTAGAAAGAGAATAAGAATATCAATTTTCTTAGTTATAAATTTTAGGTAAACAATTACATGGTTTCAACAATATTTGAATAACATAGAAATAATTGTGTGTGTGTGTGTGTGTGTGTGTGTGTGTGTGTGTGTGTGTGTGTGTGTGTGTGTGTGTGTGTGTGTAATCTGTTTATTAGCGTCCCTTTTTTTAGTCTGATGAGGTGGTCTCTTTGAATTGAGATTCCACTTAAACATGTATGCACATATGTAACCAATAATGTTTGCATAATAAACATCCTATATACCAGCTCTGTCCTCCATTGATCACTCTTTAGTGATCATATGGGTTTCATTGGATTTACATCTAGAAAATCAATCTATAGAACCATTATACACACACACACACACACATATATATCACCTTTAAGTCCAACATTCGCAGAATACTATATGACCCACCCCGAAAATAAAATCTTCTCAGATCAAAATAATAAACGCACTATCTATGACCGATATGCCGACGGCATATTCATTGCAACCGAATCAGTACAAGGCATAAAAAATCTCAAACTAAATCTAGAAACATACTCCGTCCTCAAATTCAAACATGAACCAAACATAAATAACAAAATACCATTTCTCGACGTGTTAGTAGACTCAAGCAGCCTCACTAACTACACAACCCCAACAACATAAAAACCTACCAACAATAATGCAATACTCTTACATTACTATAGCGAATGTCCAGAAAAATGTAAAACTGCCGTTATAAAACATGTGATTCACGGCTCACGCAATATGGCATCAAACCGACAAATATTTTACAAAGAACTAACAAACATAAAACAACCCCTCATAAACAATAACTTTCCCAATAAAATCGTTGATAAACATATAAAACTCAATTAAAACCCACTCCACAATAAAAACATAAACCCGTATCCTAACTAAAACGACACCATCAAAGTATACTATAAAAACCAACTACACGC
The DNA here is from genome assembly GCF_053919585.1 of Euprymna scolopes. Taxonomy (NCBI): domain Eukaryota; kingdom Metazoa; phylum Mollusca; class Cephalopoda; order Sepiida; family Sepiolidae; genus Euprymna; species Euprymna scolopes. Next base: position 86,307,521 of record NC_136511.1, on the reverse strand, counting down.
TAACTACAAAACAGATGACAAAATAATAACAAACCTAATTAAAAGATACACCAGACCCACCAACCAGAACAAAAAGATCAAACTAATAATATATTGTACTAAATTTAAAACCTCCAATTTAATCATTAAAAACAATAACAATGCTAACACCACACTAAACCAAACTAATATAGTGTAATAATTTATTTGCCCCTTCGAAGAATGTCTCCGAACGCACTAAAAAAACTCATACAACGCATACATAGGCTACACAACAACTACACTCTCCCGACGACTAAGCTATCATTTAGTTGACAATAGTGTCATAAACTAGCACCTAACATCCCATGATAAAAACCTGCAATCGTCCGAGATTAGAAATATCTTAACTAACAATACTAAAGTTCGATAACTTAACAATTGTACACGACAACTAAAATTACTAGAAGCCATACTTAGAAAAAAAACTACAGTCCCTTTTTAACCGGATCTCATTTAACAAATATACTAAGAATATTTAATAACTAACAAGAAACTAAAAAAATAAACTATAAAACAAGAAAATTGAAATAAAAAATAAAAATGAATCGCCCCTTATCTTCCTGCGTCCACCTTTATAAACAATTAATACAGTGTATATATATATATATATATATATATATATATATATATATATATATATATATATACCAAACCTCAAAGGAAAAGAAAAAGAAAACGATAACAACAGCAATCACTCTTGATGATAATCGGGCGCACCGATAGAAAGCTCTTCAGAAGAATATGGCTGTGTTATGTAATAGGTTGAAGATAATAAAGTGTCGATCTATCTACTTAGTTATCTATTTCTGTATCTATCCATCTCGGTCTATCTATCTATCTAACTGGAGAGATGGACGTGAGATGAAATTCATGAAAAATATTTATAAGATCTGTCAAAATATGGTAAATCATATTATAGACAAATTTACGAGAAGAGCTGGTCAGCTGACCGGATCTGCGTGTGAGTCACGTGATCAGGTTAGCTGGAGATTGAGAGTTGGAATTTGGACGTTGAGCAGAGCGAACGGTTTACCAGGTCGTCGTCCCCCTTTCACTGGGGGGGAGGGAGCTGATGTGTGTGAAAATAGAGACATAACCACGCAAGCAAAGATATTCACTTTTCATTCTTCTGCGATCGACACCTGAAAAGTGAATAAAAACTATAGAAAATCCACCAGCGTTCTTGGAAGTGATTGTATATTCGTCCAAACAGGTTGCAGCCTCTCCTCCAAGAACAAGATGAATTCCAGGTGGACAAGATCAACGACGCATGAAGTTAAGGTATGTCCAAAATACATGTATCACACACACGCGCGCGCATATGAACAATTAGATATGAATATATCATAAATCGACTGCAACACAAAAATTCTAGGGTACAAAAAGTGAAGAAGCAACGACAGACATTTAGTGACACGTATACATATCAGGATGAATCCTTCGGCCCAATTACGCATATCAACATTTAGACGAGTATATAACAGCTGAACAACAACGTTTGGGCGTCAAGCTATACAACACGTGAGCTGAAATAAAAAAAGACCGCTCAGCGAATGGAAAAGATATCCAGAAAAACCGGAAAAAAAGAATAACTTTGTCGTGTTCAATCAGAAGTGCTTTGATAATTACTTGCTGCCAATATATATATATATATTTATATATATATGTGTGTGTGTGTGTGTGTGTGTGTGTGTGTGTGTGTGTGTGTGTGTGTGTGTGTGTGTGTGTGTGTGTGTCTGTTCGAAAAACGGTCTCTACATAACTCTTCTCTCAACTTTTGTCTACATGCTTGATAATTGACATATAGGGGATTTGGACCAGTGAAGCAAATTTGATTTAACTTTTAACCGATAATAATATTTGGTCAACATTTTAAAAACAATGGAACTTGGAAGGCATAAGTCGAGTAAACGTGTTATTTTTATGCATGTGTAAATACACATTTATACATTTAACAATGTTATTTTTTTTTTAAATTTGTTATGTGCGTATGTATTTAGGTCACACAGTACTGAATAGAATTAAAGGGCTATATGTTTTGGGTTCGATTTTGGCTGATCGCCTCAATTCATATTTTGTTTTTACTTTTGAAATCACTACTATATATTGAGTACAATATTATAAGAGTATTGGTTCCATAATAATAAATACAACATCTGTCTGTGTGTGTGCGTGTGTGTGCGTGTGTGTGTGTGTGTGTGTGTGTGTGTGTGTGTGTGTGTGTGTGTGTGTGTGTGTAACCTTCCTTGTGTGCGTGCGGACAGTATCTACTAAACTACTCTGTCATTTTTGGTCTATAGGCTTGAAACTTAATACATAGGATATTCGGGTCTGTGAAACAAATGCAATTCGGCTTTTAGCCCGTAAAACTAGCTGCTAAATGGTCCAAAATTTACAAATGTGACCTTGTAAGGCGTAGGTCGATTAAACGTGTATCTTCTACGCATGTGCAAATGTGCAATGTTACGTTTAAAGACGTTATTTTTCAAGTTTTGATATGCATATGGGCTTACCTCAGATAGTAATGTATAAGGCCGGAATGTTATATGTTTTGGTTTTGATGACACACATGCATATCAAAACTTAAAAAATAGCGTATTTAAACGTAACAATGTACATTTACACATGCGTAGAAGATACATATATATATATATATATATATATATATATATATATATATATATATATATATATATATATATATATATATATATAAAGAATGCAGTTTAGATTCCCGGAAGGAAAAAATATTAATTTTAACCTATCGCAGACTAAGTACCTACATAATCCGATTTATAAAATTGTTAAATAGACTTAGCATTTGCAGAAGCCGATTTCGCAAAAGTCTTCCATTTTAAAACAGAATTTGACTACATAAGGATGAAAAGAGAAAACCTTAACTAAAATTTTGTAAATAGGAAACGGGGATCATCAGCTGCTTAGCATGTAGCTGTTTCGGAGATTTAAACACACACACACACACGCATATATATATATATATATATATATATATATATATATATATATATATATATATATATATATATATATGATTTTCAGAATGTGAGAGATTATATACAATAAATTCCACAGCCAAACAATGTTGCAGCCCACGAGAGATATGACAGTCAACGAACCGGGAGTCCAAGACTCGAGTTTCCTCCTGATTTGGGCTCATCAGTTAGACACATACGAACCCCGAGCCCCTTGCATGCGAGGCAAGCACTCAGCCAACTGAGCATACGCCCCGCACACAAGAAATCCTATTAACCAACACAGATCAAGCAAACCGATTCGGGACAGTGGAGCAAATCTGATTTGGTTTTTAGCCGGTAAAAATAGCTGCTAAGGCATCAAAATTGTATAAATTGGACCTTGGCTGGCGTAAGTCGACTAAACGTGTATCTTCTACGCATGCACAAATATACACGTGTACGTTTAATTGCGTTAATTTTTAAAATAAGAATATACGTATGGACTTATTCGATGGTAACGAATAACGCTAGAGACCTCTATGTTTTAGTTTCGATTTTTAACTGATGGAACTCAAATCATATAAAAATCTTCGGAAATCACTAATATATATTGGATACAACATAATAATCAATGGAAAATTTGTTCTGTAATAATAAATATGAAGTCTGCATGAGTAAAACATTATATTTTAGTGTATTTTACGATAGAGCAACACCAGGCGGCGTGATAGTGTGTGTGTGGGTATATATATATATATATATATATATATATATATATATATATATATATATATATATATATATATATATATATATATACATATATATATATATATAAATATATATATATATATATATATATATATATATATATAAAGCTGAATGTCTGTGTGTGTGTGTCTGGTCACGACTAGGCAACCTCCATGGCCTTCGGGCCAAGATCAAAGTGTAGTATCTGTTCCGGCAGATATTGCAAGCAAAGACCATATGTGGGGGAAACCCCACATATAAGACCTTGGTCAATGTAAGGGAAACCCTTCATACCAATTGTCACTATCCAGCTCTCCTACTCTCCGGGGAGTTGGTCCCCATCTCCCCTTCACTCCTCACATTAAAAATTGGCCTTGTGCCTAATTTGCTCGGTGGGGGAGCAAATAAATATCTGGTCACGAATAGGCTCCTATATGGTTGACTATTTTGAAAAACTGATCACACATAATGATAGAAGAACGGTACTTCATTAAAATTGTGGGATCTGCGTTCGCGCCTGATCCACAAAGTATGGAAATAAAAAATTTGAAAATTAAAAAAAACGTTTACAAGTGTTTTTTTATATAGTATGTTTTAACTTAAATAGGGATGGTATAATAAAATTGTGGGGTCTGCGTTCGCGCCTGGCCTCCATAGAATGGAAATAGGCACAAACTTTAATAAAGACTTTTCATATCTATCTGTGTAAGTATACTTTGATAATTATGTTTCAGTTTGAAAAAATATCGTATAATAAAATTATGGGGCGTTCGTTCGCACCTGACCTCCATTGAATGGAAATATGCTACAAAGTTTAACAATGTTTTTTAATATAGATCCACAGAATATTGTGATAAGTGTTTCAGTGTGAACAGGTATAGTATAATAAATTATGGGGGTTATTTCTTTTATTTTTACTTTCATCATATTTTGCTTTGGTTTTGATACCCCCAAATTCAACCCAAATTTACAACCCTTCCTTTTCATAAGCTATCATACTTTCATAAATCAGAGTCCATTTTCTATAGGCTGTTTTTAAACCCAGTCAACGACGGGTACTTTTGCTAGTATATATATATATATATATATATATATATATATATATATATATATATATATATATATATATATATATATATATATACTATCACGCCGTGTTAGTAGTGCTAGTGTTGGCAGTAGATAAAACTATAGAAATACGTCAATAATTAAAGTTTTGATATTTACATTATTATCGTTTTTATGATCTAAAGAAAAGAACACCTCCGGTTCATTGTTTTTATTTAGAATGAGTGTATCTTTCCATGTTCGTTTCAGACGGCGGGGGGTCGTTTTTAAGTCATTATTTTGCGAGTTTTTATCGTTAGATGGACTGAACTATTGCGAGTTAAAAAAAAAAACACAAGTTATTTCTAATGACCGAAGAAAAAAACACCAATAAGGAATTTTTTTATTGTTTTTCTTTCTTTTTTTTCCTATGGTTATTGGTACGTAAAAGGGGGATAGATATTAACTCATAGGCTTTGCATACAAGATCTTACTGCATCATTCACATCTCCCAGAGCTTTTGCCCACTGATCCTAATTTTATTACACCACCGAGGCACATTGCTAAATGGTAAAATTCCCAATCTAAAGATAAAGTGAAATCAACTTTTATTGCAATAATAACATATTTACCAACAAAATGTGTCGAACCCGGAAGATATCGTAGTGTTATGTTCTTTTATTTTCCAAAGTATATCTCATCTCCAGGAAGAAGACATTTTTTTTTTTTGATATGTACAAGCACTCGGTGGAGGCGTGTTATGCCCGGTGCCAGTAGCGTAGGACGACAGTAGAGTAGGTTTGCAGAGGCTCCTAAATTATTTTTGTTTAATAATAATAATAATATGTTTGTTATTATTAAATTTTTGTGATAATATTTTACTAGTATTGTTATTGATTCACAAGGAGCTTCCACACAGTTCATCAAAGATCTCTCCTTGAAAACAGTCTGTGGTGTTCCCTGGAAGCTGGGTGACAACAAGTCTCCCCAGATTTCCAGTACACTCCACCTCTTTCGATAGCATTTGCTAATAAATTTGTATTATCGCAAGAGCTGGTTGCCATTGATTTCTCGTTGGTAGCGACTATTGGTCTTCACTGGAATTTGAATGGTAATAAGCCTTCCCAAGGTCCCAGTTCTCTTCGCACTTATCCAGCGGAGATCTGGTCAGTGTTCTCTCCTCGGTCTTTACTTCCTCTTTGACTCTACTTGGCTGTTTGGTCTCACTTTTTTAAGGGAGGGCAGCAATATGGTAATGGGGAGATAGGGTAGGGGTTAGAGAACATATAGATATGCAGCTTCAATGTTCTTCGTTCCATGTGGCGTTTCATGTTTTGCCTCTGCAGCAGTTTGTCTGATCCGCATTTGTTGCGCATGTGCGTTAGTCTTCACATTCAAGGGTTTTCCTTAATATTTATTTCAGCTGTTTTCACTATTGTTGTTCATTGTATTTTTTCAGGCATTCCTTTGATTCCAATTTCTCCCATTCTTTTCTCAAAGTTTTCGGGATTGTTCCTAGTGCTCCTACTATTATAGGTATTATTTTGATTTTCTTCATCTTCCATATCCCTTTCAGCTCTCTGGCTAGCTCTGTGTATTTGCTTAGTTTCTCCTTTCCTTTGATATTCACCCTGTGATCGGCTGGAACAGCAAAGTCTACTATTTGACAGGATTTTTCTTTCTTATTAATTATTACGACATCTGTTCTTGCTTGTATAGGTTTATTAGTTTGTATGTTCATGTCCCATAGGATTTTGTGATTTTGTGATTCTCGTTTTCAAGTACTGTTGCCGGTGTATGCTTGTACCACTTGTCTGTGCGTTTGCATAATTCCCAGTGTACTGCCCTTCCCATTTTGTCGTGTCTGTTCTTGCATTCTTTTTGGGACACTTTGCTGCATTCACTTACTATATGGTTTGTCGTTTCGTCTATTTTTCCACAGAGTCTGCATTTGCTGTTTACTTGTGTTTTGTCGATTTTTGCTTTGATGTGGTTGGTTCTTATCGAGTTACCTAGTGCTACGGTTATTAGGGATTCAATTTCTCGGCTTATGTGATTTTTCGCATCCATGTCCAAGTGTTTTCGTTATTCTCATCTCTTGTCATCCTAATGAATCTTCCGTGTAGTTGTTTTTCTTCCCATTTTTCTTTTCTTGTTTTATCCTTTATCTCTCTGTTTTCTGTTTTGTGGATTTTTTCAGTGTCTCTCGCTGCCATGATTATCCTTTCCATGTTTTACGTTATGTATTTTTTATTCTTTTGTGTGTGTGTGTGTGTGTGTGTGTGTGTGTGTGTGTGTGTGTGTGTGTGTGTGTGTGTCATGCACACAATCTTTTCCGCCTTCTTTCCTTCGGTCAACATCGTCCTTTGGGTGTAGTGCATCGTGCATGGTCATGAGTTTCCTGGTCTTCTGATCGAGTTGCCTCAGTTCTTTTTTGGTTCACCATATGAACGGTCCTGGGTATCTTACTAGTCATACTGCCTATGCGTTTATACCTTTAATTAGGTTTCTGCAACACAATTTTTTTTTCTAGAGGTTTTCTTGTTCTCCTGGTGTATTCCTTTCCGATTCTCTCTTTCATTTCTGTGGTTCTGCTGGTGTCTGCTTCCAGAACACCCAAGTATTCATAGGTGTATTGTTTCCCTAGTGCTCTCATCTCCGTTTGGTTGGGTAGTTTCATGCCCTCTATTGTCTTCAGTTTTCCCGTTCTTATAACTAGTAGTGCGCACTTTTCAATACCAAACTCCATCTGGATATCCAGGCTGAAGATCTTGGTAGTGTTTACTAGTGTCTCTAGTTCCTTTTTGATCCTTGCAAAAATTCTCAGGTCTACCATGTACATCGGATGGTTTATTTTTTCTCTGTATTACAGAACTTGTATCTAGCTTGGCACTTTCTCAGTATATTGTTTAGAGACATTATGGCTATGATGAACAGCAATGGTGATAGTGAGTCTCATTGGAAGATGTCTCTTATGTTAATTTTTGTTATGTGTTGTCCATCAGCTGTCAATTCCAGTCTCCATTTTCTTATTGTATTTTCTATCACTTTGATGATCCTGCTTGATATTTTCTATATTCTTACGCATTCTATTATCCATGTTTGCGAGATCTTGTCGTATGCCTTTTTGGAGTCGATCCATGCCATGGCTAAATTCTTTCTCTTTTGTTTTAGCTCCTTTAGGATCTTTTGATCTATGTATAGCAGATCATGTCTTCCGCTCTTTCCTTTCTGGCATCCTTTCTGTTCCTCTGGGAGAAGTCCACGATTATTCAGGGAGTGATAGATTTGTTCCCTCAATTGAGCTGTTAGTATTTTCTACATGGTGGGTAAGCATGTGATAGGCCTATAGTTGCTGGGGCGGTTCTTTTCTATGTGTCATTCTGTATCAGTGTGGTTCTGCCTTTTGTCATCCAATCTGGCACGTTTGTTTCCTGTATACATTTTCTCATATTTTGGGCTGGTCTTTCGTGTAGTGTTGCGAATTTTTTGAACCAGTATACATGCATCTCATCGTGTCCTGGTGCTCTCCAGTTTGTCATTTTTCCTATGGCTTTCTTCAGCGTTCTCTTGCTGATTTCATTTACTGTTCCTTCTTCGATTTGTTGTAGCTCTTCTTTCATGTCTTTCAGCCATTTGGTATTTCTGTTATGTTCCTGTCGTTCTTCCCATACCTTACTCCAATAGAGTTTTCTTTCTGGTAGGTTTGGTCGTTCGGTTTTTGTTTTTCCTCCGTTCACAATTGGTACAATTGGCTTTCATAGATTATTATTATTATTATTATTATTATTATTATTATTATTATTATTATTGTTGTTGTTGTTGTTGTTGTTGTTGTTGTTGTTGTTGTTGTTGTTTTATTCATTTAGATGTAATTTTGATTATTTATTTAATTATTTATTATACATACGTGCGTACGTATATTTCTTTCTGTTCTTTTGGGTTGGCGAGATCTAAGGGAAGTTACTCACTGTGACAAAATGCCGGAGTTTTATATATATATATATATATATATATATATATATATATATATATATATATATATACATATATGTGTGTGTGTGTATGTGTGTGTGTGTGTAAAATTATGTATTTATTAGATTCACTGATCACCTCTTTTCTAAACTTTGACTTTCCAGTTTTATGAGTTGAATCTGCCTTATTACTCACTTTATTTTGGCTCGCTTCGGCTTTCTCTGATTTATTTAACGTCCAGTCATCCATTCTTGCCAAATAAATTGTCTTTTTATCTGTTGATTTGTGTAGTTATTCGAAAATAATCATTGGATTGAAGCCGACGTGCGAGATAAAATCCCAAACACGTGATTGTACGCGTAGACGAAAAACTCGAGCGCCAAACGGATATCGCCGTGAATATAATCAAGCAAACAAATATTCCTCTGCCCAACAGAGAAAAATAAAAAAAAATAAAAAAAATTTCAAAACCCATTACAAAAACGATAAAAAAAAAAAATGTCTCTATTTTTGTGGATAAGGAATTTGCATCATTGTTTATATGTTTTGGGTTGGTATTACCATCCAGCCTTCATGAGGCGTTTTGTATTAGATTTTTAATCATAATTCAACAGAAGGCACCCGAATGAAAAAACGGAAGAAACATAATATCCACACGCAGGATTGTTTAAGTGTTACCTCATGGTCCGAGAGATTGGAGTCCAATCTTTATTCGCATCATACTGAACACTCAAAAATAATACTTGATGCCGCTTTGCTAAAGTGCTATTTTTAACTAAAAATATAATACTTCTTGAATTAATTTACTCATTAATATAAGACAATTATAAAGGGTAAAGGTAGGGCAATGCATTGAAAGAAACCAGGTTTTCTCCTGCATCTCAATTTAAAGCCAATAAAAAGGGATATTTAGAGTCACTCAACTACGGATTATCCATTTATATTCATTTAACACGAGGAAAGCAGAAATCCAACTCCATTAATATAAGAATATTTGTTTTATGACAGGCACACGTATGCATAAAGAATTTGAATGCTTACAAGGCATTGTCTTCGAGTGTTAGAACAGCCTAATCTGTGGATAGTTCCTCCACAAGTAAAATAGTATTTCACGCCCAAATAAGATCCCCTCGGAATGGTTATCCTACATTGGCTTATACGAAGAATCGTGTAACTTTTCTAAATAATCTAGCCTCTAGTAAAAGCACTAAGTTGCATACACCAACAGACCAGATGAATTGTTAGCCGCAGGAAAGCCTACCCTTGACTTTTTTTATAACTTACTCTGAAGTTAAATGATATATGTGTGTGTGTGTGTGTGTGTGTGTGTGTGTGTGTGTGTGTGTGTGTGTGTGTGTGTGTGTGTGTGTGTGTGTGTGTGTGTGTGTAAGAGAGATACAAGAAGTTTAAATTGGTAAACTAAAAAATTCAAGAGTTATCTTGACTGAAAGTAATGTTTATGTGTGTGTATGTGTTTGTGTGAGTGAATATTTTTCTCATCAATGGAAACGCGGATTTTTTTTTTAAAATAAACAAGCAATTAGTTTACTTTTTTATTATTGTACTTCGAAATATATTTATAAATCTCAAACAAAAATAAATACATGTTTATTTTCGTAAGAATGCGTTGTTTTGGCTTCAAACGTATCTAATACGTATTTTATTTTATTCAAACTCAATCAACGCTTCTATCAAGGAACACACATATCGCCTGACAAATGAATCGTTCCGACATTTGAAAATACTACCGTGAAAAACAAAAAACGGACTTCTATTTATTGATTCTCTGCTCCAACAACAACATGGCAAAAAAAAGAAAAGAAAAAACTGCTGAGGATGAAGTGTAACTTCGAAATATATTTATAAATTTCAAACAGAAATAAATATACGTTTATTTTCGAAATAATGCGTTGTTTCTGACATCAAACGTTTCTAATAGATATTTTAATTTAAGTCAACACAACGCGGATTGTTTTTTAAATAAACACGCAATTATTTGTGAAAAAATTATTTGTTTTAAAATTATATATATATATATATATATATATATATATAGAGAGAGAGAGAGAGAGAGAGAGAGAGAGAGAGAGAGAAAGAGGGGTGAGAGAGATAAATATATATATAAATAAATATATATATAATATATATGTGTAAATATATATATATATATATATATATATATATATATATATATATATATATATATATATATATAATGTATCACAAAAATGAGTACACCTCTCACATTTCTCCAAATGTTTAAGTATATCTCTTCATGGGACAACACTGAAAAAATGATTTTTGACACAATGAAAAGTAGTCTGTCTGCACCATATATAAAAGAGTTAATTTATTTCCCACTCAAAATAACTCAAAATTTAGCCATTAAAAGCTAAATCCCTGGTAACAAAAGTGAGTACACCCTTAAGAATCTTCACCCCTAAAAAGTGAGTACAAATAAATGTCTAACTTGACTACTGCTTTTTTTACTCTCCAAAATGTCATGTTATTCATTAGTGTAACCATGCCATGTGTTCATAGGGAGCAGTTGTATTCAAATTTGTAGTGCAGCTCTCATAGTCTCTCTTACCGGTTACTGAAAGTTCCAACATAGCACCACATGATAAAGATCTCTCTGGGGATCTTAAAAAACGTATTGTTGCGCTACATAAAGATGGCCAAGGCTACAAGAAGATTGCTAACAACTTGAAACTGAGCTGCAGCACAGTGGCTAAAATCATTCAGCATTTTAAAAGAGCAGAGTCCACTCATAACAGGCCTCGGGTAGGTTGTCCAAAGAAGCTGAGCGCACGTGCTGAGCGTCACATCCAAATGCTTTCTTTGAAAGATCGGTGTAGGAGTACTGTTAGCATTGCTGCAGAGATTAAAGGGGTTGGGGTTCAGCCTGTTAGTGTTCAGACAATACGCCGCACACTACATCAAATTGGTGTGCATGACTGTCACCACAGGAGGAAGTTTCTTCTGAAGGCAATACACAAGAAATCCCGCAAACAGTTTGCTGAAGACATGTCAACAAAGCCCATAGATTACTGGAACCATGTCCTATGGTCTAATGAGACGAAATTTAATTTGTTTGGTTCTAATGGCCTTAAGCATGTGTTGCGGTGACCAAGTGAGGAGTACAAAGATAAGTGTCTCATGCCTACAGTCAAGCATGGTGGTAGGAGTGTCATGGTCTGTGGTTGCATGAGTGCTACAGGTATTCGAGAGTTACATTTCACTGAGGGAAACATGAACTCCAGCATGTACAGTCAAATACTGCAACAGAGCATGATCCCCTCCCTCCAGAAACTGGGCCGCAGAGCAGTGTTCCCGCATGACAATGACCTAAAACACACATCCAAGACAATCACTGCTTTACTGAAGAGGCTGAGGGTAAAGGTGATGGACTGGCCAAGTATGTCTCCAGACTTGAACCCAATAGAACATCTTTGGGGCATCCTCAAGCAGAAGGTGGATGTGCGCAATGTCCCAAATATCCGCCAGCCCGCGATGTCGTAATTGAAGAGTGGAAGATCATTCCAGTGGCTACATATGAAGCTCTGGTATACTCCATGCCCAGGAGAGTAAAGACAGTTTTGGATAATTACGGTGGGCACACAAAATATTGAGAGTTGTCATGTTGTATGTTAATATTGACAACTTTTCGTAAAGGGTGTACTCACTTTTGTTGCCAGGGATTTAGCTTTTGATGGCTATATTTTTAGTTATTTTAAGGGAAAAATAAATTAACTCTTTTATATATGTTGCAGACTACTTTTCATTGTGTAAAAAAAATGTTTTTTCAGTGTTGTCCCATGAAGAGATGATACTTAAATATTTGAAGAAATGTGAGGGGTGTGCTCACTTTTGTGATACTCTGTATATATATATATATATATATATATATATATATATATATATATATATATATATATATATATATATATATATATATGAGAAAGAAAATTAAAACTGTAACTTGAACTTTACAATCAAAATTTATTGTTCGACTGAATACTCAAAAAAACAATTTACAAAGTCCTTATTCCGCAGAGTTTCAAAGAATGTTATTCTTGTTATTCTTCTCATCAAAGGACATAAGGAAATCAGCAAATTATATTTGTAGCAATGCTAGAATTTGCTAGTTAAGGCATTAAGTGGAACCGCAATATATTGTAGTTATAAATTGCCAAATAAAAAGTGCAAAAATGTTGGATATGTAAAATATATATATAAAAACAAACCACGCATAATATTTCAGCTTGCATGAAAATCCTCTCAAGTTAATCCGAATGGCAAAATAGTTCTTTAGAGAGAATGTATTCCAAAATAAGTCCAGCGTGACGATGCATTATAATCCGATTGGAAAGTCTACAAAACAGCTGAAATAATGAAAATTGTTGGGGGGGTTCGAGCAGTGCAGTAGCCCAAAGAGAAGTATGTCCCCATTCAAATGGGACCTAATAGTAAAAAGAGAGAAAACCAGTATGAGAACCTTCATCATTGGCTTAATTAGAAAAATTTTTTAATTAAGCTGATGATGAAGATCCTACTGCGCTGCTCGAAAAAAAAACAATTTTCATTATTCTCTCTATTGCGTATTGAGCTTTTTTAATTCGGTTGGGATTAAATTTCCTATATATAAATACTGTTATTTATATTAGTTTAAAGTTTACCATTGCGTATATCAGGTAAACACTGTATCCCTTTGTTTTCATTAAAATAAATACATATATATATAAATACACACACACATATATATAGTCATCCACACACACACACACATATATATATATATATATATAGTCATCCACATACAGTACTGTTTCGCTGTTTCACAGCTCATCAGTGGGGCTAGACAGACAACTACCTCAAGCCAGGATTGAAACCCGACCGTCTATATGACAGTCAAGGTTCCTAACCATTATGCTATCGGCGGCTACTGAACGAGTCCTGAGTTTTTTAACGATATTTTGGCATCGTCCGAAATACCTAAGCTCGATTTGTTTACGCAAAAAGCATCGCTTATACGCTAATGGTAATTCGTTTATCACTTCTCAATATGCTCAACTCAAGATGAAGAGCATTATAGTCATCCACATACAGTACTAGGGAGGGAGAGAAATAGAGAGATGGAGAGCATAAACTGTTTTAAAGAAATATGCACAATCGAATTTTTTTTTTAATTCGACTTGAGAGTCAGCTGAAACTTATCAAGCCAAGTTCTTATTATATGAGTTTTACTTTTATGAAAATTCAACTGATTTCTGAAATATTTCTGAATATATGTAGCCAAAATATTTCCATACTCTAAAAAATTATACCAAATCATTGATTATTGACCATTATTATATAAACACGGTAAGGATTTTTTGGATTAAGTCCTATTCATACAATATTTCAGAAAATATATATACTAGCAAAATGTATCCGCCCTCTGAATATATATAAATTACCAAAAAGAAAAGTGAAATGAAAATTGTTTTCTTTTCAGGGGACGGATAGATTTTGCAAGGATATATACTTCTGGTGATGTTTTGTTAATTATATATATATATATATATATATATATATATATATATATATATATATATATATATATATATATATATATATACTAGCCGTACCCGGCCACGAGTTGCTGTGGCTTAGTTTGTTAAAATGGAACACATTCCTCATAAAAAATTGCATTTTGTTATGTTTATTTATTTTATTATTTTTGCAATTTATTTTATCAATAAAAGTTGTTTTTCCCCCAAGAAAAGGTGAATGTTTTACCATAAATTGTTAGGTGAAAGTTTTTTTTTTTTTTTTCAGGAATATTTTTTTAAAACAAAGTTGGCATTAAACATTTCTTTTTGAAAACAGAATTTTTATTATAAAAAGAAAAGATGAATGTTTTATATGAACACTGTAAATAGTTAGATGAAAGTAGAGAAAAGTTGGATTTTTTCACAAGAGAATGTATAAATTTTTTTGTCAACAGATGTTAAGAAAATAAACGGAAAAATACTCCCATCATTAATTAATTCTGCAAAAAAAATAAATAAAATGTTGGTTTAGTGTTTCAACATTTGAACAACGCTCGGCTGAATCCGGTGATTGCCGGTCGGACCCTAAACTAATTGGAATCCGGTGCGGGTGGGGGTGGGTTAAATTCTGCATGAGTACCATTCTTTTTAATTTTGTCTTTTGTTCAATTTTTTGTGTGGACTTTTAGCGCTAGCAAACTAACAAATTTAACGAAAATGCAAAAAATCAACAATTAAATAATTTTAATAAGTGCCCAGCTCCTAATACAAATCCTAGTAAATCAATCCCCCTTATTGGAAACACTGAAAGGAAGTACGAAACCAAATTATTGCTAGTATGTTTGGGAGAGGTTCTATAGGTGTATCAGAAAGTGGCCATTTAAGATGATGATCAGAACCTTAATAATTCAACTTATTATTTTTTTAAGCTTATAACTACTTGAAAATATAATTCACCCCCTAATTTTTTTTCAATTAAAGGAGCAAAGACCAAATTTTTAAAACTATCAGGTTTAATAGCAAATCATGCAATATTTGTTTTTATAAAGCGGTTTTCTTTTTTAAAAAAATATAAAGAAAATCAATATATTTTGACTTGCTTATAAATATATGCATATATATACCAAAAAAATCACTTACCTAAAAAAAATTATTAAATGGGTAGTTCCATTCTTCATTGTTAAGAATTTATCCATATTTATATTTTAAATTCCATGTATTTTTTAAATAAAAGGATTTTTTAAAGCGAGTGTCCTGGAAAAGCGCGGCCCTGTCGGTGGGGCATTAGAATACGCCGACTGCCCCCCTGCAGAGGGTAAAAGTCCCTCAATGGGGGTCCTGGATATGACCTTAAACTATATCCAGTGATGAGGCCCCAGCTTGTGGGCTTTGGGGAGTGTGGAGCCACCCTTTAATTACCATTGCTCCCAGGTCCACTCTGACTCGGAGTGGTATTACCTGTTAGGGTCCCAACTATGGGTAAATAGAAACCGACGTGAAAACAACAAATATATTCTATTAAAAAAATTTTTCTTCTTTAGATTCGGCATTAAATAACCCAAAAAGGGTTGATATGCCGTAAAACAAAAACCAACCAAACCAAACCAAACCTAGAAAATCGCATTTTTGTAACATGTTTTGCACGAAGCGTTAAATAGCTGCTGCTGCTGCTGCTGCTGCTGCTGCTGCTGCTACTAAAATGAAATTTATGAAGTATGGTTTCGTCCAAGGGCATAAATAATGTCTCTTTTTTATTGCGCGTGTTAACCAAAATTAGTATTTTTCATCCTCTGTAGTTAAAAAAGAAACGCACATTCACTTATAAGTTTTTCGCCTAGAACAAAAAATCCGCTTCATCGATTTAAAAAAAATTATTTTAATGAAATACACGAGTTTTGATTGATATATTTTAATACTTCTTCATCAACTAATTTTATTTTTTTTAATATCTAAAAAAAAAGAAAACATTCAATGAGATAGAAAAATTTGCCATCGGCGTCTGGTATTTTCTTGACGATGTAAGCATAACATGAGTTTTCATTTTAAAAAAAATCAACGTGTTTTTTTTTTTTAAGTGGGGTTTTACACTTTGGACTTTACAGGTAAATTTCCAAAAAACTATTCTTTTTTGTTTGTTTTAAATTGGAATATTTTCTTTATTGATCTTTTATCTTCAATTTGTGATATATAAAACTTTGACACATAAATTAATCATTAAAATTTTAATAAACATTTCAAAATGGGGGTGTGAATTTGAAAAAAATATATTATATTTGGTTTATTGGAAAGAGCATAAAATTTCACATTGACTCTGCAAATATCGTAAAAATTGAATCAATAGAAAAATTTTGATAGATTTTTAAAGTTTAAAAATTGAAAAATATTTAACTCGTAAAATTCTATTTTATTACTTAAAAAATGGCTGCATGAAGGCACGCCGGCATTTTGTAAACACTATTTTTTTTTAAATAAAAAAAAATATTTCTATTATTTTTTAAACAACTTTAATCGTTTGTTTTTTAAGTATAATCCATATAGAAAATAAACAACTCGCTTTAAAAAGAGAAATTACGAGTTTTTATATTTTATTCGCAGTTTTCTGTTAGGGGTGTCAAAAATTCCTCCAAATTTCTGATACATCTAGAGTTTCTATTCTTTTTTTTTCTTTCTTTCTTTTTTTCAATATTTTAAGCAGATTTGTCACTCAGATAGCAGATTTGGTGCTTGTACACGTTATTGCCGAAATTGGAGACGCCATTTTTTTTCACGTATTTGCTATCCAAATCTAGGGGAGACATCATTATATGGCCGAACGATTGCTTCCGGAAAGGGAAAGAATAAATTTACCAAAATTTACATTTATTACTTCCGGAAACGATAAATTAAACTAAAATTATCATTTATTACTTCCAGAAACTTGGTAAATCTATATTACTGGAGAAAATGAATCTTGACAATTCAAAAGAATATTTAAAATTATTTATTTGTTCGAAAAGAAAATAAAAAAAAACACACACACACAACCGAAAAAATAAACAAACAAACAAAAAACTAATAAATGTTTTGGTTTTGTTTTGGTTTTCAAATGGCGCTCGCCCAGGTTAAACTATTATGAATATGTCATTTCAATTTTCTGTTTTCAATAAAAAAAAAAATGTTCCATGAAATACTTTCCCGTTCTCATAAATTAAATCGAAACATTTCCAATTAAACAATTACGGATATATGTTCTCTTTCACTTTCTTTATTTACTTTTAAAGCAACATGGACTTTTATAAAATAGTTTTTGTTTTGTTTTGTTTTTTGTTGTTGTTCTTTTTTTTTTCGAACAAATAAATAATTTTAAATATTTTTTGGAATTGTCAAGATTCATTTTCTCCATTAATATCGGTTTACCAAGTTTCTGGAAGTAATAAATGATAATTTTAGTTTAATTTATCGTTTCCGGAAGTAATAAATGTTAATTTTGGTAAATTTATTCTTTCCCTTTCCGGAAGCAATCGTTCGGCCATATAATGATGCCTCCCCTAGATTTGGATAGCAAGTGCGTGAAAAAAAATGGCGTCTCCAATTTCTGCAATAAAGTGTAGAAGCACCTCAGATTTTTATGGGTTGCTATTTTTGCCATAAATTGTTAGGTGAAAGGTTTTGTTTTTTGTTTTGTTTTTTTTTTCAGGAAAACTTGCACTTTACTTTAAAAGAAAGTTAGTAGTAAACGTTTCTTTTGGAAAACAGAACTTGGTACTCCTTGGGCGTTGAGTTCTATGGCGACCAGCATAAAAAACACGCATCGCTCCCTTTCTGACGCAAGCGCACGTAACACTTTTTTTTATTTACTGACGTTGTCGTAGTAACTAAACGATTATTTGTCACATTTATTTTGAAAAAAAGTTTTACTCTTTACGAATATTAAAAGAAAAATTACTAAACATTTATTAATAATGCCTCACTTTTACAGACATTTGTATTTAAATTTCTTTTTAAATGACGACTTTTATCAACTTTTTTTTAATAGCATTTGCGGATGCGTATGCTGACATTTGTTTTTTTAATTTCTTTTTAAATGACTTTTATTTTAATAGCATTTGCGGATGGGTAAATAACGAAAAAAATAACTAAGCCATTTACTGACAATTTTTCGGTATTTTGACTTTGATAAAATTTATTTGTTAAAAATATTTGTAAAAGTGAGAATTATCAGTAAATGGTTTAGTTTTTTTTTTTTTTTTTCGTTTTTTACCCATCCGCAAATGCTATTAAAAAAATGAAAGTCGATAAAAAGTCATTTAAAAAGAAATTAAAACAAATGTCAGCATACCCATCCGCAAATGCTATTAAAAAAAAGTCGATAAAAGTCGTCATTTAAGAAATTTAAAAACAAATGTCTGTAAAAGTGAGGCATTATTAATAAATGTTTAGTAATTTTTCTTTTAAAGAGTAAAAATGGAATGGAAATTTAAATTTCGCTCCGTTTTAATCTTTTTTTTTTAATTGTGCTTCTCCCAAACAAATATAATCAAGAAAATAACATTCAACAATTGTACTTTATATATATAAAACACGAAATATTAAAATATATATATATATTAAGGAAAGACAAATAATTCCATTTTTAAACGAAAAAAGTCAATTTGGTATATAAAAGTTCCGTTTAGTGATGTCACGTGATGACACGCGGTGTAAAATAATTGTCCCCAAATAAAAAAAAATGGCCCATCTGTACAAAGAAAACCAAATATTTATTATAGAAAAATTACGTATAATGTTATAATTACAAAGAGATATATAGACACACGCATGCGTACAGTAAACATATTATAATAAAATAATTATATAAAATAATTATATAATAAATGTGGAAGCCATCCGTCCAGTGGTTATTTAGACTATTAATTAGGAACGAACCAAGAGTTACATTTTCATATATATAGATATATATGTGTGTGTGTGTGTGTGTGTGTGTGTGTGTGTGTGTGTGCATGTATGTATATGTGTGTGTGTTTTGTTAAGAATTTGTGGTGTTTAAAATATAAAGACGATGTTGTTTTAGTTCTTTTATATTCACTATTTCAAACACCCATTTAATCAGGATAATTTCAAACACCCATTTAATCAGGATAATTTCAAACACCCATTTAATCAGAATAATTCTTGTGTATTTGAAATAGTGAATAAAATATTGTTTAAGCAACACCGTTTTACGATTGAGACACCAATAATAATTCTTTATATGCGCATGTGTGGGGGATGCTATATGTACACTATGAATTATCGAAATGTAATGTGAGAAAACATTTTCAACGAAGCCAAATAATTCATGAAGTAAAGGATTTCGATTTCGCATCGAACACGTTGCGCATTGAAAGAGAATCGATTAGTGAATTGGTTGAAGAAAGTCCTCGTTCAGTATCGAGACTCAATGGATATACTTTGTAAGGGTTCCTACAAGGGGCACCTATAACGAAGCGAGAGTTGCGCAATCTCTAATCACATATATCCTGAACCGACATTGATTGAATCCAGTGACAAGGAATCCACGAATGGTAACAATTTCAGGATGACCAGAGGAAAACATGTTATTTTGAAGCTTCCCTCTCCCGGGGCTAGGTTCGAGTGTCTACTCTGCTAGTTTATTCACAGTTGGAAGGAAGATATACATGAACCTTTCTCAAGACTATTCGTGACTATTCGCCTGTAGCCACTACACCAACCACGCCGCTTCTGTACATTGCGTAGATAAGCAACTATTGGAACATTTGTGTTTTTTACATAAATTTCAACACACCTACGTCTGTCTCTCTTGTGAAATTCAAAACTGCGGAACTTGAGCTCTACCAGAATCGACTTCACACCTTTCACAGAACCTGACAAAATCTTAAATTTTGAAAAACAACATCTTTATTATTATTTTTTATTATTATTATTAAATAGGTATACGTATTTCGTCGGAAAATTATAAGCATAAGATATATTATTTACCCTATTCTAAGAGTATTTTTTTTTATTAATTGTTAATTAACAAAAATCTTTATCATATCAATGTTTCTTGTTAAAATTGTGTTCGTTAATTAACATTCCTTATTTTATCAAGTTTAAAATCTCTTTGAGAAATGTTGGACAAATTTTAATGAAACATTTTTCAAAATTTAAAAAAAATTTATAAAGTCTTAAGTTTAAATAAAAACTCAAAATTGAAATCAACATTTTGTCAAGTTTTGTGAAAACATATAATGGAGTTTTCACATTTGAGACCTATTCTGCAATTAATATAAAATTAGTAAAATTAAATGAATGAATTAAAACAATTCATTCATAAACAATTAAACATTCAGAATTAATCACCAGTACAATGAGCGTATATATTGTAATTACTCAGAAATGCACATTCTGTTTCTTTTTGTTTGTTTTGTTGTGGTTTTGTTTGTTTTGTTTGTTTTCTTATATTATTTATTCATCATGAAAATGGAATGTGAGCATTTGTGTTTTACCAATCAATATATGTTGAGCAAGACGGTCACAGCAGTAAACGAAAGCAATTCACAGGGAGGATAACTATAAAATGTTTGAGTTATGTCCCTTTCATTTTGAATTTCTACATAGATATAATTCTAAGTTAATATTTTTCATAGGTAAAGCAACTAATGAAGTTTTAACGCGGTTAATACAAGAATGCTCAATACCGAAGTAGAACAGGATATATATATATATATATATATATATATATATATATATATATATATATATATATATATATATATATATTATTTACTATAATAACTATTAAATACCTACAGACACTAGTGTTTCGTCCTTTCGGGAATCATCAGTGCAGGGTATCACAATTAACGCCAGTCGAGAGATTCGAATCCCGACAACAGAAGTCATGTCTGGCTTCATAAGCAAGGGCCCGAACCACTAGGCTACTGTAAACCGCGAGCGATACAAGTTGAAATTAAACATTTATTCTTATTAAATGCTTTTAGCGTCAGACAGAGTGATCTAATCATTATATGACGATTTGCGGGTATGAGCTAAGTTGACCGACTTTATTACAGCTGAAAGTGCTCAATGATAAGAAACAAGATTTTTAAAGGGGCTGAATGTGTGTGTGTGTGTGTGTGTGTGTGTGTGTGTGTGTGTGTGTGTGTGTGTGTGTGTGTGTGTGTGTGTGTGTGTGTGTGTGAATGTAGATGTAAATGCTATATGTAGATATAAATTCTGATAAATGGGAAATAACTATAAGATATTAAGGCTATTAATGAGAGAAGCCATGGAGTGGAAGTACAACGGCAGACAGTGGAAGGATAAAAGGTAATTGATAGGACCGAGCTACCTGGAAAGTACAAATTGTGTGCAGTGAGAAAAAGAAAGGTAGAATCATGTTAGAGTTGACTGTGCCTTGAGAGCATTATTTTGTAGTTGGAGAAGACAGAAAAGTTGAATGATACAGTGATCTATTGATTGAATGCCAGGAAAAGGGATGACATGTAGAATTTTATCATTTGGCTGTGGGAGCTTGGGGATTTGTTGATAGAAAGCTAATCAACATACTGCGAGAATGCTTTTGTTGCACAAATAAGAAAGTGAAAAACTTTGTGACAGATGTGCAGGAGGCAGCAGAGAGGGCATCATACTAGATCTGGTTAAAAAGAAATGATGAATGTTGGTCAGGAAAGTAACTGACATCAGTACCAATATGACCTCCTGTTGGAGGGGGTCGCCACTTCAGAGATGCAGTAGAGGAGTAGGAATCGAAACTGCAAAATGGTTCCTCCTGATTGTCATGGTACTGGATCCGATTGTAGAGCTATCAGCTGCTGTGCACTGTGAGCAGTGTGTACAAATTATTTAATTTGGACATTTTTTTTTAAATACGAAGGTCATTCTAAAAATAAAGCATCCTGTTTTTTTGTTTTTTTACTCAAAAATTGAAGAGCTGGTACTATTAAAGCAAGCAACCTTTTATGTTCCAAAATTTATTTTTCTACATAGTCACCATCATTCTCAATGCAGTTTTGCCAGGAATTCAGTGATGCATTTCTGTTTCTGTCGAACGTCCATAACAGGAACTGCTTTCTTAGAGTCTCACACTGTCAATATCTGCAACAGTGAGATGAGACTTCCAGGTCTTGAATGCATAAGTTATGCCACAATAGCAATGCAATTTTCAATCCACACTGATTCATTCAGGCGAAATAAAAAAAATAGAAGGCATTCATTTTTGAATGCCTATCGTATTTATTATACTAAATGTGTGTTGATAATCGTTTGTCTCTGTAAAAGGTTTTCTTTTATACTTTAATAACGTAAAATGCATGATAAAATATACATAAGTTCTGTTTTTTATTTATTTATTTTTTGCTGCTATATAGAGATATAAAATTTATTTTTATTTTTCATTCTTTTATTGAAAGAACAGATTATTGGCTATTTCTTTTGGCATTTTTAGTGTATTGCGAGGTGTGTGAGAGGGAAGTGATAAGAGTGGTAGCAAAGGAAAAATGTTACGAATAAATGAGACTCGTATATGTCTATCCCGATTTCTCTTGCATGCTCTTAGATCATTAGACTTAAAGGAGTCAAAACATGGATGTTTTCTAGAAATTTTCAAAAATATTATATATATATATATATATATATATATATATACATATATACATATATATATACATATATATATGTATGTATATATACTATATCTATCTATATATATATATATATATATATACATATATATATACTATATCTATATCTATATATATATATATACACTATATCTATATGCATATATCTACTATATCTACTATATTTAGTATATATATAAATATATATATATATATATATATATATATATATATATATATATATATATAGAGAGAGAGAGAGAGAGAGAGAGAGAGAGAGAGAGAGAGATGCATATATCTACACTGCTATATAATTGGGGGGGGGTATTAATATTCATATTAAAAATCCTTTTTCTATTAGTATTTATTTGCTTCTCCACAAAAGCAAATTGTGACATGAGGTCGTTTTTAATGTGGGGTTAAACCAGCTCCCCCAACAAAGGCAAAAGGGGCACTCTGGTTGGGACCAAAAATAATAATTATCTTGGTATAGAGGGTTTCCCCTCCATTGACTGAGGACAAATTAACCTAAGTGTATCATCGGAACAGATACTACACTTTGAGGTATACAATCTTTTATTCAGGCTAAAATTACAATGTAAGTTCCAACTGAACAAAAAACTTAGGCACAAGGCCAACTCAAAAGAGGGGAAAATTGGGGTTCTTGGTCATCCTTGTCACTCCAGAACTAAACAAACGTTTCTCTTAGCTACACTTTGATCTTGGCCCGAAGGCCAAGAACAATAGAAAAAACGTAAGTCTTTTTTTCTATTTATTTAAAAAGAAAATACAATTTTGTTATGTATGGGTCGTGAAGTTGCATTCATCTGCAAAAGATCTAGGTAATTTGCATATTCTTTAAAATATTCATTTTAATTAATTCTCTATTAGTTTTTTTCGATTTTCTTAGGAGGTAATCATCTTTAGTTAACTATTGCATGTAATTATATTCAAGCAGAGAGTCCACATGATTTATACTTGCATAATATTTGCATAAAAAGATCATAGTAAATACAAACTTCTTTCTATATATATGTATGTATGCCTATAAATATTTGTTTCAAAAGTTTTGCCTACTAAACTCCTCTGTCAGTTTTTGATCTACAGCCATGAGACTTAGTATATAGGTTATTCGAACCCATGCAGAACTTTGTCTAAAGCTAGGAGAAATTGATGCAAAAGTGTGGAACTTAAAAAAATGGCAAGTGAAGGTTGAACGACGGCATTACAAATATGCATGCATAACGTAATAGCTATTGGTCTATGTTTTAATTTTTAGCCTTGCTGCAAACATGTCTCCATAGCTTAAGCGTTAACATCAAATGGAAAAGTAAATCGTAACCTAAACATTTTGGTTTTTATTCTCGATGGTGCACAAATCATAAATCATTACTGTATATTGAGTCCAATATAATATAATAATAAATACGAAATCTGCATTAATCAAAATGCCATATGTAAGCGTATTTTACGACCGGGCAATACCAGGCAGCCTGCTAATATATATATATCCTCAGCTGCTTACCATGTAGCTGTTTTGGAGATTTAAAAACAGGACAGCTGTTTAATACAAGGCTCTCCAGTGGATAATACCAATTCCCCAATAAGACAATGTACAATACGGTTACTATTTATACTAATATATAAAAAAATAAATTTAAAAAATAAAAATAAAATATAAAAAAGAGAAACTATTACTAAGTAAGTTTTAAATTATAGGATCCATTGTGTGACATGTTAAGTAGAAAATAAATGCTATGAGAATAAAAATGCATAAAAGCTTAATTACCTTATAAATGTGTGTGTGTGTGTGTGTGTGTGTGTGTGTGTGTGTGTGTGTGTGTGTGTGTGTGTGTGTGTGTGTGTGTGTGTGTGTGTGTGTGTGTGTGTGTGTGTGGAGAGAGAGAGAAAAAAATTCATAGATAAATTAGTAGATGTAAAGACAGGGATTTCTATCACATTTAATCTTGATTTATATATCTCATCAATGTATTTATATATCTCATCAATGTATTTATATATCTCATTCGAACTTTATATATCTTTATATTTCGTTTGATCTTAATGTATCTATCTTTTCCTTGTGAGATTTTAAAAGTCGAGATATTTTAGGATACAAAGTAGTTCGCTTCACAATGTAAGGGAAATAACTCGAAAATGTTAGAGTTATTTCCCTTTTATTTAAAGTTTTATCAAATATTCTTAATAAATGTGAGTTGATATAAATAAATATTTATATAAATGTTTATGAATAAATATGAGGGATTAAGACAGATAGATAGATAGATAGATAGATAGATAGATAGATAGATAGATAGATAGATAGATAGATAGATAGATAGATCTAATAAAGTAGAGTGTGGGAGACTTGCGGAAATATTAAAATTGCATTAATGCTGTTAATGAATGATGGATAGTTCGAAATGTTAAAATTAAATATTATAATAACACCTATAATTTACATTTTTATCTTTTAAATGTAAAGAAATTCAGACTTTTATATATATTTTTTATCGTATATATATTTTTTATCGTATATATATATATATATATATATATATATATATATATATATATATATATATATATATATATATATATATTTCAGGAAACGTAATATCACAGTCATCAAACCGGTAAGTATCGTCTCTAATTTCAAGCACTAAAATAATACAGATCAAACAGAGCAGCAAACATGATTAACATAACCCAAAAAATGAAAGGAAGAAACGGACAAAAGAAAAGAGACTGGTAATGGAATCCTGTTACAGAAACCGTCACAAAGAACGAGGATATCGGAAACAGCTGAAACAGTTGTTTTTTTTTTAAACTGTTTCAGCTGTTTCCGATATCCTTTTTTACAAGGAAATCACCATTTATCAAAGCCTGAAGGCCACTCGAGAATAAGGGTTAATGAATGTAATATGGTAGTGTAATTAATGGTGTAAGTTGGGTATGTTTTGATTATTTAAGGGAACGATTCAACAAGAACTTGTTTACATTAGACTTGAAGGCTACCATATTGTAGTTGGCTAGGAAGCAGACCAATGGAACGGTGTTCCACAGGCGGGTAGTTCTATTCACTTGCCTTCCCACGAGGGCAGAGTTAGACATAAGGTCGGTTTTTAATATGGGGAAAATCCAGCTCTCCAAAAATGGGTACACTGGATAGGAAAAAAATTAAAAATTGTCTGTCATGAAGGATTTCTCTTCCACTGGACCGAGGACAGAAAAGGCAGAAGTATAGTAATCTTGTTTGTATAGCTTATTGCTTGAAATTTACAAATTAACTTTTAACACAAAAAA
The DNA here is from genome assembly GCF_053919585.1 of Euprymna scolopes. Lineage (NCBI taxonomy): Eukaryota > Metazoa > Mollusca > Cephalopoda > Sepiida > Sepiolidae > Euprymna > Euprymna scolopes. The sequence continues at coordinate 86,281,289 of NC_136511.1, read as the reverse complement.
TGAAAAATAACATACAAGAAACTTAGGCATGAAGACCATATGAAATTTGAGGGAGGAGAGCAGGGTTTTTCTAAAAAGTCTATAAAACTTTAAAGAATACTTTTGGATCGCACCATTCACCATAATACCACAGTCACACCGTGGAGTTAAACCTATTTAATAAATTCCCCAAGCGTTTTTATAATAATTATGTGTGTGTGTGTGTGTGTGTGTGTGTGTGTGTGTGTGTGTGTGTGTGCGTGCGTGCGTGCGTGCGTGCGTGCGTGCGTGCGTGCGTGCGTGCGTGCGTGCGTGCGTGTAAACAATTTTTTTAATTTTTATTTTTTATTTATTTTTTTTTTTTTCAACAAAAACAGAAGAAAAGTTTATTGAAACAAGTCTTTGAATCGAATTTGGTATTGTAAAACATTCGTGGTGGAGAGTGGGGAACAGCTAAGAAACACCCAAAGAGAAAAGATTAAACTAAACAAAATGCTTATTAGGGTGTGTTAGTATCGTCCCTCCCGACCCTAATCTAAGTATTAGATCGCCCACTGTTTTCCAGGAAGCGGAACAAGCAGGACGGTCTCTAGTTGAGAATGGAGTGATTTACTAGAGGATGTGGAGAGAAAAAAATTAGAGAGGGTAAATGGAGGTGGAAGGTGACCTCCAAGTGGGGGAAGACCGGGAGCAAAAGAAAGGGATACATGGATTGGGCAAACTCGGAGGCAATAATGAGATCTCATTTGTACGGCCAAGAGTCTTTTTAAGGATTATCCTATTATGAGTATTATATATTATAGTATTATGAGTTAATTATACTATTATGAATATTATATATTATAGTATTATGAGTTGTTTTCTTTAGGAATTTTAGAACCCTGAGCAAACCAATGGTTGAACATATTCTTCAGAATAGGAACCAACATGAGTAACAGCCTCAAGTAGAATTCGTAGGGAGACTTGTAGCTGACACAGTAATGATCTCATGCTCCATGACCGGACCATCACAGCTAGCTGCTCAAGCCACCATGAGGCGGAGCGAGTCGACCCAGAAATATGTGTGCCATGCTTTATGGAGGGAGCACAAATTCAGACTTGGCTCCTCGATGGAACATAAACTAGTATTATGCTTCTTAAAATCCACTTGAAGAAACCTCCTCCAATTGCATCTGATTTTCATTTTAAGCAGATGATTAAAGTAAACAATCACATCTGGAACAGATGTTCCTCGTAGACATTTTTGAAGCAGGTGATCCAAGTCACTATTCTTGCTACTGCTAGGAAGGCCAGAAAACCCATTCTTTTCTCCGCAGACAGCAGAAAAACGATGATGTCTATAATGCATGTTCTGTCAAGGAAAAGCAGGCACTCAGCATCAATACAAGCCGTTATCTCTTTGACATACGCCATGAATACCCAAAGTCAGCTGCAATAGAAAAAGGCATGCTCGACCGTTTCAATTTCATAGTCATTGCAGCACAGACACCATGGAACGATGCTTTCATCTTCTTTGGCTAAAAAGAAGCAGTGCATTTTAGATTAGTCGCCAGGTCTGGGAAAATGAGAATTATTTTAAAAAGTCCCATCTCAGCGCCCAATTCCACTATGAGCAGATCTCCTCCTTCGACCATCCCAGCTGCTCCCTAAGGTGACTGAAGTGATACCCAGTAATAGTGCCCAATAAAGTTACTTCTTAGGCTATGAGAGGACACTAGTCCCTGGCACAGCTCTAAGCACAGCTCAACATTTGGCAAAAACTTTGATTCCTCCCTGGGCCTACGACAGCCTTTGAATGAAGGGTCGGGTTTAGGGTTGGGAAAAGTGCTTTAAACCATCAAGACCAATGGAACATCCTCCATTAGCGAACGACTTAGGAAAGCCAACCTCTGAACACGTCTATGACATTTGAGATTGGGGAGTTCCAGGCTTCCCTCACTCAAATTTTAAGTTCAGACCTCCTTGTGAACATAATGCTTTCCCTTTTGCTACAGAAGTGAGGAGAGGAGTTCTGTTAAAACTTGTAGGCATATTTCACAGGTAGAAGCAGTACAGACAACTGGTAAAGGATGAGCGGGAAGACATGAATAGCACATGCCTCTGTTCGACCCTTCAAGGACAATCCAAGTCTACACTGATGATTTGACCTTTGTCTGTACTTCCAACCAGTTTTTATACAGCTGTAGACCTGGTCCAAACCAGACACCGAGAATATGGACTGGGCAATCAGTCTAGCGGAATATGTCCGGAAGCGTGGATTCACCACTCCAGGCGCCCAACCGCAGGCTGACAGATTTGCTGCGGTTTAAGGCGGCCTCTATGACTTCTTCATAGTAAGCGAGTGCCTTGGTCACTGCTTCGATGTCTGTGCAGCACAATATGCACATGGTGACGTCATCAGCGAAAGCAGAAACCCTGGTTCATGTACTGGCATGGAGAACTCATCCACGCAAGACTGGTGTAGCTGCCTCGTCCCTATGATTGTGAAGGAGGGGTTTCAATGCCAAGATGTATAATAGAGGTGACAGTGAGCAGCCCTGACACACCAACTAAGAGACAGCGAGAGACTCCAAAAACTTGTTGTTGATCTGCACCTCTACCATTTGCCTGTGGTACAGAACAGGAGCATACTTGTGTAAGTTTAGATTAAAAATGGCGACCTCGAGCAGCCCTGAAAATGATGGTCGACCCTATTGAAAGCCTAGGACTGATCTAAATTGATCAGTGCAGCTTCGGTGTCGTCTTCTATTCCCTCTATAGTCATGCGGACAAGTGCTGATTACTTTGAATTGATTTCCCCTTCACAGCATAGCTCTGGTGTAGTTCGATCAAGTCAGTGATAACAACCCACAAGTGATTTGCAAGAATCTTTGCCAAAAATCTTTAACTCTGTGTTTAGTAGTCATCTAAATTTTCCTCCTCACTATGCTGTTGACCTTTCCTCAGCAATGTGATCACTCCCTTGATTACCTGCCCAGGAATGGAGCCCTGAGTAAACGAATGGTTAAACACATCCTTCAAAATAGGGATCAACATGGGCGACAGGCTCAAGTAGAATTGATAGGGAACACTATCAAGTCCCGGAGACTTGTTGTGACCAGTCTGCTTCAACGCAGTAATGATCCTACACTCCATGACCAGACCATCACAGTTAGCTGCTCAAGCTGCCGTGAGGCAGGGTGAGTCAGTCAAATAACTGCCAAACTCCTCGACCCTGATTCTGGGTAGTTGAGTAAAGTGCTTTGGTAAATGCTCTCAAAATCCCTCACAGATCTCCGCATCATTGTGTCCTTCCAGGTCTTTTACTTTCCAAATATACCTATCTGAATCACAACATAGAGCAGTTTTACATTTATCAGCATCAACGTTCATGGTTTGTTGAAAACTTTCATTAACCTAGCCCTAACTATTTGACCTTTATACAACTTGCTAGCCAAGCGGTTGAGATCATCCTTAGCTAGTGTTATTTTTAGAGAATCCCCCTCAGCCACTGCCCAGGTTAGCCTATCACCTGCACACTTCTTTGTCTTAGCCCTATCTTGAGCGAGGCATTGGCTGTATTGGACACAGAAGCATCTAATAGCCTTAGTGCTAACCTACCACTTACTTCTCACTACCTCCCCACTGAATTATCTTCAGTAAGGTGCTATTAAACTTCCAGTATCCAGCTAGTTTAGGTCTAGTGCTTAAGTTAAAATGGGGCATAACCAATTTATTGTCCAAATACCTGAAAGAGTGGAACATGAGGCAAGAAAGTCTACATCGCCTCTCCTAACTATCTGATCCAAGCATGTGCTTGGATGGGAAGACACACTCTCTTGCCATATCCACATCTCCCGTCGGGGTGATCCAAATGAAATATGTTGACAAGGTTGCACAAAGCCATCAGGTCTGACAGAATGCTATCACACCAATCCGACTTGCTATTCCCCCTCGACCTTATTTATCTTGGGATCAAGGATGGCATTCCAATCACCCAATCAAGGAACATCTCCAATTGCCGAAAAAAGGAAGCTTTCTCAACTGTAGAATTTGGTGGATAAACTGTGACAATCCGAAACACACCACTATCACCGGCAACATCAACTACAACCGCCTGGCATGAAAAACATTCACTGATGCTGATAGGGTGCATCTAACCAGCAAGGAAATACCACGACTATAGGTACTGCCATATGCTGAGGAAACATCAAAATCGTCTGCCAGCACTTGACATCCCTATCCGAAATATAGTGGGTCTCCTGTATAGCAGCAATATCTTCCTTAAGAGACACCAGATCCCTCATCACACATGAGGTTTTACTTTGGCATCTCATGCCCCTCACATTATAGCTAAGCAGGTACATGATGAAAACGTTTAAGCAGTGTCACACACAGGACTGAAATCCTTGGGAGTGAGGGCATGGCAGAACCGACCGAGACTGTCCAAGAGTAGTTCAGACATAATTTGTCCGTCATGTACTGCGTCTCCCATGTCCAAGGGAAATGTTAGTTTTAGTGTAAAACGAAAGGTTAACGTAAAGAGGGATCCTACATCCGCATCTGCAGGGGAAAAGATGTTTAAGTGAGATTAAATTTCTCTGCCCCAAACAAAATAATAAAAGAAAAAAAGGAATAAAACAAAATGACACTTCCTTCTCATTTAAAATGCACCGCATTTAATTTTTAACCAAAATAATAAGATGAAAAAGCAAAGTCCGATCGGTAAGGATTCTTGAGAAATCATTATAATTCGAATGTTCAAAGTTGGTGAAAAATCCTTTGTGGAATCATTAAGATTAAAAAGTTATGTTAGATGAAAGTCCTTCGTTAAAATAATAAGATTAGAAGGTGAAAGTCTTGTGTGAAAATAATGTCCTTATTTCAAGGTTTGTGTTTGAGCTGGCAAAGTTCACCTTATTAAAACGTCCGATGAGGAAAGTAGTCCGTTGTTATTAATTCTTATAGAAAATATATGGAAATAGGTGTGTGTGTGTGTGTGTGTGTGTGTGTGTGTGTGTGTGTGTGTGTGTGTGATTTTGGGGTGCCCGTGTGGCCTGTGTAATTATGGTTTCAACAGATTTGAAAACGACGCTGAGATGAAAACGAGATGCATGTTCTCATGTCACGTCAGAGTGAGAAGAGAAGAAGAAAGAAGGGAAAAAAGAGGGAAGAAAGAATATTTGTTTCATTTAAATACTTTTTGAACCGGCTCCAGCACAAGATTGCTGCTGCTGGTATTTGGTTTTTGGAAAAGGGTTAAAAAGACAATCTTCTAAATTTTCTCATTGGTCGCTTGTGTCACGTGGTACTGTCTTCAACTACATCCGCCAGAAATATGTTCATTTTACTTTTGTTGTTGTGAGAAAAGCATGTGGGCGTATTTGAAATTATTTCGTTGCTGGAAGAACTTATTTTTGTGCAAATGCGCGGGGAAAATTAAAATTAATAAACGTTCGTTTATTTGCATGCGAGCGTGTGTGTGTGTGTGTGTGTGTGTGTGTGTGTGTGTGTGTGAGAGAGAGAGAGAGAGAGAGAGAGAGAGTGAGTGATAGCACACATCTCACTGCCAGCTGCTGTAATGACGGGTGTACTTCATCCACCAGCTTCTGATTCGGGAATGTCTTCTTGGCCTTCTCCTCCACCATGCTCCACAGGCTTCTGATTTTGTTGTACCCCCATCCTCTCACGAAATTGGTTAACATCAGGGCGTTCTTAAACTTTGTGGGATCCGTAACGTTGTCCCCCTTGACATACACAACATTTTTTAGTTTGTTGTAGAGTGCCTTAAACGTCTGGGTAGGCTTGCAAAGGGTTGATCTCACATGTTTTGTCTCCCGGCAGGAACGGTAATTTTTTAGTCTGTTCCTTATGGACTGGAGGGATGGATTTAGGTCTCTCTGACTTGTTATCTGGAGACTTATCATCGGATGGAATGGGTGAAGGGTCTTGGGAGGTGTTGGTAGGAGATAGGGTAGTCTGCTCAGCTTCAGAGGTGTTTAGGGGCTGAGGTTTCTCCTCCTTGGAAGTTTCTGTCGAGTCTTTCCAAGAGGTTGGGCTGGAGGCTGCCTCTCTGCTCTTCTTGTTGTGTTTCCCCCCCCCCCTCCTATCTTTGCTTTCAATACGAACTTAGATGATGGTCTTCACCTCCTCTTTCTCCAACACTGCTTCTTCTTCCAACTCATGTAGGGAGACCATAAGCTTCTGTTTACCCACATTGGAAGATGGTGATGTGGGGTCCTCTGTTTTCGTGGGCTTGTTACTTCTGGGAGACTGTTGCTGCTGCTACTGTTTCTGCTGCTGATGTTGTTGCTGCTGCTGTTGTGAGGGGGTTGTGAGCTTCCTTTTCTTTCCCATCACCATGCTCCATTCCTCCTTCTTGGCCTCCTATGCTCTTTTGGATTTCCTTGGTGTAGAGGTTGCAAGAGTGGCACAGCTTGCTTTGTTTCTGGAGCTGGGGTTGTCTTGAGGGTTTGAACCACATTTGGTGTTGGTTAGGTTAGGGATGTCTCTAGGATCTTCTCTTTGTCCTTATCACATGGGAAGCCATCTCTAATGTAGGCACATATTTCATGCCCATGACGATCTTGGGAGTCAGATTTTTATGCCAAGTTTGAGTATCCTATAATCGCGAACTCATTTAGAGAAACAGTCAGTCCAAGCCAGTTTCACACAGGAACAATAGGTTGGGTTTAAGCTCCTGAAATTGGGCTTCAACATCTGGAAGGTTGGAACGTAGGCCCCTGATATTGGAGAAGGAGACCTGGTAGTTCGTGTCTACATTGGGAGATGAAGTTCTGCGTTCAATCTTGTTTCGTTTTGAGATCTTTCATTTTTGAGTATGTGGAAGAGGTTAGCAGAGAAAGTAAAAAGAAAGAGGGAAGAAAGATTTTGCAGACCATGCAGAGGAAAAGCTGTAGTATTACCCACTAATATGGCACCGAGAAGCCCCACCAGAAACTACTGCATGGTTCAGAATCCATTCACCAAATGGCAATAGAGCTACTCCAGTACTTTGCACCTGCTAATAGGACTGCCTCTGTGTAGGCTTATCTAAGTTTCGAGTCCCTGACTATCAGGTGGATAACGTCAGCCCAGGTAAAACTTTCATCTTTAGCGCCCTTATTAGTGACGATAGTAACAAATCACTGTATTCCAATAATAAAACTTATTTAATCAATATTAAAATCACTAAGAATAGGAAATCTGTAATGTTAAGAAAGCACCCAATCACAACTTTCAAGAGCGTTTTAATTAAACGAATAGGCATTATCAGCAGTAAATCTTTTTAAAAAGTTAAAATTGTGATAATTGATTATAAAATTGCTTATCTTATTTGGATAATAAAATGTGGGAATGATAATAATACATTCAAAAACGTTGGATGAAATATTTTTCCCCCTCCCAATAATATAAATACATAAAATTTAGTGATGTTGATAGCTCAATATAAATTCAAATATGGTGTTAAAAATGGGCCTATTCAACTTGTGGGCTACTAACTAAACTTCTTTTCTATTCTGCATATCTGTATATCTCCAATATTTTATCTAAACTAGTGAATGTTTTTACTGGATTTTAGATTTTAATGTTATTTAAACATTTTCAATCCGTTTTACAGTTATCTTTCTTTTACTGTTACATTTCACACTTTAAAGCCAAATAACAACTCAATTTTTTTTTTACCTTTATAAAATAAACGAATGTTTATTTTTACTACCCAGACTTTCAGGTCACATGCGACCACGCGTGGTTGTCCGGCTGCGGAGGAGCCACAGCTAGCATCAGGTGGACTTGACTTAAAATTCTTCTATTCAAAATTATGACGAAGAATAAGAAGAAAAAAATATATATATACAGATAGAAAAAGGAGTGTATATCTTCAAAATATATATCTCTCTTTAAAAATAAACATAAAAATTGCGTTGTTATTTGGCTTTAAAGTGTTTACTGTAACACGTCTCTTATTTGATTTTCAAATTTCACTCAACGCCTTTAATGGATAAACCTACTCAGACTATACATACATACATATATATATATGTGTGTGTGTGTGTGTGTGTGTGTGTGTGTGTGTGTGTATAATATAAAGCTGAATGTCTGTGTGTGTGTGTGTGCGTGTGTGTGTGTGTGCTCACGAATAGGCCCCTATACTGTTGACCATTTTTTAAAACTGATTACATATAATGATAGAAGATGTATCGAGACACGGGAATGGGTATGTTTGATCTGCCAGAACGGTGGTTCATTAAAATTGTGGGGTCTGCGTTCGCGACTGGTCCACAAAGTATGGAAATAAAAAATTTAAAAATTAAAAAAACAACGTTTGCAAGTGTTTTTGATATAGATATACATAAGAATACTTTGATAAGTATGCTTTAACTTAAATAGGGATGGTATAATACAATTGTGGGGTATGCGTTCGCGCTTGGCCTCCATAGAATGGAAATAGGCACAAACTTTAATAAAGACTTTTCATATCTATCTGCGTAAGTATACTTTGATAATTATGTTTCAGTTTGAAGAAATATGGTATAATAAAATTATTGGGTGTTCGTTCGCACCTGACCTCCATAGAATGGAATTATGTCACAAAGTTTAACAAGGATTTTTAATATAGATCCACAGAATATTGTGATAAGTGTTTCAGTGTGAACAGGTATGGTATAATAAATTATGAGGTTTATCTATTTTATTTTTACTTTCATCATATTTTGCTTTGGTTTTGATACCCCCAAATTCAACCCAAATTTACAACCCTTCGTTTTCATAACCTATCGTACTTTCATAAATCAGAGTCCTTTTTCTGTAGACTGTTTTTGAACCCAGTCAACGACGGGTACTTTTGCTAGTATATATATATATAAATATTTTTTCGTGCATAAATGTAAGTCATCCATAGACATGCATGTATCACTTGTCATATCGAGTAAGTTTGAAACTAAAACAAAACATATCTCGGTTAAAGTTGAGTACTTCACAAAATTCAAATAAAATTAAAATGGCCTCCAAACACCTCGACGTTATGTAGTTCAAACGTGTCATGATTTATGGTGCCACAAAAATAAAAAATAAAAATAAATAAAAACACTGTGATTTATTCGTAAGACGTAAACGTTCTTCTTTGCAACTTGACCTGTTCTGTTCAGACTACTTTCTTTCGTTAAAAACATAAATTGAATACGTATTTGAGGCAAGGTGAAAAAACAAATATATTCATCAATGAATTTTTAAATCGAATACGTTTGTTTTTGGTTTTTTTGTTTGTTTGTTTTTTGTTTTGTTTTTTCCCCCTTTTTTTAATAAAACTCAAACATAGAGTAAGTTTTCCTTTGAAGGCATTAAAACATAAACATACGTCGATCATAATGTAAATACTTCACTAAATTGGAACAAAATTAAAATTTATCTTCACGGATGTGTGTCTATGCAATAATATGATACAACCAATGGACAAAGTCGTCTCAAATCTAAACCAGGTAATGAAATAAGAAACCAGGAAAAAGACGAAAAAATGAGAAGAAAAACAGCTACACAGACGATTCATAAGGATGGCAAAAGACTAACGAAAACACTTGAACATAGCTACAAAAAGGAAACAAACGGAGAAACTGAATCCCTCATGACAGCCACACAAGATAACCTTATCAGAACAAACCATACCAAAGCAAGGATCGACAAGACACAAGAAAACAGTAAATGTAAACATATTATAAGCGAATGTAGCAAACTAGCCCCAAAAGAATATAAAAATAGACATGATCAATTCGGGAAGACGGCACACTGGGAATTGTGCAGACAACTGCATTTTGAAAACACTGACAAATGGTACAAGCAAAAACCGACAGCAGTGCTTGAAAACGAAAGTCACAAAATCCTATGGAACATGAATATACAAACGGATAAACCCACTCAAGCAAGAAGACCGGGTGTCAAAATAACAAGAAGAAAAAGTCCCGCGAGGTTGTAGATGTTATCGTCGCAGCAGGCCACAAACTGAATATGAAGGAGGCAGAGAAGCGGGGAAAATACACGGAGCTGACCAGTGGATTCAAAAAGATATGGAAGATGAAGAAAGTTAAGATACTACCAATAATAGTAGGAGTACTAGCAATAATACAAAAATAAACTTAAAAAAAAGAATAGGTGAGATTGGAATCAGAGGGATGACTGAAAAGATACAACGGATAATAATAAGGAAAACGGATAGAATATTAAGGAAAACTCTTGAGTGTGGAAACTAATACACACGATCCACGCGTGCTGGCCGGACATACAGAAATTACTACAGAAGTGAAAACCATTTGCGATCATTAATACTAAAACTGTATAATTTCATAATTGTAAGTTAATCCCCTGCATCATCGCCCTCTCCTGTTTTTTCTTCGTCACTATAAACTGGTGACGCACCAAATAAAAAATAAGGATCAAGGAGGATGGAAAGACCGAGGAGAGAAAGCACAAACCAGACCTCCGCTTGATGAGTGGGAGGAGGACTGAAACCATGGAGAGGCTTATTGCCACCCATATCCCAGTGAAGACCATTAGTCACTACCAATGAGAAATCAATGGTAGACAGCTATTGCAATAACGCAAATAAATTTGCAAAGGTTGTTAAAAGAGGTGAGGAGTACTTGAAATCCGTGGGGACTTGCTGTCACTCAGACTTCAGGGAACATTACAGGCTAATTTCAAAATAATTCTTAGATGATGGAGTGTGTGAAAGCTCTTGGTTAGTAGTAGTAGTAGTAGTAGTAGTAGTAGTAGTAGTAGTAGTAGTAGTAATAATAATAATAATAATAATAATAATACGTCCAATGGTTGTCATATTGCTGGACATGAAAGTGGAGAGGAGTTCCCATTCTCCTATAAAGTACTTCCAAGACATGTTCAAATCTATCACCTTTGACAACTTAGTCCTACTCCTAGCCTTCTCGTGGGGTTTAGTCACTAAGTCCGGCAGACGTGTTTATGACAGGAGGAATGCATCGTATAAAATCAGTAGCCTTGGATAGGTAATGCTCGGCGATCTGGTAAGACCGACCATTTAGGAAAAGATAACTCCGATTTAAAACCATTAGAGATGGTGTCTCGAAAAAAAACTAACCTAAAATCCACCAAACTTCCTGTGAAGAAATGGCAAATTAAAGTATTAAGAATAACAGTGTGTATGAGACTAGAACCCGTGCCTGGTAGGTGTATCTTGAAACAGCAGCGAGAACCTAGTCGACAACGTAATTTTACCTGTTCTGTAGTTTTCGCTAGTAAATCCTATTTATAATAAGCATACGCCACAACATTTCTATTGTTCGCCACTCTTTTGGAAGTGTCTTGATAATGTTAAACGTTTTTTAAAAGTCGATTTGTTTGGTCAGTTTGAATTTGTATTAAAATATACAAAACAAAATTGTAGAAATTGATTAAAGCACTTCGGATGAATGGATAAACCATGAAACTGCAGTGTACTTTTTAGATAGGCAAAATTTCTCATTCCTTATTTTTCTAGGAATCTATCTAAAATATATTGAGCCCTTCATATGTATAAAAATTTGCTGTTTTGATTCGACTAGCTTTCGATTTTTTTTTACTTTTGAAATCAAGACTCTATAATCTATATATCTATAAAAGTGAAAGTGTCTGACTGTGTGTGTGTCTGTGTGTGTGTACATTTCCCTACGCAATAACTCTGTTACACACTCTGCCTACAGACTCGAAATTTGATATACAGGGTACTGAGATTTGGGAAAATCGATGTGATCGGTTTTCGGCCAGAAATTTGGCGATTAAGGAGCCAAAGTACAACGGTTTGACTTTTGAGAACTCTACCAAACTCCTCCGATAATTTTAAGTCTAAACACTTGAAATTTTAGATATAGGTTCCTTGGACATGGATCTAACTTAATAACTTGATTTGAGCCCAAAACAAAAATATAAAGGGGTCATAATAGGGGTCAAATGTTTAAAAAAAATTGACCGCTTTTTTTTTTTTTTTTTTTGTTCAACATATACCTCCAAATACCCGGACAACACCAGGCTGAAATGCTAGTAATATATACGAAATTGGACAAATTAAAATATCATATTTATGCTTATTTTACACCTGAGCAAAGCCGCCCCCGCTAGTATATATATATATATATATATATATATATATATATATATATATATATATATATATATATATAAGTGAACGTGTCTGTGTATCTGTGTATCTGTGTATCGGTGTGTCTGTGTACATTTCCCTACGCAATAACTCTGTCAATTTTTAGTCTACAGACTCGAAGTTTGATATACAGGGTACTGAGATTTGGGAAAATCCATGTGATCGGTTTTTGGCCAAAAATTTGGCGATTAACGGGCCAAAGTTCAACGATTTGATCTTATAGAACTTTACCAAACTCCTCCGACAATTTTGGGTATACGCACTTGAAATTTTAGATATAGGTTCCTTGGACATGGATCGAACTTAATAACTTGATTTGAGCCCAAAACAATAAATTTTAAAGGGTCATAATAGGGGTCAAAGTTTTTAAAAAATTGACCTCTGCAGTCTCTTCCAAATTACTCAGACAATTTCTGGTCTTAATATTTGAAATTTTACATAAAGGGTATTCAGAGATAGGGGAAGCTTTTTCATCAGTTTGGGTCGAAAATTTTTAGTTACCAATATATAAATGTATGTATGTATGTCTGTTTGCATGTCTGCCTTAAACTTTCAATAGAGGCGAAGGATTTTACCAAGGTCAGTATCGTTTTAAAGTTCGACCTTTTATACGACAAATATAAAAAAAATTGCTAAAAACAGTAATGTCTTCCCCTTCAATTAGGCACTTTTTTACAGAGGGGGGGGTCACTTTTTTCGCCGATATTTTTGAAAGTTATCCTCTCCTTTAGATTGTCTAGCCTTAATTTTAAAAATGTCGCTTCCGCTTTGGCGGTGGTCGTAACAGCATAAACGTTGTGTTTTACCGCGTTCTTTTCTCCCTTTGCGGTACGGGTTCGAGCCTGCCTTCCTACTACCACTTTCTTTTTTTTTTTTTTTTTTTTTTTTGCTCAACATACACATCAAAACACCCGGGCAACGCCGGGCGCCCATACTAGTATATATATAAAACTAAAAGTGTCTGTGTGTCTGTGTATCTGTGTGTCTGTGTACATTTCCCTACGCAATAACTCTGTCAATTTTTAGTCTACAGACTCGAAATTTGATATACAGGTTACTGAGATTTGGGAAAATCGATGTGATCGGTTTTCGGCCAGAAATTTGGCGATTAAGGAGCCAGGGTTCAACGGTTTGACTTTTGAGAACTCTACCAAACTCCTCCGATAATCTTAAGTCTAAACACTTGAAATTTTAGATATAGGTTCCTTGGACATGGATCTAACTTAATAACTTGATTTGAGCCCTAAACAATAAATTTTAAGGGGTCATAATAGGGGTCAAAGTTTAAAAAATTGACCGGTTTTTTTTTTGTTTTTTTTTGTTTGTTTGTTTGATTTTTTTTTTTTTTTTTTTGCTCAGCATACACCTCTAAACACCCGGGCAACGCTGGGCACCCATGCTAGTATATCTATAAAAGAAAAGTGAACATGTCTGTGTGTGTGTGTGTGTGTGTGTTTTTTTTTTTTTTTTTTTACACAGTGATCACCACTTATCAAGGCCCGGAAGCCACTCAGGGATAAGGGTTAAGGGTGTGTGTGTGTGTGTGTGTGTGCATTTTCATACGCAATAACTCTGTCAATTTTTAGTCTACAGACTCGAAATTTGATATACAGGGTACTGAGATTTGGGAAAATCGATGTGATCGGTTTTCGGCCAGAAATTTGGCTGTTAAGGGGTCAAAGTTCAACGATGTGACCTTTGAGAACTCTACCAAACTCCTCCGATAATTTTTGGTCTAAACACTTGAAATTTTAGATATAAGTTCTTTGGCCATGGATCTAACTTAATAACTCGATTTGAGCCCAAAACTATAAATGTTAAAGGGGTAAAAAAAAGGGGTCAAAGTTTAAAAAATTGACCTCTGCGGTCTCTTCCAAATTACTCACACAAGGATATTCAGAGATATGGCAAACTTTTTCGGTTTGGGTCGATAATGTTTAGTTACCAATATATAAATGTATCTATGTATGTATGTATGTCTGCCTAAAACTTTCGACAGAGGCGATGGAGTTTACCAAGATCAGTATCGTTTTAAATTCGACCTTTCGTACGACAAATATCGAAATCTTCACCTTCAACTAGGCACTTTTCTACAGGGGGGGGGTCACATTTTCGCCGATATTTTTTAAAGTTATCCTCTTCTTTAGATTGTCTAGCCTAAATTTTTAAAAATGTCCCTTCCGGTTTGGCGGTGATCGTAACAGCATAGACGTCGGGTTTTTATTCCGTTCTTTTCCTCCTTCGCGGTACGGGTTCGAGCTTGCTTTCCTACTACCACTATTTTTTTTTTTTTTTTTTTTGCTTTTTATTTTTCAACAGAGACATCTAAACACCCGGGCAACGCCGGACTGAAATGCTGGTATATATATATATATATATACATATATATATACCCGTTAGAAACGGGCAAACGTTATTGCCTATTAACTTAGAATTAGTGCTTTATGCGTGGATAAATATAGTTTATAAATAGTGTGTTCCTGTTTGCATTAAACACTAATTCTTATAAATTCCTATTCATCTCTAACTGTGCATCGAACGTATATCACAACATATAGTTTGCTGTACTTGCCATAACAAAAGGTTCATACAAAATTCCAGCCAAGTTAACACAGTAGTTTCCGAGAAAAAAGTGGAAACAAACAGACAGGCAAATAGAAATATATTATAGGTATATATTATAGAGGACGTGGTGGCTTACACTTAGCGTGAAAGTAACACATTTCTGTAAAAAGAATCGATTACTTTCATTTATTACTATCACAAAATGTAAAGTTTTATTTGAACACGGTGTTATTTCTCCCACTTCTCAGTTACAGTTTTGTTAACTCAGTCGGTAAAATACCGGATACCAATTACTGGAGACCGGACTTTTAATCTTGGTATTCCTACCACACTGATGAGTCGTAATGATGACATATGGGGGGAGGAGTACTATTCCATAAAAAGAATAGACTACTTTCAATTATCAATATCTCATTTCCAACTAGCTTTTTACATTTTTATCGTTATATTCCGAACGTAAGTGTTTATATTTGTCGTCAGTGTCCGTCAGCTAACAGGTTTATGTGTGGTGACTAAATAATCGCAATTTACTTTGTAAACTGCCACACCCAATATGTACTCCTACCGTGTTTCTTGTAAATCTTTTTGAATCTCGAAAAGACTTTATCTATTCCCCAAGCTTATATAACAATAGAGTATGTCATTTTATTCAATTCATTTGTCTTCAATATACGAAATTATATTTTTTAACTTATAGTTTGCTCAAATTTCATAACTTACTATTTTTTTTATTCACGCAATTGTTCCATTGTTTTCCAGGTTAATACTTGAAGTGATTGTCTAATTTTAGTCAAGTCCTGTTTCGCCCAATTGATGAATCATTATCATTGTCAATTAACTTTAGATTAAAGAAATAATGTGATTTCCAATTTGTCTCAATTGCGTCTGAAATTAACCTTTCGAGCTTAGTAGTAGTAGTAGTAGTAGTAGTAGTAGTAGTAGTACAGATCATTATCAAAGATTATTCAGACAACAACCGATGTTTTTTTTGAAGTCTGGATGACGACAAGTCTTCCCAGATTTCCAGTAGTCTCCACCTCTTTCGACAACCTTTGCAACTGGATTTGCGTTATCTTCACTGAAATTGAATGACAACAAGCCTCTCCAAGGTCCTAATTCTTTTCGCACTTATCTAGTGGAAGTCTGGTTAGTTATCTCTCTTCTCTGTCTTTCTATCCTTCTTGACCATTCTCAACTATTTGGTGCGGTGCCAGTCGATGTCAACACTACACTATTTTGGGGGGGGGGGGGGTAGTTAACTTACAATTTTACAGTTTCAGTTTTCTTTGTTCTGCGTTACTTTTACTTCTGTTATAGTTTCTATGTTGTCGATTGTCGTTGTAGCTCATATGGATCCGCATTTGAAGTTTTACTTCAAATCTCGGTTGTTTTCAGCATTCCTGTTTGTTGTATAATCTCAGTCTTCCCTTTGTTTACGATTTCTCCTAGTCTTTTATCTAAGTCCTTTGGGACTATTCCAAGTGCTCCTATAATTATTGGTATTATATTGATTTTCTTCATGTTTCATTTACCTTTCAGTTCTCTGGCAAATTCCACGTATTTATTTCGTTTTTCTGTCTCTTTTATCTCCATCCTGTGGTCTGCTTGGATGGCAAAATGTATAACTTGGCAGTTTCTTTCCTTCGTGTTAATTATTGTCGCGTCCTTCTTGCTTGGATAAGTTTATCTGTTTGCACCTCCATGTTTTGTGGTTTTCGTTTTCCAACATTGTCTACGGTTTGTGTTTGCACCATTTGTTTGCATGTTCGATGGGAAGTCGTTTGCAGAACTCTCAGTGCGTTGCCTTTTTCACAGTTATGCCTGTCCTTATATTCATTTTGGGTTGGTTTGCTACATTCACTTATTATGTGGTTTACCGTTTCGCCTCTTTGTCTACAGAGTCTAGATTTATTGTTTTCCTGTGTTTTATCTATTTTAGTTTTAATGTGATTCGTTCTCATTTCGTTGTTATGTGCACCTGTCGGTAGAGATTCTGTTTCTCTGTTCATGTATCATTTTCTGAGTCATCTCCAGGTGTTTTCATGATTATCTTCTTTTTCATTTTTTGAATAGCTCATATATCTCTTTCTATTCCATTTTTTGTGTGTGCGCTTTTTGTTTCTGGTTTCATCGTTTCATTGTCGGACAGAGCTGCGTTTCCCCAATTTTATGTCCTCTTATGAAAATTAAAATCAAGATATAATAGTACTAAACCTTGAGGCTAGAATCCTTATTCCAATTTGATTAAAATTTATTACATGATTTCGATTCTAGAAAATGTCTGCAATATAATTGTTAAGCTTAAGGAAGTCTTAAGAAGAAATTTTGGTGTCTAATGACTATAGATTAAGTTTAACACAAATCTAAAATATTTGAATTTTTAAATGAGGGGTTATTCCTATGATTAAAACTATTCACACTAAACCATTTTGAAATGCTCCAAAAATAAACTGAAATTTGCTGAATATTTATTAATATATGCCTATTACCTATTATCAAATTTAAAAAAACATTGGAGATATCGGAAATTTGATGAAGAACTTCACCCTCTGTATAAAAATAAATTACTTGTAATAGTTGTGTCTCAAAATTCGTAATGATCGGTTAATTAGTTTCGGAATAGATCCTTTACATATATGTACACATGCCTAACTTTTTATGAATAGTACATATGTATGTTACTGTACTATCGTATACATAGTGCATAGGTATGTTTATTAATATTTACACATACCTAACTTTTTATAAATAGAAAGTAGTGTTCCTGTTCCGTTGAATTTTAGGAAGTTGATCCTGCTTCAATTCCCAAATAAAATGTGTCACATTATTATAAAAGCTGATCAGTTGCCATGGCGACAAGAAAAGGGGGCGAGAAAATAGAGGATTCATTGTCATTGCTCATTCATCCGTTCTGCAACAGGTGAAGAAAAGAAAGGCGGTTCCTTTTTATACCCAATCACGGAAACGCTAGAGGGTGGGGTAGTCACGCAGACGACAACAACAACAAAAACAACGGACCCCTTTTTATATTCAGTAAATCTGTTGTCGAGCGTCGAATATTCACGACCATTGCGCGCCGCTTCCCATTGTTTCAGGCAAGATAAAAAATAAAATAAAAATTAAATAAAAAGCTCTCCGATTGGTTGGAAATTAGAACAACCTCTCTGTATTTTACGTGACCCTTTTCTTTTTTTCTTTTTTTTTTTTTTCTTTTTTTTTGCGTGTTGTTTATTATTAGTCGATGTGTTCCTAATTCAGAGCAATACAAATGTCAGGTTCAATAACCCTTTTCTGTGAATAAAGGCGGGCTCTTTTGGACCTTCATTAGAAAGGGTAGATTTGTTTCTTTCGTTCACTCTTTCTATCAACTCTTCTCCCCTACCGTTTCTCTTTCGTTATTTCTTTTCTTTTCTTCCTTCATGTATTCCTCTTTTTCCCTTCTTTTTTTACCCCCGCTTTTTCTTCTCTCGGTTCCTTCTAGTTTTTTTTTTTTTTTTTTTCAACCATTCCTTTTCTATCACTTCACTCTCTCCTCCTCTCTTTCTCTCTCCCTCTCTCTCTCTCTCATTCTCTTTTTCTCGACATTATATATATATATATATATATATATATATATATATATATATATATATATATATATATATATATATATCGTTAGTTTTCATTCCAACACCAAACGACGTATTCAATCTAAACTCAATATTTTCGTCATTTTCATGAAGTGCGTCTTACAGGTGTTTCGATGAATAACAAGAAGCCCATTAAACAACTCTCAGAGACAAATGTGTGTTCTTTAAAAAAAGAAAGTTTATTTTTTTGTTTGTTTGTTTGTTTGTTTGTTTGTTTTGTTTTGTTTTGTTTTTCTTCTTTGGAATGAAAAATGATTTGGTGAGGAAAAAATAAAAGGATATGGAAATATTTAAAGTCCGCAAAAACATAAGAATAAATAAATACTTATTATAGTAGTGCTTATAGGCACCACCCTTAAAAAAGAAATAATTTAATTAGGTACTAAAATATAAATAAAAAGCCAAACAAAATCATACGAGATACTATTTCTAAAATATTTATTCTAAAAAATTAGCTTAAATTTTAATTATTAATAGCCAATCACAAGTTCTGGAAAACTTACGAAACTAAAAACCTACAAAACAAATTAATTATTAATTAAATACCGTTTTTATTCTCGTAAATAAGTATTCTTACTTCCGATTAAACATATTCTATTTCTAATTTTCCTCATTAACATTATATATATATGTGTGTGTGTGTGTGTGTGTGTGTGTGTGTGTGTGTGTGTGTGTGTGTGTGTGTGTGTGTGTGTGTGTGTGTGTGTGTGTGTGTGTGTGTCAATCGCTTCATTGCAGATTAGGAAAATATCAATATTTCACTAAATATACGTCACCAAAAAAAATGAAAATTGTTCCATCATAGTGCTGCTTTAAGGTAAGTTTTTTCCCGAAGTTTTATTCAAATTCATTAAATATTCACGAAGTTATGGCATTTTATTTATTATCAAAGAAATTTTACTGTCCATCGCTTTATTAAAGATCTCTTAAAATGCCAAAAAATCAGGCGATTAAAAGTTATCGAAAAGCAAAGCATAGTTGCTGGATTCGCAGTAGGATTTTTTTTTTTTTTTTTTTTTTTACAAAGGAGTCACCATTTATCAAAGCCCGGGGGGCACTTTAGGATAAAGGTTAATGGAACAATGTCGTAATAATTGTTAGTAGTGAAAATTTGCTAAATTGGATTACTTAAGGGGAATGGCTCATCAAGAAATTGTTTACGTTGGACTTGAAGACGGCCATATTATAGTCAGCTGGAAAGCAGGCAAAAGGGTTCCACAGGTGTACAGTTATAAGAAAGAAACTTTGTTCATGGAATCTACGATTAGGTTTAGGCACAGATAAAGAGTGGCGGAAATTATTGATAGTGTTTTCAGCAAGACGAGTGTTTCTTGTGAAAGTTTGGCGAGGGGGGAACCATAAATTGGAGCTCAGACGAGCACTTGCCATGAAAATAACGATAAAGCAAAGATAGACTCGTAACGCCTCTTCTGTGAGAAAGAGGTTGCAGGGAACAGAAAAGGGAACCCCTTACTAGGCTATGAAGTCTTTTTTTAACTCTGTCAAGGCAGGATAAGTCCTTTCTAGCAGCTCCTTCTCAGATGTGGCAACAGTACTCCATCCTTACATGAACCTGGCTCTTATATAGGTAGAGAATTGCATCAGCAGTGAGATATCTACTGGATCGATAGAAGGATCCCACCATTTTCCCAGCGTCCTTGGCAACAGATTTGATGTACGTGTTCCATTTCAGATTAGGAGTAACGGTCAAGCCTAGTAGCTTGTCAAAACATGGAGCCTCCTTAAGATGAGAGCCATTCATTTCAGTTGATGTCAGATGGGTATCAGAACGTTGGTGATGTAAAGACAGAAGTTTGGTTTTAGATGCATTAAAAGTAACCAGCCACTTATTTCCCTATTGTACCACATGCTCAGATCAGAAGAGAGAGAATCAGAGAACTTGGTCGTTAACGGTCTTTGATGTACTGCCATAGATGGTAGTGTCGTCAGCATAAATGTCTACGAATGATCTAAGGATGTAATTTGGAAGATCATTGATATAGCTAAGGAAGAGAGTTGGGCCCAGGATCGACCCCTGAGGGACTCCAGCATTAAAACTCTGAGCTTCTGATTTCTGCCTATTAACCACTACTCTTATAAACCTATCAGACAGAAATGATTTAATAATTGAGAAGACATTACCAGCTATACCGTAACTGGAGATCTTGTGAAGTAGACCTGAAATGTACATCAAAGATTTAGCCACGAAGCTGGAAACGGATTCAAAATCCTTGGCCTCATTCTTGAACAACCCGAACACCAAATCCAGAAAAATAAGGGAACCAGGAGAAACTTTTCAGATCGTGATATTCGAAAAATTCGTAGAGAAGTCAACCAAAACACAAACAGCACCAGTGTTTCCGTTTTTGAAAAAGCTGGAATCGCTCCAATATCCAGGCAGGCCGGATACAATGTGTTGAATGAGACTGCAAGGAACATCAAATCTGTTTCAAGGCCTCCATTGAGCAAACAACATAAGGAAAACGAATGGCTTGGACACAGAATTACATGAAAATGGATTTCCAACAGGTCCTACTTAGGGATTAGGCCCATGCTACTCTTGACGGTCCGGATAAATGGACCAAAGTTTGAAACCCAAACGGAACTCCGACCTGTTACAGAGTTCATCGCCAACAAGGAGGTGGAGGCATCATACTTTGGGCGGGAATAATTGAGGATGTTGGTTGGACTATGCCGAGTGCCAAAGTGTGTAAAGCTTACCAGCAATGCGTACACGGCCTTTTTGGATAATCATTTGTCGACATGGCTAGATAACGTACCATTGTCACGTCGCTTTCAGATGATTTTTATACATCACAATGTATCATCCCATTCTGCCTGGGGCGACTACAGCCTTCCTTGAATCTATTAGATTCGTTGGGGAAACTCTCATGACCTGACCATTGTGTTCTCTAGACCTTAACCCCATTGAATATCTCTGGTCAATATTAAAAAGAGGGGTTTATGAGGGAGGAGAGGAATTTACTTCAAAAGATGCCTTGTGGAGGAACATAGTTGATGTTTCTAGAGTCACAACTCCTTTTAAGATCGAATAATTGACTTCCTCGGGGGACAAAAGATTGTTTTATGTTATTTAAAAAATGGTGGATATGTCGATAAATAATTAATTTATATGAGACTTATACGAAGGATATGCTTTTGTTTATTATTCTTTGACAGAAAAATATAATAAAAAATAAAGTTCTCAAGATAAGACATTGTATTTTTGCCTTAAAACAACATTTTAAGAGACCTGCAATAAAGCGATGGACAGTGGAAATTACTCGATAAAAAATAAAATGTCATAACTTCATGAATATCGCATGAATTTGAATAAACTATTTGGAAATAACTAACCTTAAAGCAGTCGTTTGACGATATCATTTTCATTTTGTTGTGACGTATATTTAGTAAACTATTGATATTTTACTAACTGCAATAAAGCGATTGATACAGTTTATATTATCTTAGAAACTAGCATAAGACAAAAAATAATTAAAATCTAATATTCAAGATTTATTAATGCTGAATTACTCATCTCATTACAGCAACAGTTCAAGTTAGATAACTCAATTTCTTTAGAAAATATATGAGTTTTTCTCCTGGAATTTTTTAAAATTTTGTTTGTTAACAATATCTAAAAAGATACACAACTGGATTCAAAAATACAATTTTTTATATGTCTTTTATCTAAAATATCTCATTTAACTTAAAATTGCTTCTCCATTCAATTAGAAATCAATCCACATCCAGAAATAAAACAAAACTAAATAATTATTATTCTCCAATACGAGACCCCCATCCTAACGATAAATATTTGATCTTATTACTAACACAATTGCTAGGTCAATCATACAATTAGCTACTGCTAATATATGAAATTATTATTATTATTATTATTATTATTATTATTTATTTATTTATTTATTTATTTATTTTTATTCATTTGTTAGTTTATTTTATTTTTATCATTTTTAAACCTTTATGTTTATATCTATTTATTATAAATTTAAAAACTGTTCAAGTTCATTTAAAAGATAAGAACAGGAAAGAAGTTTGAAATTTTAAAAACCTTTCTAAAAACTGAAAACACCTAAAAATAACTACAAACAAAATTCCCTAAAAAACTAAAAACACAAATCTTTTAAAAGTTTTGAAACCTTTAAATTTTTTTAAAAAGTTTAAACTTCCAAAATACTAAAAAAATAAAGCCTTTAGAAAAACTTGAAACCCTTACAAACCGCAGTGACTTATAAGAAGCAAATAAATATGTAGATATGGATATTAAATCAATTTTACTATTTAGCTCAAAATCCTAAAAATTTTAACTCAAAATCCTAAAAACTTATACGAATTAAACATTAGAACTTTAAACGTCAAGTTAGTTAAAAAGAAATTTCCTGTATTTTTAAACCATGCAAATATAAATTAAATATAATTATAATATCGAGTTTTAAGGAAAATATAATACAGCAATTCCAGATTAAATTTAGAAAAATCTATTTGACCCCTAATTATATTAATATTAGTGTAATTGTCTTAAAATGATAACTCATTAATAAGATATATTTCCCATTCTACATTTCACAACATATATAATAATTTTATCTTTAATTGTCACACTACTATTTTTGTTGAATTTGTTTTTGAATTAAATGAATTAGATCCTCTAAATTTGTCTCAACTATTAGGTAATTTGTTTTATTTATATTATTATTGCGACTATTTATTTTCATATTATATGATACGAATCCATAATGATTGACACACACACAGAAATATTAGTCTAAATGATAGGTTATTATTTTAGTTAATTTATGGTCTTTTCATGTAAATCTTAGACATTTGCGGTAGTACATTCCTATGTTGTTAATTGTATTTATATCGGAGCATATTTAAATGTTTACGAATATTCTCATTAATAATATTTGAAAGCAATATATTTTCCTTGAATAAAAAACAACAGTTTACTAAACTATTTCCAGTTTTTAAAACTTATCCTTCAACATTTGTACATTCTTTTTTTTTTCTTTTTTCTTCATTTTGAATTATCATTGGTCTCCCACCTTGTTGGTTTATTCTTTAAAAAGTTTTCTTTTCAATTTTTCCATCGATTTATTTTTGATAAAATACTATACTTACGTACAAAAAGAAAATCGGCTAAATTTTTTACTATACGAGATTTTCCAGTGCGTGTTAACATACATGTTTATAGTAAAATTAAATCCTCATGTTTCCCCTCTGTCACCCTCGGGAAGAACGGGCAGTGGATGTACACTGAATGATTTAAACGGATATACCATTTAAACTTAAAATATTGCACTTGACAATTCGCTTGGTGTTTGCAATATTAACAAGAGTCAGGGACAATTTTTACATTTGCACAGAAAAAAATATTGTGTATTTACAAATATTGACAACATCAAGATAAGACACATATATTTGTCCTTTTTTTGGTTTTTTGTGTTACATTTTAATAAACAGAGTCACAGTGGCGCGTGGCCGGGTACAGTTAGTATATATATATATATATATATATATATATATATATATATATATATATATATATATATATATGTCAGGTCATGTCATATGCTACTGACACCACGAAACCCAGTACTATCTGCCTCATGGCCGGGTCACCGGCGACTAAACTGGTTCCTCCACCAGACTTGTTTGGTAAGGAGGGCAGCTAGTCTCCCTGAAGGATTAAAAACAAGACCTTTCAAAGGGCGAATGAACCCTTTTTGGGGATCAACGGCCAACTAGCACCGTGTGTGTTTGTGTGTATGTATGTGTGTGCTGGGGTGGAGAGGACTCCCGTAAGCCGTGGTGAAGGCAACCTTTCTAGGAGAAGCAAATCTCTGATTTAAAAAAAACCATAGAGCGGGAGATCAGTACTCGCATTAAGCTGGTCAGCAGTTTAACTTCTTGCTAGCTATCTTGCTCTTGCTTGTTGCTGGATCTCAACATTTTGAATCGAGAGAGAGACTTAGCTGTCGTACAAAGCTACGACTCTGTAACATCATCTGTGTATAGATACTCCCTCAGGCATTTGTCTATAAAAATGGTCCTGTGGCGATGGAACTCATTTTTGGGCTCATGGACTTTAAGTGTCTGAGGGAGTGGAAATCGTCTGAAAAGACGTTGCATATATATATATATATATATATATATATATATATATATATATATATGTGTGTGTGTGTGTGTGTGTGTGTGTGTGTGTGTGTGTGTGTGTGTGTTTCTAATTCATCTTT
Organism: Euprymna scolopes; assembly: GCF_053919585.1. NCBI lineage: Eukaryota > Metazoa > Mollusca > Cephalopoda > Sepiida > Sepiolidae > Euprymna > Euprymna scolopes. The sequence goes on along the minus strand of NC_136511.1, from coordinate 86,256,714 downwards.
TTTTTAATTTCTTCTGTTCTCTTCTATTTCTATACTTTATTATTTCTGTATTTCTTACTTCCGTATTTAAATTGGATTTTAATATCGGATTTATTACAACACTATACTAAAACACTTTCTTTGTGATTTTGAATGGACTTCTAATAAACACTTATTAAATAATGTAAACAAATATTGCTCAAAAGTTTTCATGCATTTACACATTTGTTACTTATTTAGAAGGTTGATTTCATAGTGTTTTGGGGGAGAGGGGAATTTCAGTACGTGATTCGTGTACACCATTTTCAATTATAAATGTTGGAAGGAAAATCTAAACGGGATTTTAGATATCTTCTAAAATAATGATGTCTTTCTTTATTTAATTCTTCAAGTTCTCACCCCTAGAAAAAAAACTTACAGAACAAGATATATCTCGTTGTCTGAGATTGAATGAGGATCAACAAATTTTCCACCTTCTCATACTTGTCATCGTAATCGGTTAAATGGCCATTTTTTGATCAAATCGATTGATTGCCTGCTCTAGTTGGGGAACCACTGCCGTATACTTGAGGTAAGCGTCAGATGCTCCATCGCAGTTATTTAGTCCATTGTAGTCTACATTGCACTGTAGAGAATCTGCTGTTCATTTTATAAAATTATCTAAATAATGATTTCACTTAAAGTTTAAAAAGCGAAAGTTAAGTATCATGGATCAATTGTGATCCAAACAGAAATAGTAATCTGTCTTTTCTTTACAAAGGAATAACTACCTATCAAGGCATGTAGGCCACTCGAGGATAAGGGTTAATGAATGTAAAGTGGTTGTTTAGTAAGTATTAATGTTATAGATTGGGTAGAATTTGGATTATTTAAGAAGAGGGCTTATTAATGAGCTAACTGTTTATTTTATGGAATTATTTTTACATAATCACTTTAATTAAGTCAAATATCATAGCTCAGTTGTGCTCTAAAAAGAAACACTCAATTGGAACGTGCATCTGTCTCATAAACGAATCTACAGTTGATTTTATAATCTCGCCATTTCGTCTTGTGCGTTGATAAAACTGCTCAAATGTTCTTGTGATGTTAGGTTGTATAAAAGTGTTTACTTTGGTCAAAATCGAACTTCATTTTTTTTTCGACTACCGACTTTCCATACTTATCAGATGCATTCCACACAAACCTACTTAAGAACACTCCCAAATCAATCACCTATCTTCGTGTAAAATTTAAAAGAAATTACTTTTATATAATAATAGATTATATATATATATATATATATATATATATATATATATATATATATAGGATTGATATGTTGTTTGCTTGAAGCATTGTGTGGGATAGGTATGTAAAAGAGATTTAGAAGGCTGTCACAATGCGAGGAATGAATTATAGTCGCTGTTGGTAAGAGGAGACGAGAACAAGTGGCGATTTACAAATCAATAAGTACATATATATATTTTTTTATTATTATTTTTTTTTTTTTTATATATTTATTCAGTTGTATGGTAAAATGTCTTACTTGTTTTCATGCGACGTGTTCCATTATTAATTTCGGAAAAATTTTCCCTTATCAAATGGTGTGCGTAACAGGTCGATTCAAAACAATAGATGAAAGTTAAAAGTCCAAATATGGTAACATGAACGAACGGGGATGATGTCTATCTCGCCATTTCAAAGTCACTCTGTTTCCCCCCACTCCACCCACACACTGTGTCCACTTCCGGTCGTTGATCTCGCGGTTTAAGACTACGAACAAAGGGATCACGACTTTGCCCAAAGAAGTAAAGAGTTACTCCCCTTTGCATTATACTTTTGTTTCATCCCAACAACAAGATTAGTAGAAAGCATAAAAGTTCAATCGAAGCGAGAAAAATGGGTTACAAAATCCAAAGAATTGAGTTTAATCAAGTTTTCGTTCTTGCTTTTTTATTTTGTTTTGTTTTTTGTTTTTTAAGTAAAATAAAAATAATAAAATTAAGTGAAATTACGAAAAAAAATTCGTAATTTCACTTAATTGTATTATTTTTATTTTACTTATTTACTGTATTTTATTTTATCATTATCTATTTTTAGACTCCATTTTATCACCTCCTATTCTTATTTTTAGACACCATCTTTTAAGTTATTACGCTATTTTATCGCAATTCAATTATCTCTAATTTAAAAAAAAACTTCCTTCGTAATCTCGTGTCATTTTATTTACTTAATCTATCACCGCTATATTTCCAGACGCAATTTTTTAATCTCTACGATATTTTAACTTTTAGACGTAATCCACCACACTAGTTTACTCTAATTTATTTTCTCTCATAAAATGTATATATATGTATATATGAAATCTAATTTACATAAGGAAAATACGTTGCTCTCCCCCATCATTATATATAGCCCCAATCCTCCGACTCTCTCGTTAATGACCATCCCTTTTGAAGAAGTTCGCATAAATCGGGCGAAACCTTGAGTATTCAGATCCTTCCACCTCCATTTTATTTCATATCGTCGGATTTAATCCAGCTCAACAATCATATATATATATATATATATATATATATATATATATATATATATATATATATATAGGGATGAACGTATGAAACTATTATTTCTCATCCCCTCGCAAAAATGACATATCTCTTATTTTAGTCTCATCCCAATCATTTTTATGTATTTTAAAAAATGTTATTATTATTAAACTTCCCCCTTCTATTAACTTAATTTATTTTATTTTATTTGCTTATACTTTTATTTTAAAAAAAAACTTGGGCAGCAATGTTTCTTTTAATATTATGTTAGTGCATCACCACTACTTCCAAAAAAAATAAACTAAATAAAAAAAATGAAAGCTTTGTTATTATTTATAAAATGTTGGCAACGTTTAACTTTTATTCTAATTCATAACGCCTCTGTTGGAGGAAGATCTTTAATCCCTACATTAAATACCGACGTCGTGTTTAACTCTGCCTTTGTTGGGATACTATAAGAAAGTCCAAATGGATCAATTAGCAGAACTTCAGACTGACGATCTCAAGGTTTGGCTTTAGAATTCCAATTACGGCATCCATTTTATTTGATGGGAATTTATTATTTACTGTTAATTCAATATTGTTTTCATTTCTAAAAGTACAGTTATATTTCGAAATGAGATAAATTGTGCCATACATTTAAAAAAATCCTGTTTGACGAAATAATTGTGACTGTAAACAAAGAAAATTTCTGTTTACATCAAACATTTCATGACAACAAAGTACATGTTAAATTATTCATTATTTGGGGGATTGGTTTCTATTAAGAAATAAATTCTAAAAAGACATTTTCTTTTGTGAATTTACGGTTTTCGTTCATTCACAATCGTTCGAATTGCTTAATTTTGCGACGAGCAATATTGTCAACTATGTGATCTTGATCAGCAGTATAAAAAAGTTTTCTTTTTCTTTTCAAATAAAATCGTAATTCTGGATTTTCTGTTTTCTTGTGTCTTGTCGATCTTAGCCTTTAATATATTTTTCTAATCGCATTATCTTGTACAGTTGTTAGTAGTGATTCAATATCGTTGTTTTGGTGTACTTTTCGTAGATATGTTCAAGTGTTTTCGTGAGTCTCATCCTTTGTCATCCTTCTCAATCGTCCTTGTAGCTGTTTCGCTTCCAATTTTTCTTTTCTTGTCTTGCCTCTTGCTTCTCTGCTCGCCATCCTTTTCAATTTTACGTTTCTTGCTGTTGTGTTCTAAGTTATGTATTTAAAAAAATCTTTCTTGTGTCACACAGTCTTCTATACTAATCAGTCCTCTCCCTTCGTCTGTTCTTTTCACAAAAGTCGGCCAACATCATCCTTTGGGTGTAATGCATTGTGTCTGGTCATAATTTTCCTGGTCTTCAAGTCAAGATGTCTTAGTTTCCTTTGGTCGAGTTTATGAACAGTCCAAAGTATCTTAATACTGATACTTCACATGTGTTTTTAGTTTCCTGCTATATAATTTAGTTTCTAGGAATTTCCTTGTTTTCCTTTAGTATTCTTTTTTTTAATCTCTTTTTTGTTTCTATTGTTTCGATGGTGTTTTCATCTATAACTCTTAAATATTTGGTTAAGTAGTTTAATACCTTCCGTTGCCTCTATTTTTTTCTTTTCTTATGGCTACCAGTTTCAGGTCGTCCATTTATGTCCATGTATAAGGTGTTTCATTTTTGCGTCTGTATTATAAATTTGTATCCGACTTTGCATTTTTTAGTACATTGTTAAAAAGCATCAAGTCTATGATAAACAGTAGTAGTGATAGGGAGTATCCTTGGAAGCACCTCCTTGTATTTTGTCTCAGTTATGTATTGTTCTTTAGCCGTCAATGTAGGTTTCCATGTTCTCATTGCTTTTTCATTCAGATCGATAATCTTATCTGTATTTTTGTATATCCTCAAGCACTACATAAGCCGTATACTTTTTTGTAGTTGATCCATTCGATGGTTATGTCCTTTTTTTCCTACTTTTTCCTTTTTTTTTTCGGGGCGTAGCTCGTGATTTTGAAGGAGTGGTAAATTTGTTTTTTCTCCATTGTAGGCCCGTAGTTGCCGGGGGTAGTTCATTTTGCTGTGTCTTTTTCCTTTTTAGCATCCTTTCTGTTCTTCGGGAAGTAGTTTTCGACGTAGGGAGTGATGAATTTGTCTACCCAGTTGTGCTGTTAAGATTTTCCACAAGGCCTAGGGACAAACAAATCCAATTTGCCTCCTCCCTTGAGGCTTGCATTCACTAACATCCATGGGCTTAGAACTAATTTAACTGATGTTGAAGCATTTCTAACAAATACCCCGAATATCTTAGCACTAAGCGAGACTAACCTACACTCCTCCATCCCCTCTAACTACTTTAACATGCCTGCCTATCTCCCACTCCGCCGTAAGGTCTCTGACAGACATATGCACGGACTTGGAGACTACATTCGTAACAACCTCCCCCTGACAAGAGAAACAAACCTAGAAACGGATGATCAAGCCTTTATGTGCTTTAGACTAAACATACAACATAATATTAGCTACTTTTATTTTCTCTACCGCTCTTTCTCGACCCAGGACTGCACCATAATAAACAAAGTCTCTGACAGCATAGACACAGCACTCTCCCTCGACACTAACGCACAAGTACATGTATTTGGTGACTTTAATGTTCACCACAAAAACTGACTTGGATTCTCTACTCACACAGATGCAACGGGCAGCTCACCACTTAGTTTCGCTATATCTCACTCCATATCACAAATGGTTACATTTCCAACCCGTTTCCCTGACCAGCAAGAACAACACGCATCACTTCTAGATCTGTTTCTGACTACAGTTCCCGAGGATTGCATAACAAATGCTGACAGCCCACTCGGGAACGCTGACCATTCAGTGATAATGATAGACATCGCCCTAAATTCTAGACCCAAAACTGAAGAGCTAGTGCTCAAAACAACGAGATATTATAAAAAGGCTGACTGGGAAGCCATCAGAGATCTTATCAGAGATGCCCCATGGGGAAATATTTTTTATCTTCCTGCTGCAAATGAGACCACTGAATGGTTCAAAACAGCAATTGAAGGACATGTTCCTATGCGGAAATTTTATAGCAAGCCCCACTCTCCACAATGGTTTACTTCGATTTGCGCAACTGCCATTGTTCAAAGGCAGTATGCATACCGCAGATTTAACCGACATAAGTCCAGTTCAAACAAACAGAAGTATATAGAAGCTAGAAGTAACGTTAAAAAAGAAATAGCGACAGCTAAGGGTGAATATACTGAAACCACTAAAAAAAACGCATAGAAGCACAAAAATTAGGAAATCGTGACTTCTGGAAAATCTGCAATAGTGTAGTAAATAATGGGCAATTAACAATTCCCCCACTAACCAAAAATCACGAGGTTGTTTGCTCAGCAACCGACAAGGCTAATATGCTTGCCAGCCGGTTTGCCTCGAACTCCACACTGGACCCTTCCAACCACCCACTACCTGACTTTCCTTTGCGGACAGACGGCACGCTAGACGATCTAAAAATCACCCCTGCTCAGGTACACGCTATCATAAAAAACCTTGACACTTCAAAAGCATGTGGACCTGATCTCATCTTAGCTGTGCTATTAAAAAAGTGCTCAGCCGAAGTAGCTCCAGTTCTCTCCAAAATCTACAACAAATGCCTTAATGAATCATGCTTTCCAGGCTGTTGGAAAACTGCTTCTGTGGTACCAGCATTCAAGAATTCTGGCGAAAAAACTGACCCATCAAATTATCGCCCCATTAGCCTCCTCCCACTTTTCGCCAAAATATTTGAGACCATAATTAACCATGCTCTAATCCGGCACCTTACAGATGCTAAACTTCTGACTGACAAACAATATGGATTTAGACAAGCCCGTTCCACAGCAGACATCCTCACTGTAATCTCTGAACGTATATAGCATTCACTTGACAAAGCGGGGGAGGGCAGAGCGGTAGCTCTAGATATATCTAAGGCTTTTGACAGGGTATGGCATGAGGGTCTCCTCAGGAAAATTAAATCATACGGTATCACTGGTAGAATACTTAACACAATTAAATCCTTCTTAGGTTGTCCTCGACGGTCGTACATCTAAACAGTGTGATATAAATGCGGGAGTGCCTCAGGGGTCTATCCTTGGATCTCTATTGTTCCTAATATTTATTAATGACCTCCCCGACAAAACTGCCTCTGAGATGGGTATATATGCTGATGACACCACACTCTATAACAGGCATGACAGGAAAACAAATGAACACATAACTAAAGAAATGGCAAAAACACTAGAGGATGACCTCCAATCTGTAGTGGAATGGGGACATAAATGGATGGTCACATTCAATGCTGCCAAGACTAAACTGGTTTCCTTCAATAATTACAAGAAACCTTCTCTGCTACCAATAGCAATGACCAGTGACTCCCTGTCTGAGAGTACATCTTTCAAACTGCTTGGCCTAACGTTCACAGGAAACATGAGTTGGAACAATTATATTTGAAAACATTGCCAGGGCCGCTGCGAAAAAGGTAGGCTCTCTCTACCGTGCTAGAAAACTACTGACACCTGAAAGTATCTTGTACCTTTATAAGGCCACCATTCGCCCATGTATGGAGTATTGTTGTCACATTTGGGCTAATGCATCTGCTGCTAGTCTTTTGCTCCTAGACAAGGTTCAAAAGAGAGTCGCCAATCTGATAGGCCCTGAACTGGCATCTAAGCTTCAGCCTCTGTCCCATCGACGAAACGTTGCATCCCTCTGTCTGTTCTACAAGTATTTAAATGGTGAATGCTCTGACGAACTGCAGACACTTGTGCCCCCGCGATGTAGACACCCTCAACAAACCCGACAGGCAGCTATATCCCACCCCCACACAGTAGAGATCCCTAGATGTAAAAGATCTTTCTAATCCAGTAGTTTCTTCCCCAGAACCGCTATTCCATTCCAGGTCCCTGCTTCCCTAACTGTACTGACATGCAAAAGTTCAAGTGTAACGTGAACCGACATCTTGCTGCCCAAATCCCAACATAGTGCCCCAGTAGTTGCTGCCCCTGATAGTAGCCCCCTACACCAAAGTGGCAATGTGTCGTGTTTGGGGTGAAAATGTAATAATAAAAAAAAAGGTGAGCCTTAAGTTTCTTGTGTCTTTTTGTATCCGTGTTCTACCTCGGTTTCGTATTCTGTCCTTTCGATTTGCTGTAACTCTCCTGTCTTTCAGCTATTCGGCATTTCTATTATGGTCTTTTCGCTCTTCTTGCTTCTTGTTTCAGTAGAATTTTATTTCTGTCGGGTCCGTTGTTTTTTGCTCTTTCCCTGTCTACATTTTAATAAAATTCGCTTTCCTTGTTTTCAAAGTCCTGTTTTGTTTCTGTTGTTCCGATTTACAAATCGTCTTAATCTGTGTTGTCTTAATCTTTTGCTGCTGTGTTTTGTTGTAGTTCTTCCTGTTTCTTGATTAGCTTCTTCCTGTCATTTATACTTATACTGTTCCACCCTTTTCTCTTCCAATTTTCTGAATTTCTATCTTGGTTTATTGGACCATTTTCATTTTCTGCTTTTTTCTACTAAATTTTATACTTAACTTCTTGACATTTGCATAAATTAAACTGTTTACATTTGTAATTTTATCTGTTAAGATGTATGGGAGGAGATTATTTATCTTTGTTTGTTTCTGCTTTTAGTTTCTTCCACTCTTTGTTTCTTAGTGAGTTGTGTTTTCTTTTTCTTTTTCTTTTTTTTTTCCTATGCCGTATGCTATTTTTTACTTTAGCCGCTGCAATCTCAGTTCTGTTTAGTTATTTTCGTTGTCCACATTCGCAACGTTTATGTTTTGTAGGTCTTGTAAGTCTTCTACATGTGATGTCCTTATGTGTGGTGTTTCAGTGAGGAGTGTTTCTTGGTCCGTTTCATCACTTGTCTTTCGTTGAATTTCCATTAGTGCTGTTAAACATGGTAGTAATATTAGAACATAGTCCAAAGAAAGAATTCTCAACCGTTATGCTCTCTTTCTCGCAATTCTCGATCTCAAATCCCAGCGCAAATCTGTTAGAACTTACTTCTGCCAAAGAGACACCCTCTCTCTCTCTGTCTCTCTGTCTCTCTCTCTCTCTCTCTCTCTCTCTCTCTCTCTCTCTCTCTCTCTCTCTCTCTCTCTCTCTGACACACAGGCTTTTACTTTGAAAAACTGACTGCATCTCATTTGCATATTTCCCCAACACTCGTTACTTCACGTGACCTCCAATCCATATATAGCAGGAGCGGCCCTTTTTTTTTTTTTTTTTTCTTTATGTCCTTCCTGGACCGGACGGCATGTTGTACGAGGTCAGGTTTCTACTACTTTTTAATTATAACGACGTTTCAGCCAACTATTGCTCTGGTCTTCGTCAAGTGGTAACCGCGACGGGATAGGAACTCCGAATCTCCTAACTGCATTCTCAGCAATTACTGCCATTCATAGTTGTTGTCGTTTCACCACATTTTGGCCAAGTCAGCGTCTGGCCTGCTTTGGGTAGGATTGAAACCGCTATCTTCAGACAATTCTCACCTGGAACCGATTCAACGTCTCTATCAACTGAGCACAAATATTGTTAGAAAAGAATTTACGTTTTTTGTTAGTGTTGTTGTTGTTTTTGTTGTTGTTGTTGTTGTTGTTGTTGTTGTTGGTGGTGGTGGTGGTGGTGGTGTGTGTGTGTGTGTGTGTGTGTGTGTGTGTGTGTGTGTGTGTGTGTGTGTGTGTTATTTTGTTGTTGTTGTTGTTGTTTTTTTTTTCTCTGGAAAAACTGCAAACATCTCCACACGGACACCCTCTGTTTTATTACTTAGAATGGGCACAAGTATGATTTGTTTAATTTGTAAGAAACCTAGTTTCCCGGTTATCAGCTCACAATCGATCCCGTTATCTTCTTATCGACTTTGTTTCAAGATATGTTGTTATTATTATTATTATTATTATGTTGTTGTTGTTGCTGTTGTTGTTGTTACTGTTGTTGTTTTCTTTTTTCTGGCTTTGCATTTATCAGTTGTTACAACTGAATCTATAAAACTATTGTGTCCAACAACATGCCCCACTTTAGAGTCAGGTAGGGAAAGAAAAAGAGGATTGTTGTCTTTACGGGTGGAGTAGAAAATCGAAGTAAAAAGGATGGCTAATGTTGAAAGCGTAGTTTAAGCAAGGTGGGGCTTGAACTTCGATTGAGAGGGGTCGGGTGGTACAGATAATTGTAGCTGTTTCAGGAATGTTGAATAATTTCGAATAAAATTTTAATGCTTTGCTGTACCACGATAAACCGAGTAGCTAGGATCGAGAGGTGCTAACTGGGAACAGGTGACTGTAGGAGTGGTTAATCTGCTACTTGCAATTTATGAGAACATTAAGTTTGATGACCTATTCGTATAAAGAAAGGTTTTGTGTTGAATCATATGATATCACTGGAAATGCCCAGTAAGTTTTCACACTCAAAATGTGGTACAGTAATTCAAATTTTGAAAGTAACTAATTGACCATGTCGCTGGGATATTTTAATATTATTTTAATATCCAAGCTGCACGACTGTATAAAAAGCTATAAACTACTACCGACATTGCTGCTTCTCTTGGCCTTCGGGTCAGGATCAAAGTGTAGTATCTGTTCTTCAGATCTACACTTCAATTTCTTGTTCTCTGTCAGTAGAGGAGAAATCTTTCACGACTGAGACAATTTTTACTTTTTTTCCTTTTCTCCGCATTAAAAAACCACCCTGGTGTCTAACTCTGTCCCGTGGGGAGGCATTGTAAATAGGAACTACTATCGACATTCAATTCATAAGAACAAAATATCTGAGAAAACTCGCATGAAAAATGTGGCTACCTGTTATTGTATGTATACTTACTAAGGGACGTGGCTACATAATAACTTACCTTTAATAATTCTAAACAATTTATTTCTTCCTCTCATATATATATATATATATATATATATATATATATATAATATTGGGTATAAAGGTTAATAATTGTAAATTATGAATCAGTTTCAAAGGGATAAACAAAACAAATAAAATTTGAATTTTGTTTTTTTATCCTTTTAAAACTGATTCATAATTTTCAATTATTAATCTTCATCCTCAAAATTAAAATAGCTCTAGGATAAATATACCTATTGAGCTTATTATATATCTATAGTACTATGACCACTGTTCTTTTTAAAGTAATAAACGTTGCTCTTTTAGGCTCCAGGTCTAATTCCCTCTATAAAATATAAAATATCATATATATATATATATATATATATATATATATATATATATATATATATATATTAAATATATATTTATTAAATATATATATATTAAATATATATATTAAATATATGTATTAAATATATATATATATTAAAAATAATATATTCATATTATATAAATCTTTTGCCACATCTTTCTCATCTGATTGTCTTATTAATTCGCACTTATTTCTCATTTATCTTCATGACATTTCCTCTAAGAGGAGCAGATAATAGGATGTTAAAGACAATTACAGCATTTTCTTTTTCCATAGTCCCACCCTTTATTTTTTGATAAAATAATGTCTCCTCTGAAATATCCTACCAGTATGTAGTTATCTGCTAGCCTTGAGCTAAAGATACTAACCTATGACATTACAGAGTGGCTTTGTGAATGTGTTCAAATCTCTCGACTAGCAATAATTGTCAATTCCCATACTGATGATTCCGGAAATAAAAATAATTGTTAATATCTATTTGAAAAAATATTATAATTACAAAGCCCCTTTAAGAAATTAAAGTTGAGCCCTCTTTTGATAATTTAGAAAAGGCAGTCAACTTTAGTTCGAATGCAGCATTCCGATTTTTGTCATCGAATACTCTTCGGCTGTTTATTATGAATGACCGCCGATATGGCATTTATACGCACTTAATATCTTTCAATTCTTGTGTAAATTGTCGGTAAACTTGAGGTAAAGACTAGCCTACGAAGTCAAGTGGGCCTTTGAGACTGGATTCGAATTTCTCGACCAGTAGTAATTATCATTTTTAACACTGATGATTGCGTAAGCATAAAACTAGAGTTTATAAGGAAAATATTTTAAATATATATATATATATATTATGACAGCCCCTTTAAGAAATTCGTTTCTTATCGTTGAGCACTTTCCGTTGAATTAAAAAGTCGGTCAATTTAGCTCTTATGCGTAGATCATCGTATAACAATTTGATCACTGTCTGTCTGACGTAATGAACATTTAAATTAAAATGTTTAAAATTCAACGCTATTTCACACGGTTAATAGTAGCCGAATGGATACGGCCTCCGCTAATCGAGCCAGAGATGTCTCGTGTCGCGGGGTTCGAATCGTTCGACTGGTAGTAATCGTGACACCCTGCACTGAAGAATCCCGAAAGGATGAAACACTAGTGTCTGTAGGTATTTAATTATTATAGTAAAAAAATAATTATGACAGCCCCTTTAAGAAATTCGTTTCTTATCGTTGAGCACTTTCCGTTGAATTAAAAAGTCGGTCAATTTAGCTCTTATGCGTAAATCATCGTATAACGATTTGATCACTGTCTGTCTGACGTAATGAACATTTAAATTAAAATGTTTAAAATTCAACGCTATTTCACACGGTTAATAGTAGCCGAATGGATACGGCCTCCGCTAATCGAGCCAGAGATGTCTCGTGTCGCGGGGTTCGACTGGTAGTAATCGTGACACCCTGCACTGAAGAATCCCGAAAGGATGAAACACTAGTGTCTGTAGGTATTTAATTATTATAGTAAAAAAATAATTATATATATATATATGTGTGTGTGTGTGTGTGTGTGTGTGTATTTCTGTGGAAATATACTTTATTTCCTTAGAATATCCTTATTTAAGAAGTTCAATATAATTGCAGAACAATATAATGAATGAATGACAAAAGTCTATATTCCAGAGTTCATGATGTTGAACATTTTACATATTTATTCCTTTAAAAAAGTTTACATTCAATTGAATTAAAGGAATAAATTGTAAGATGGTCAAGATTATGAACTTTGCAATGTAAAAATTGTTTTCATTCATTCATATTTTTGTATATATATATATATATATATATATATATATATATATATATATATATATATATATATATGCTAGTTGTACCTTCTAGGAATAGCTCGGATTGATTAATAATATTTTAATTCAATTGTTTATTTTTTTTCTTATTTTCCTCATTAAGAAACAATAAGCTGTAAATTACGAAGAGATAGAACAAAAATAAGTCATTTTTACCTTTAAATTAAAATAATATATACTATAAAATAATATATAATAATAAATAATATATAAAATATATCACTTATGTTTCTAGCCTTTTAGGTTATTATTTATTGTAATAGTTTTCACCCACACATATTTTGTCATATGTGTGTGTATTTATTTTGTCTTTTCTATTATTTTATGTTTTGTTTTTATTTTTTTATTTTTTTTATTTATTTTCAATTTTTTGATTGAGATGCAAATCTAATATTTTTATCGAAGTAATTTTTAAATCTTACAGTTTTGTGATTTTCTAGTTTTATTTTCGTTTATTATCAAAATTTTTATTATTGATTTTATTATTAATACTTTTATTATTTTATGTATATATTATCATATTTTATTAATGATATTATTATGTGTACTCTTTTCCTTTTTCTTTCGATTTTTCTTTTTTATTCTTTCTCTTCCCATCTTTTCTTTCCTTCCTTTTTTCCTCTATGTTTCTTTTCTCTATTTCTATTTTTCCTCCTTTTTTCTCACTCTTCTTCACATATATTAAAGGCCGTTATTTCTTTTTATTTTGAATGACACGTAATGTGACCGCCTGTTAATTTTTTGTGCCTGTAAACTCTTGAATAATTTTCATTACGGAATAAACTTTTGTATATGCAATATCGCTCGAAGAGGTCGCTAGTATATGTAACTGGGTGACCGAAACATTCTCATGAATGTGTAACGACATAATGATGCTTATGTAAAACAAATAAAAAGTATATGTCGCCCTACTTCTGTATTAAGCACTCTTGCGTTAACCTCGTTAAAACTTCATTGGTTACTTTGCCTCTGGAAAATATATATAAAAGAAACTTTCTGCGTGTGTATGTCTGTGTGCGAGTTCGCTCGTTATGGACTCGAAAACGGCTGGGTCGATTTTTACGAAATTTCACACGAAGATACTTTATGTGCCTGGCAGTCTTCTTAGATCGGTTTTGTATCGAAGGATAAGTACCTATAATCGATAATCGAAATAATCCGATGAAAGAAGGAAGAGGCGATTTTGACCAAAGTTAACGCGTTACACAGTCTCTAACATCACAAGTGGATTTGAGAAATTTTATTCCAATACAAGTTGAAACAACAATATGTTCTTTGATATGACGGGGCCGCGTTCGAAATAAATGTTTCTGTTTAAAGCACAATTCCACTATGATACTCGATATTTGCTTTTAAACTTTATTGCAAGCTATTATATATGAAAATGATTTTATAAAATTTACTAGGTTCTCTACAGTGCAATGTAGACTAGAATATATTGTGAACTGCTTCAATGAAAACAATGTATTTTGAACTACTTCACTGCGAGAAGCTTCCTTCAGGTGCACCGCGATAGGATATATATATAAAAAGAAACTTTGTGTGTGTATCTGTGCGAATTCGTTTCCTATAGACTCGAAAACGGCTGGGTCGATTTTTAGGAAATTTTACACGAAGGTTCCTTATGTGCCTGGCAGTATTCTTAGACAGGTTTTCTATCGAAATGTCTTCGATAAGTATTGATAATCGATAATCAAAATAATCTGATGAAACGAGGGACATGCGATGTTGACCAAAGTTAACACCTTACACAGCATTTGAGAAGTTTTATTACCACACTAACTAAAATAAAAAGTAAGTTCTTTGATATGACAGGAGCTTGTTTGAAACTAATGTTTCTGTTTAAAGCACAATATCACCATAATACTTAATATTTGTATTTTAAACTTCCATGCAAGCTATTATGTATAAAAATAATTTCATAAGATCAACAGTAGGTTCTCTACAGTGCAATGTAGACAATATATTGTGAACTCAGTCACTGCGAGAGGCACGTGAAGCTTCCTCCAGGTGCATCTGTATGGGTCCCTAATTAGAGCAGGCAATCAACAAATTTGATTGAAAAATGGACGATTTCGCCGATTTCTCTGACAAAAAAAATATAGGAGTGTGACACATTCGTTGATCATCGGTTAACGTCATGTGACCTTGACAATATATATATTTATGTGTGTATATCTATATGTTTATTCTCGCTTAGTTTGCTTATATCTAGATATGCTTTTTTTAATGAAACGTTATGAATGCGTGTGGCAATTAATGAAAAAACCTGTTTGCGTGATACCACCCTGCATTTCTTTACAGACCACCTTTACACGTGATATTTTTAAGTAAAAACTAAAATGTTAGTAATTACAGTGCATTTGTTTTCATTTTAATTAAAACACAATCATGAATAAAAACTTATACATCTCTCTTCTCTTTAAGCCCTTCCCTTTCAATCTTTAGTTACTGACGTCATTCACCTCTTCACTAATTCTCTGATCATTCGCCAGATGGTTCCGTCTTTCACTTTTTTTGACGCAATACCATGTGTACAGTGACAAGCAAAACAATATCCACGGAGTTGAACAGATATATAGACAAATGGATAAATAGATGGATGGATAGATTATTTCGACCAGTTTATATACAACAGCTATTTAAGCATGCCAGGTATCCGCCAATGTGCTTATGATGCGCTAAAAAATCCGAGAGGAAAAGCAACACTCGCTGACCTCATTTCAAATCTCTTGCTAAACGAATGAGTTTTGGATAACGAATGTCACCGATCTGGATTCTCTGGAATTTTTCACATATCTATTGCCACTTCTAATGATAATTTTTGTAACATTTTTTAAATTATTTCTGAAAAAGATAAACGATATCTGATACACTTAGGTGTCCCCACACTCTTACTTTCAATATCCTTTCCTATCTAAATTATGAACGAACCCATCATATCGTGTCATTTTTCTTTAGCATGTAATCTGCATGTGCAAGGCAACGCTAGTATTTGTTCTAGGCAAGAGATCGGCAACCTTTTTGAACGTCAAGGCCAAAAAACTATGCTGATTATAGGAAGAGAGGCAAACAGCTTTGGCTCCATTGTTATAGAGAACAACAATGTTTTTTAAATATATAAATAAATTTTATGCGCATTTGGAGAAAACAAGTATTAAATATCATATAGTTAAATTTATATGATATCACCTATTTACTATAGGAATAACAAAAGGAAAAATTACAAAGATATTTTACAAAAATATCGTGTCGAGTAAGATGGAGAGTCAAACAAAATTCACATGAAGGCCGGATTTGGCCCACAGCCTGGAGGTTGCCTGGTCTACTCTATAGAACTATCAATCTAGAAATTGTCCATTTTTTTTTTATTTTGGGCGTAAACAAATAATAAATGAATAAATAAATAAAAATAATATTTGTTTACGCCCAAAATAAATAAAAAATGGGCAATTTCTAAAAAAATATCCGATCTTAAAGGTGAAGACGCTAACCTTGATATCGTTTAAAAAAGATCAACAACAAAAAAAACTACGTAAATATATAAACGATAAAAACTAAACAGTAAATCGTCTATGGCATCATAGCGTAATGGATAAGACGCTGGACTAAAATACATAAGGTCCAGAGTTATAGTCCTAATAACAGTCAAGCTACGCTGAAGAGGGGTAGGGCCCCGAAACATGCATGTACGTAGATTACTGTTTTAAAAATAAATAAACAAATATATATATATATATATATATATATATATATATATATATATATATATATATATATATATATATACTGTATTAACAAAACCAAGACTTCAAAAAAGGAATTGATAGCAACAAAAAGTGTATTTCATTGTAAGTTACAATTGTTTCAATATCAGTTGGACAATTTCAAGCATTATGGCGTTTGAAAATTTTCACATAACCAGCATTTCTTCAGGCTTCTTGAATAAAAAAACACTTTGACAATAGAACATTGTTTAAAGAAAATTCTCTTAACGGAAATGAAGCATGCGAAAGCATTTACTCAGAGTAAATGTTTTCGCATGCTTCTTTCCGTTAAGGGAATTTTCTTTAAACAATGTTCTATTCAAATACACTTTTTGTTGCTATCAATTCCTTTTTTGAAGTCTTGGTTTTGTTAATACAGTATATTAATCTTCGATTATGAAATATGATAATTTTGTAGCTTACTTTTTAAATCATCAAACTTTGGCTTAAAACTTATTGGTATATGAAAGTTTACTGAATTATACGAACCCAGTAAAACTCAGTATATTACAAACAAGTATATATATATATATATATATATATATATATATATATATATATATATATATATATCATTAGCGTATGAAGCGATGCTCTTTGTGTAAACAAATTGAGCCTAGGTATTTGGACAATGTAAAAACATTGTTAATTCACTGCCCGCAGAGCAGGAGCCGTATAGTACAACGGTTAGAAGCTCCGACTGTAGTTTTGGGCGATCGGGTTCGCTCCTGGCTTGAGGTAGTTCCATGTCTAACCGCACTGATGAGCTTTATATATATATATATATATATATATATATATATATATATATATATATATATATATATATATATATATAGATATATATATATTGAGAGAAGGAGAGAGCTTCAACCATGTTTGTGATCTTGCTATTCGTTATGTTACGCAATTCATAGGTAAAATGAAAGGAAATCTTCAGAGCTTGTAAAGCGCACATACAAGTTTAGAAAAACGGAATTCAAGATAGAAGCTCTTGCTAAAAAAAAAAACGAAAGGACAATTTAAACAAAACTGGGTGAATATCCTACACTAATGTGTTAATACGGCTGGTTGTATATGGTTAATCGAAAAATGCAATGCAAACTGCTGTAAGCTGAAGAAAACGAGTACTAACACGAACAGAACAAATTGCACTATTCGGATGTCCCGTTACGAAGATTCAAATCAAAATATAATGATATTAAATCTCCTATTTAGAATTCCTTGTTCTTATTTTGATCAAAATACATTACATGATTTTGATTCTAGAAAATGTCGCTTATTTTAGGTTGAACGGTTCTTACGAAGAAATTGAAAACCACAAAATCTTAGTTAATTGATGACTAATAACTATGACAACAGAATATGCGTTATTATTGTTTTTCCTCTCGAGTATATATCCGAAACATTTAAACATAGTTGATCAACCGAGAACCACATCACTCTATATAAAAGCATATAAGATATCAATGCATACACACTCGAGTGTCAAAA